>NC_133585.1:310766-621532 GCF_964106895.1 Numenius arquata | reverse complement strand
GGGAGAGGTGCCGCCGGGCGCGGAGGCAGAGGGCTCGGGGGTCGCTCCCCGCCGCACGGCGCTCGGCCAGCGGGCTGCGGGACGCCGCCGACAGCCGGGGGCCGGCCGCCTCCTCGGATTTATCGCCGGTGCTCGTTAGAGACCAGCGGGCTGCGCCGAGACAGAGAAGTTGCCCGCTCCAGCAGCCGGGAGGCCGGAGACACCGACCCCCGCCCGGTGCCGACGCGCTCTGCAAGCTGCGGAGCCCCCGGTCCCCTGCCGGGAACGGCGAGTGAGCGGAGCCGGGAGAAGCCGGGCCGGTGCTGGGGGCCGGACGGGGCGGGTGGTCGGTGCCCCGTGCCGGGGGAGCCCGGTAGCTCGCCGGGCAGAGCCGCAACTGCGCTGCAGCGTCGGCGGAGGAGCCTCCGCTGTCCCCTGGTTCACCTCGAAAGGCCCGGCTTGTATTTCTGCCCGGCCGCGGAGGACGGGGCCGCGGGCAGGGTCCGTCTCGGCCCCCCGGCGCAGGTTCAGGCGCGGGTCACCGAGGAAAGGGAGGTGAGCGGGGAAAGGGAACACCCAGCCCGCCGCGCCCGGCTCCTCTCCCCGGCATCCGCCGCCCGCCCTCGCCCGGGGCTCCTCGGCATCCCGGGGCCGTCGGGGCTGCCGCGGCCGGGAAGGGGCGCTCGGCACCGGCCGGACCCCCCGCCTGCAGCCGGAGCGCGGGCGGGGCTCTCTCCCGGAGGCGGCGGGCAGGCACCGGGGGTTGCGCTCCGGGATGGAGCGGCGAGACCGGGCGGGCTGCGGGGCGGCTGCGCTCGCTGCGGGTCCCGGTGCGGGAGGCTCCGTCCCGGGGAAGGGGCGCCCGGCGCGGACCGCGGCTGCGGGGTCGCGGCGGGAGGTTCGGGGCCGCGGGTGGCTCCGCTCGGCCCGGCTGATGCCAATAAACTATCGTGCTCACTTTTTTTTTTTCTCCTTCTTCCTTTCCGTTTTTCTCTCTTTTTCCCTCCCTGATACTTTTCCTTTCTTGCTCCCAGACAGGCTCAATAAACGCTGGAAGTTGTGTGCGTGTCTGTGTGGAGGGGGCGGGAGGGTGGGAGATGTCACTTCTAATTATTATTTTTCTAACAATCAACGCATCGCACGGGACCCTCCTTCCTCTTACGATGCCTTGCGGGAGCGGGGCTGCCCGCCTCCGCAGCCCCTTGCCCAGGAGCGGCACATCCCCTCCCCGGGGGGCACCTCCTCGCCCCCGGAGGTGCCCGGGCCCCGGGGTACGGCGGGGCCCGGCCGGGAGCGGCGGCCGAGCCCTGACCCGTCGCTCTCCCCTTGCCGGGCGCTGACCCGCTTGTGACCTACAACACGGACCGTGACATCTGCGTGAACCCGGCCGGCGACCGCGCCAAGTTCACTGTCTATCAAAATAACGAGATACGGTGGCCTGAGCACCGATAATTGCCACAGGAAGGCTTTATTATCTCCCCAGCTGTGTATTCCCCAGCCATCGGCTCGAAAAGAATCAAATGGTAAAGAGTGAAAGGGATAATTAAAAACATCTTGGAAGGGGGTCAAGAAATTAACAGCCTAATATGAACAAACTTTGATTACAAGTAACAATTATTACACTTCATTTGTAAATGTTGGTGTTTATCTGCAAACAAAATCAGTTTCAAGTCGTCGTCTTCTTTTTTTTTCTTTTTTTTTTTTTAAGCTAGATTCACGTTACATTTTCCAGCGGATGGCTGCGGGGCTCGTTAGCGCTCGGGGTAATTTTTCAGCGTGCTGCCGGAGGAGCCCAGGCCGTCCCGCTGCCGGTGCCGGGTGCTGTGGGCACGGTCCTGCCCGCAGTGGGAGCTGGCGTCGCCCATGGGTTGCAGCTACGCCAGCAGCTCCTGCTAATTAAAGTTAGTCATTGCCACTTGCAGCCACCACCTACTGATTTCACCTCCGATAGCCAGAAAGATTCACCTTTCAGGACAAGGTCAGGAGGGGCAGAGGCGCTGGTTCACTTCAGGGTCGACCTGCCAACAGCACTTAACTCAGTGCCGCCGTTCAGCCTCTTCCAGATCGGCCCTGTCACATTTGGGAGCCACATTTCTGCCCCAGGTAGCCTTGTGCTCACACGGCTAATGGCAGCACGCACCCCGCTGCAGAGCCCCAGGACGGCCACGCACGGGGGACTGGCCAGGGCAAGGACGTTTGCAGCCTGGCACTGAAGCAGGACGATGACGGAGATTCAGGGGACAAAGGGAGGTCCCCAGAGCCTTTCCAAAGGGACTCTGTCCTCGTGCCATGTTTCTGCCCTCGCAGGTCAAGCTGCTGCTGGTTCTTCTCACAGCATGGCATGCCACCAGGCCCGGGGGGCACCGGAGGGACAAGGGGAGGGTTTCCCCCACTGCTTCCACACAGGACATGTGACAGAGGGAGCGGAGGTGAAGCTGGAAGGAGCTCCGTTGCAGTGGAGCAAGGACCCAGCTCTGTTCTCGGTGAAAAAGCAACAGGATTCACTTCATTTTACATGGGAGAGAAATACCCCGTGTCTCAGCAAGGCAGGTGGTACTCAGAAAACACCTAAAAAGGTGCCCTCAGCCCCAGGTATCACCCCCTGAATGGACCCACAGAACTGTCATCCTGGCAGTTTCCCTGGCAGAGAGAGGCCATGGGATGTGACACAGTCCAGGCAGCCACCATGGGGCCTGTGTCACCTTGCCAATGCCCTGCCTGCAATGCAAACAGCATCACCAGGAACAGGGGACTTTCTACCATGAATCAGACATATTCAGAAATGCCCATTTTCCAGACATTTATTTCCCCAAAGCCCCCTCCCCTGCTGCAGTCCCATCCCTGGGCCAGGCTGCGGCTGTGGAGCATGTGCTGCGGGGACCGCAGAGGGGGGGCTTCATGGCAGACCCCAGGCAGCAGCACGAGCTCAGGCACAACTTTCACAGCTACTACTGCTGGGTGAATGAGACACGGCCTCTCTGCGCTGGCTCTAATGGGAACTGCAGGAATGAGATCAAATATTTACAATAAAAACCAGTTTACGCCCTAGTATTCTAGCTACAGCTGATGCCATGGACTGAGCAGCCCTGGCTTGTGTTTTCCTACAGACCCCCCCCATCCTCTCTCTTTTTACATCTAAAAAGCTACCGAGGCAGGACGTTGGTCCCGCCCCTCCTACTGCACACCCACAGGAGATAACCCTGGGACAGAAAGGCTCCAGGAGTTTTGTCCCCCATCCCTGGTGGCTGGAGACCTGCATGGGGCAGGGGCCGGCTGAGCCCCCGTGAGGGACGCTCCCTGCCAGCAGCTTCAGGGGTTCATCCCCCGGGCTGGGGCTGGGGCTCCCCCCAGAGCTCAGGAGCAGGACCCTCCCTGCCGGTTTGCACACCAGGAGGGAAAAAATAAGGCGGCCTTTGGGGTTTCTCTCTGCGGTGACACCGCACCATTTCCCGCCTGGAGCAGCAGGGACCTGCCCCGGCAGCCATGGAGGGCCACCGACGCCAGGGCCAAGGGGGCAGTGTGCCCCCAGCTCAGGCCTCGCCGGGCTGCAGGGGGTGGAAGTAGAGCTGCAGCCCGTCGTCGACGGGGTGCACGATGGGCACGGTCTGCATGGCAGGGTAGCCGGGGGTGGCCAGCTCCCAGCGGGCCGTGCTGACCAGCTCGATGGCCAGCAGCTTGAGGATGGCCTGTGCCAGCTCCTTGCCGATGCAGCTCCGCGCCCCGCCACCGAAGGGGATGTAGTGGAAGCGGCCCGTGGTCTCCGTCCGGGCGGCATCAAAGCGGTCTGGGTCGAAGCCGCCGGGGGGGCTCTGGTAGATGGTGGCCGTCTCGTGCGTGTCCCGGATGCTGTACATGACGCTCCAGCCTTTGGGGATCTGGTAGCCCTGTGGAGGGAGAGAGGAGGGGGGGGGGAGGAGAGGAGCATTACGTCCTGTGGAGGGACAGCCCCGGCACATTGCCCATCTGCTCCGCGGTGCCTTTTCTCCCAGCCCAGCTGGGACCCTCGGAGGTCACTGGGTGCCACCTTCCCCTGAGCAACACAGCCAAGTGCCACCACCGTGCTGGACACGGGGGACTTGCATGGCAGGCGGCAGCTCGAGGCACTTACATCCAGCTCGAAGGTCTGCAGCGCCATCCTGTACCCCCCGGAGACGGGGGGCAGCACCCGCAGCACCTCCTTAATCACACAGTCCAGGTAGTGCAGGCGGCTCAGCTGCTCCAGGCTGATGTCCGAGGGGCAGCCACGGCTCTGCCCCGATGGCGCCGGGAGCCGGGGGCCAGCGCAGGGACTGTACCGGGGGGGGGTGGGCTCCGGTGGGGCACGGGGCTGTGGGGACCCTTCCTCCTCTGGGCCTGGGGGCTGGCGCTGGTCCTCGCCAGCATCTTTGGCTGTGGGGCGGAGAAATGTCTTGTCGCCGTTGCTGCTCGGGGGGGTCAGGGTGTCCGGGCAGGGTCCCACAGGGCAGCGCTCACGCTGCCGGTACAGCTCCTGGGACACCAGCTCCTGCCTTATTTTGTCAATCACCGCGGGGTGCTTCAGCAGCAGGAGGATCAGGGAGGTGCTGGCACTGGCCGTGGTGAAAAAAGCAGCAAATATGAGTTCGATCGCTGACTCCTGGGAGAGGAAGGAAGGTGACAAGTTTGAATGCTATTTTAAATGGGTTGTGATTCAGACTGTTCTCACCTTTTGCGGCTTTTGTCCCTGTGCAGAGGGCCCCGGCCCCACCTCTGCTCCCCACAAACCTCCTCCCACCCTGGGCTGGCAGGGACCAAAACAAGACACGCTCGTTCTTCCGTTCCTGTGCAAACTGGACACCCTCTTGTCAAGTGACTGATGCAGGAACACAACTGAGATGAGCACACGTCACCTCCGATCCAGGTCTTCTGAGTTTTCCTCCCAAGAGTCACACATTTTAAAGCAGCACTTTAACATGCATGTTAGCATGCCCAGTGAAGTTCGTTTCAAGCATTACGCTTGTTACCTTCATCTGCCACCTCCCCTTTGTCCCCAGCTTTTCTACCCTTCTGCCCAGCCAGACTGCGTGTTTCTGCATGAATCCTAGATGCGCTGGCAGCTGAAACGGGGTGCAGACCTGAAGCCTGAAGGTGCCTGGAGCCAAGTCAGGGAGGGTCAAGGGCAATGTAACAGGGATTACTCTTTGCTGCCGTCCCCAGCGCCGAACATCGGCTGGACCAGAGGCTTTTGCCAAAGTGCAGCTCTCAAGGGCATCTTTCAGCTGAAACAAAACCTCGGAAATAACAGATCCCTGTCGACCCCCACCCCACCTCCTGCAGGCGTCGGCAGGAATTTTTATGTTCACAAGGCAGCAGACCCAGATGAAAAGAAATCTCTCCCTGACACCACTTGCAATTAAAACCCAAGACATTTCAGTAACAGGCAAGGAATTTAGGTCAGGCTCCGCAATTTGAAATAACAGCCCTTATGACTCCCTGCGCCAACCTCTGACAGCGCTGCTACCGCAGGTGTGACACCGAGCTCCTGACTTTCCCTCCCTGCTTCCACAAGGCGACTGGGAGGCAGCATCTTCCCACACTCCCTGCCCTGGGAGGCAGGACCGGCAGTCACAGTTCCACCCACCCGGCCACCACAGCACTATTATGTAGGATGGGTTTGGGTTTTTTTTAATCCTTCCAAGGTTTAATCCTTCCAAGGTTTTGAACCTGGCAATTATTTTTAAAAAACAATTACATTATAATAAAAACCATTTATTGGAACAAATAATTCTAATAAATAATTCTAATAAAGGTACTTTAAGAATATATGCCGGTTCTAATTGTATCTAATAGTCGCTGTTAAAGTCTTTCAAATATTTTAGATTTAGAGATTACACTTTTACAAAATATTTATAAAACATTAGTCTCTAGGTAATTCTCCTTAAACACCTAAATAAATAGTAAAACTATTTATGTTCAATACTTCTAGACTATATTCAAATACTTTTAAGCTATATTCAGCTGCCGTACCCATGCAAAACTGCTTCAAAACTCGCTGTATCAATGCAGTGTCATCTGTCGTTCACTGAGCCATTCACCAAGCCACCTGGAGCTGAACGACGTAGAACTTTCTAACGACAATTTTTTCCCAAGATCTTTCGCAAAACACTCCCCACATTCAGTAGGCAGTTTTAGCTCAGTGAGTACTACCGGGCTCATCCCAAAGTCACAGTGATGCATCAGGTAGCATCATAGCACCCCACAATCCAGATGATGTAATTAATGATAAGGTGATAGGGAATGGCCCGGAATCCATCATCCCATCCCCAGATCCGTTTTGATTTATCGTCTCAGAGACTCCTGGGCTCGCAGCCCCAAGGAATAAGGTGACATGACCTCCACCCTGTGCAACATCAAATGCTGGGAGATGTTTAGGGAGCACACGACTAGCTCTAAATATTCCCAAGATGGGCTCTTGGCAGGTACCGAGTGCGCAGGGACGTGCAGAGCCTTGGCACAGCCACATAACCCTACTGCACCCTCCGCCAGGCTGGAGCCTGGTGGCCATGAAGAGGAAAGGCAGAAGAGGCATTTATTCCCTTTTTAAACACTAGCTCTCCTCCGGCGCAGAGACACAATCCCACAAGAGCATATGAGATGCTCAGCCCAGGCTTTCTCGCCTGCGCTGGAGACGGTGTCCCCAGAGCTGGTCAGAGGAGGGCAGGAGCCAGCGGCCGGTGGCGGGTCTCCACCCAACCTCCTGCCCCTTAACCCAGGTCTCCAACAGCCACCAAGTGGGAAAGGACACTGCAAGGGGGGGTCTCCTTACCTTTAGCTCCTGCATGGTGAACTCTCTGCCGTGCTCCTTGGCACTGTTTATTATGAAATCCAGAGCGTCGCTGTGATCTTCTGGGGTGCTCCTCTGCAGTTTCTCCTGTATGGCCTTCTCCATAAACCCATGTAGCGTGTCCCGAGCTTTGATTCCCTGCGGGAGGCAGACACAGTTCAGGAGAGCCTTAGGAACTGCTCCCCTCTCCAGAGAGATCAGGGGACCCCAAGTGTGGCAATCCAGGATCTGTAACAGCAAGAACTCTTTAATCTGTCGCCCAGAGCCTTGCAAGAGGCAGCAGTTTGGGGGGAACTGCTGCAAATTCTGCTGCCTTGCTGTTGTGAATCAAATACAAGTCCTAGGAAACACTCTGAGAGGAAAAGACAGCAGTAAACCCATGGAACTGAGTCCAGAGGCATCTGTGCTGAACAAACCCGTGGTCGTGTCCCATTCAAAAGAAGCTTGTCCAAAGGGACAAGAAGAGGTAAGTTAATAAAACTGAGTCCAAGCAGCAAGGCACGTTTGAGACAGGAACAACTGAGTGGCTTTACCAGGGTGTAGCAGATAAAGACACGTTATCACACCCAGCTCCCCTGCACTCGCGCTCCTGTGCTGCAGAACATTAGGTGAGATCTCAGCGAGTCATCAGTGATCTCTTTGCAAAGCGGGTGGATGGAGTCACAGAGCATCACGATGCCTTCTGCAAGAGCCAGAAGGACCAGAGACGTGGGATGAAAAATGGTCATGACCAGATGTTGGAAAGAAGACAGAAAGGCTGAGATTTGAGGTGGGAAGGACCAGACAAAGTGAACAGGGCAGGGAGCAAGGGGGAAGACAAAGGACCTAAATGTAAATTGAAGAGGTTGGTCTGGGGCTGTGGCTCACCTGAGGGAGGGCATGGAGGGATAGGGTGGGGGGATGAAAGCTCACTCTGGAGACACCTGCAAAGGGAATCTGGACAGGGAAAACAAGAGCTTTGAACTGGTGGAGAAGAACAGCAGTAAAGCCAGGGGAGAACTGGGACTGGCTTGGTAAGGCCATCCGGTGGGCCAGAGCTCCCACTGGAAATAAGAGATTGGGCAAGACCTGGCTAAAAGGGGCAGGAGACCTGAGCTGTGGTCAGGGTGGAGAACCCAAAGCCAGAGGAGGGAACGCAGACTGAGATGGAGAGGAGGGGTGGGACCCAGGATGGATCCCTACAGCAGGAGTGTGGGGAGGTAGGCAAAGAGGGGCAGGGCAGCAGGGAAGAAACTACGGGTTGAAAGAGGCAGAAGAGACCATCCCTCTGCTATGTTCCCCTCCAGGACCCTCGCTGTCTCTCTGCTGCTGGGGTACAAGGGACCAAGGACCATAAGAGGGTCTCAAGTCCTCAGCCTGCTCTGAGGCGCACAGGGAGTGCTAACCTGAGGTGTGCTGTGCCCACCGGCCTTTGCGATGATGCCCACAGACCCCTCTGCCGTGGGCTGATGTGAGTCCAAGTGGGATGAGATGGGAAAGGACCAGCCACGATGGACTAACCAGAGCCAACAGAGGCAACATACGGGGTGAGGGAGGAAAGAACCCCTGTGCTGAGCCACGAGCTGGAGCCAGTGCCCAGAGGGGCTGGAAGCCCACCAGGAGCAGGTGAGAAGTGCAGAGAGAAGGGGAGATGGCTGGGGTGGGCAAGACACCGGGCCCTCAGATCCGGAAGGGGGTGCTGCAGGTGTCCTGGCCCGTCAGAAGTGCCCCTCGTCGGGCCTGGGGACAGGGGGTCTGTGCTGCCGGGGCCCGGGCCCCTGCCCCCAGGCAGAGGGAGCAGGGCGGGCGGCAGTACCTTGCGCAGCCCGCTGAAGGGTATGTTGAGGGGCAGGGAGAAGAGGTTCTCCACCAGCTGTTCAAAAGTTTTGGCCAGGTCCTTGAACTGCTTTTCCTCCAGGCGGAGCCCCAGCAGAATCCGAGCTGCAATGCGGAAAGTTAAGGTTTTAGCGGAGGAATAAACTGCGATGGAGCCCGGCTCCATGCACCAGCCCCGCAGCTCCCAGCTCACAACCTTCTGGATCCGTGGCAGGTAGCTCTCCAGGGCAGCGCGGCTGAACACTCTGGCCAGGATCTAGAGGGAGAAGGGGGGGAACAGAGGCAGGTGGTTAAAGCGGGGTGTCCCACGTGCCACCGAGGCCCAAGCCTGGGCTGCATGCCCTGGCCACGAGACTCACCTTGCGGCGCTGGCGGTGCAGGTCCCCGATGGAGCCGAGCAGGGTGTGGGAACCCAGGATGATCTGGGTGCTCTGGGGCCACTGCGTGCTGACCAGCGTGTGCTCGCCCAGCAGGATCTTGCGGATGTTCTCGGCACCCGTCACCCGCACCACCGGCCGCCCCAGGAGGTGGGTCTTGAAGACATTTCCGTACCTCTCCCGCCGGGAGCTGTGGAAGCGGGAGCCCTGGGGACGAGCCGCAGGTCAGCCCGGGGCTCCCTCCATCCCCTTCCCACCCCGTCCCCGTCCCCGATGCGCCTTACCTGCAGCAGCCAGTGCAGGGTCTCCCCGAAGAAGGGCCAGCCCATGGAGCCCTTGGGCAGGGGCAGGGCGCTGGCGCGGTCCCGGCTGAGGCTCCAGCGCAGCGCCCAGAGGTGCCGGCACAGGGCGACCAGCAGCCCCAGGGCCACCAGCGCCAGCGCCGCCGCTTCGGGCCAGGAGAGCCCGGCCGGCATCCTCCTCCCGGGCGGCGGGAGAGGGACGGGGCGGCGGCGGGTCCCCGCCCCGGGGGGGGAGCGGCTCGGGGGGGCGGCCCCGGCGGCTGTCAAAGGCCGGGGCGGGGGAGACGGGCGCCCCGCGACTCCGCTCGGCGGCTGGCCCTGCCGGCTGCTGCCCGCCCGGCCCCGCTCGCCTCCTGCTGCCGGTTCGCCCTTCGGCCACATTTATATAGATATTGGCCACTTACGCCCGATCCACCTTCGGAGATGACGTATCCGCTGCATATTTAAGCAGCGCGGCCAAGTGCGGTGATTGGAGCGGGGGGCGCGGGGACAGGGACTGGGGGGCGCGGGGCCGCAGCCCCCCTCTCCTCGGGGCCGAGGGGCCGGCGCCCCTCTCCCGTCCCCGTCCCCCCCGACGGCACGGCACCGCCCGCCGCGGCCCCCCCGCCCCAGCCAGGCCGGCCCCGCGCGGGACGGGACCCCCCCCCCCGCCCCCTCGGGCCGCTCCTTCCCGCCGGCCGGGGAAGGCAGCGATCCCCGTCCCCCCCGAGCGGGGAGGGTCCCAGCCCCGCTCCCCAGGAACCCCGCAGCCCCCCCCGCCCGCCCCGGGGTGAACCGCCAAAGAGCCGGGACCCGCGCGGGTCCCGAGGAAACCGGCGGCGAGGGGCGCCCCGGTGCGTGAGACTGAGCAGAGATAGGGGTGAGGTTTATATTACTGTATTTAGACCGTCAATAACTTAAAAATACAGCGAAAATGTACATTATTTTTACATGTTCCATTTGGTTTGCATTTGTTAGACATTCTCTTTGTGTCTAAAATCGCCAGGAGGGAACAGTGCAAAGAGACGGGACGAAACGGGAGTCGCCGGGACGGGTCTGGAAGCGCATTCTGACAAACAGATGCGGCACCAAAACAACAGCGGCAAAGCTATTCCTGACTGCAACCTGGGGAAAAGGACCCGGGATCTTACAAAAGTACAGTTAGAAATAGTAACCCTGAGGAACGAAACCAAACCAAAACAAAACGTCACATTATAAAGAACTCGTATGGTTATTTACATTCACAACTTCAAGATTAAACCCTTTTGGAGAACAAAGCCTGTAAGCCCTAATGCTAAATAAATATCAAGTCTAGTTCTCAGGTAGTTTTCAAAGGTACTGCAAAATCAGAAGATTTTTTCATACCTCTAGACTACAAAATCCAGTATACAAAATTTTGTCCAATCACTTTAAGGCTAATATACATTTAATGCAGGAAAACAATAGGCGGCATCTGAAACGCAAGTATCTCAAGGCTTAAAACCCATTAAATAAGGATTCATCCAGAAAACAGCAACTAAGGGATCATTTCTCAAATAATTCCTACCCAGAGCAAAATTTTGGACACCATGTCTGCAGATATTTAAATAACGTATTTACAGTTCAGCTGTTCCGTGTACAATAAGAGTGAGCTGGTTTTTATTGTACAGTCTCATTTTTCACCGTTTGTTTTACAATATACAAAATAGTATTCGATCCATTAAAAATACGTACAAAGAACTGTTTGCTGAAGACTCCGTCTACAAGCCGTCATCTACTGCATTTTCCCTTTCCTCGGGGAAACGAATGCCCTAACTGATAGCACTGTTTGCTTAGTAGAAATAGCGGCTAAGAAATACCTCTTGGCGTGGGGAGACACCGCCGAGGGAACAGGCCTACGTGTGCTGGGACATACCATTCACCAAACTCCTCAGCTGCTTTACTACAGTCTCTATGAGCTTCTGCTTGTCACGATCATTCTTCCTGAACTGAGCAAAAATGTTGTTCTTTTTGCTAGAGTCTCTCATTCTGGAGAAATAAAAAAGCAAATGACACAGACACGTTAGAAACAGATTTTGAAAAGGAAAAATCCGACTATTTAAATAGGTTTACTTTTGTTTCTCTTTGGATGCTTCTGCTAATAAGGACTGAAAGATTACAAAACCTGTTATCTATGTGTTCTCGTATTAAACTTCCACAACACAGAACTCGTTTTAACACACATTACTTCACAAATCACCCGTAAGTATTAAGCAAATATGATTTCGGGGGGAAACTGGCCCTACCAAATATGATAAGAGAGAAGGAAACCAGAAAACCCGTTGGTATCATCGGCTAATGTGGTAAGTTCAGAGTCGGTGGTTTTGGGTAACGGCAAACGACCCGATGCCGTTATTGCCGATCTCCCGTAGCAATGGATTTAAAAAAAAAAAAAAACCAAAACAAAACAACGGAATTCGGGAAATAAAATAAATGGAAGCGACAATATTTTGTAGCGGTAGAGGCGATACGTACCCTCTGTGAACTCTGCACAAGGCGCGTTCCCCGCGGGCGGGAGAGGAGAGAAAACACCGTTAGGGGGGGGAAAAACAAAAAAAAAGAGCAAACCCGCCTTTAAAACCACCCTGTATTTCCAGGCACTTCTAACAAGCAAGAGGGTGATACCCGGCCGCCCGCAACCCTGCCCTCCCCAACCCACTCGCCAACCCAGCCGAAACGCTCGCCCCCCCCACCCCCCCACCCCCGGCTTTTTTACCTTCCCTTAAAAGCGGCGAACTCCGGGAGACGCGGCTGCGGCGGCACCGGGAGGGCGAGGAGTTGCCGCCGCGGCTACCGAGAGGGCGACCCCGCTCCCGGTCCGGGGGCCCAGCGTTCCCAGCCCGGCACCCACGGGGCGAAACGCCCCGTGGGTGCCGGGCTGGGAGCGCTGGGCCCCCGGACCGGGAGCCGGGGTCGCCTTCCCGGTGTTTCCCCCCCCCCCCCCCCCCCCCGCAACTTACTTCTCCAGGAGCGTGAGTGCCGTGCTGGGATTGACCCGCAGGTATTTGGAGGTGGCTTGCCCGTAGTCGGCCAGGTAGGTGGACCAGTCCCACACCATGAAGAGGTCCAGGAGCTGGTGGGGGGGAGGAGAAAAGAGGGGGGTGGTGGTGTGTATGTGTGTGTGTGTGTGTGAGCGGGCGACAGCCCCTTCACCTGCCCGTTTCTTTTCTTTAACGGCTTCTCGCCTCTCTCCCTGCACAGATTTCGGCTCTAAAGGGGATGCTGGTGGCTCCACGCTTGGCTTTTTGGGGAGCCTGCTTTACGGTGGGGGGCGAGAAGGGGGACGCTCGCGTCTGTTGCCGCTGGCAGTAATTTAAGCCACAGTTCCAGGTTAAGAGAATTAAACAACCCCTGCTGCACACTCCGTGGTGACTGATCCCCGCGGGTCAGCCCCGAGCCCTGGGCACGCTTCTGGCCCAAATAAACCCCAAACGCTTCAATGGGGGGAGGGAAAAAAAAAACCAAAACCCCACAACAAACCAACAAAGAAAAAAGCCTCCAAAGAGAGTCCTGCAGCTTTGAAATGGGCCTTTGACTCATCATCTCGGAGCTGCTGCTCAACAGAAGAGCCCGCTTCTGCCAGCAGATGCGATGCCTGTCCCCCAGCTCTCTCGCAGCCCGAAAAGCCGGATTCCCCCCCCCATCACCACGGGTGCAGGCCAGGCGCTGCCGGGCTACCGGGGCTACCTGCGGCCCCGCTGCCACCGACGTCCACGGCGGGGTACCCCAGCTTCCCCCCGCCTCTGACGCCTGGCCTCATCCTGCCGCTGAGGGCCAGCGTAGGCTTGTTCTCAGGCTGCCCTGCGTTGGCCAAACCTGCCCTTACCAGAAGCGCGGGGCCCCTCTGGAAGGGCTGCCCGGCTGACACTGCCCTCGGCTGCTCCGCTCGGACGGGTCCTCAGCCAAACCCGCAGCCCCTGCTGCACCCCTAACGCCCGGAGAGGTGGGGAGAAACAGGATTTTCTGTGACAAAACCACCTTAAGAAACATGACAGGCTGCTGCAGGTCACACCAGTTTGCTATTTCAATGAAGAATCTTCTCACTTTCAGCATTTTCTCCTGCTGCAGCCAGAGCAGAGCTGCTGCAGCCCGGGCACAGCGGCCCCTCTCCCCGCACGCCGAGAGCCCTGCCCTGTGCAAGCTCCTCAGCCTGACGGAACATCACCCGCCGCCAGCAACGCTCGCCCCAAACCCTAACACCAACTTAATCACAAAATAAAAGCATACACCTGGTCTTCACAGCTTCTAATTTATATGCCTTTTTTTTCCTCCAGATTTTTCCACTTCCTACCCCCTTTCTTACGTCATTTCCAAATAAAGGGTCCAATTTCTAGAAATCGTTTTCTAATTAATTACTCATTCCACATTTGTAGTATATTCTTCTATGAATAAGTGGCAGCTTTTCCCAGCTTTGTAACAGACCTCTGACACAGTCACTGCTCTGTTGTTCCAAAGTCTCCAGGGACCTTCACACACCCCGGTGACACCTACTTTTTACATTTGACTATCTCACTTGGGTGGAAGGTGTATGAACAGCAAGGAGGCTATTCTCATTCTCTACTGACTACACATCCACGACAGCCGCCAAGGTCAATGCAAACAGCTCTTTCTCACAAAGCGCTTTTCTCAGGATGGGCACCATCCATTCTCCTACCGAGCTGGAGAGAAGAGGACGTGCCTTTGGTCACTAGGCAAACAGGCTCGGGAAGGCTCTGATAACTCAGGAATTAGCGGCGTTTGTGAAACCCACGGCCCCAGTTGCTGCTGCGTTTCTTATTCCTTGCCTTACAGCGGTGGGCAGTGCCCACGGAGGCCGTACAGGACCTTCCAACGCCATCCAAAGAGCAGCCAGACAGGGCAAGCAGACACACAGCACGAGTTGGAGGATAAAGCTGACAAACACAGGAACCCAAACTACGTAATCTGGAGAAATCTGAAGACTTGATGTTCCATCTCTCTCTTACAGAGAAGCAAACAATGTATTAACAAATCACCACTAATTACAGTCACACTTGTCATGGGCTTCACACGGGAGATGGTCCTTACGGAAGGACGGTGACAATGCTCCTGCAGCAGCTGTGTTCAGAAAATCAGAGGTGAAAGATTTCATTTCTTACCCCTATTGTGACATTGAAATTGAGGACTCCGGGTAAATCCTAATCAACCCCGAAGCTCTGTCTCCTGTTTGCAGCCTAAAGCCACCGATGACTGACACAATTACAGTGCTGACAAGCTGCAAGAAACTTTCCTGCCAGTATCGCAAGAGCAATTTTCATACCACGCTTTCGGTGCTTGAATCGTCCATCTGACTGTGCTAGGACATCCCGGTGACAGTGATGATGCTGAGGTGGAGGATTACACCTCGTTTGTCATCCGATCAAGCACAGGTAGGCATGTAGGACTCTGAACAGACCATGGGGTCCGCTGCTTTTCAACACTGGGGGTAAAACAACATCCCAAGAGAGCATGAAGCACACTCTGCACGCTCCAAGACCGTCCTGGCCCTGAGGAGTGGACACCCTGAGACACTATCGGCCAGGGGGTGTTACCTAGGGCCTCCTCTCTTCTCCACACGTGGTCAGAGACCTGCACACCACCAGCCTCACACCAATAAACCTCCTAAGTCAAAGCAGCCCACCCGTACCGAGCTCCCCTCCAGCACAAGCCCAGACTCACCCCCGCTCCGGCACCGACCCTGCGCCCTGCCCCAGCCTCTGCTGCTCTCCTCCTCCCGACTCACCTCCGTCTGCTACAAAAACCTGTGCCTTATCGAAGTGAACCACCCTAATTCCTCTCCCTCCCACAGAAAGGCCTCTATTGAAGCGGGACTCTCTCGGCCACGGGCCGATGATCGGGAAGACAGCCCACCCACTCAGAGATGCAGAAGAATATTTGGGCTACTTGATGTGATTTGAACATGCTCTTGGAAAGACAAAGTCGGTAACGAAGCACTGGCCTACCTAATCCTTCGGTAGGTGATTTTTATTCTGGTAAAGGTTAAAGTTATCTTGAAGTTTATACATAAAGATTATTGAAAATAAGGGAAGAACATGAAGATGCAAAAAGTCTGATTTTTAACACATGCAAACAGATAGCTACATGAAATTAATCATGAAAATTTGGCCAGCTCTTCAATAGAGGTGAAAAAAAACCTCAACTTTTTTCCTGCATTTTTGCTGTATTTTCATTCACAATAGATGCATACTAAAATGATTTTATAATGTGTCAGGGACTAGGTGTGTGCAAAACCACAAGGAGAGGAACAGCCTTTGGTAATGTTACACGGTCCTCAAGGTGAAGATATAATGGAAATACTTTGTGGATTTGGCCTGACACGCTGACGTGACTCACGCTACAGGGATGTAACATGCGGGGTATGTGAAGTTCCACTGAAATAAAAGGGGGTTGTAAATCTCTACAGTTTTAAGTGCCGCGATTACACTAATGTGGAAAAAGAAAAAGTACACCAAGGGCAAGTCTAATCATAAAAGCATTAATTTTGCCAAAAAGAGTATCAGGTACAATTAAAACCCCCTCAGACACTCAGGGGATTTAAGTTCAGGTGAGCTCACCCCACAGCTTCTCAGCTGGGAAGCAGGAACTGCAGGAGAATTTGCTGGTTTTGTGACAGTAGTTCTTATTGTGGCAACTAGAATCAACCTATTAGAGACCAAATCAAAGCACCGTTTCCCTACTACTATTTTATCCACTAAAACTGTTCCTATTACCGAGACAGTAAGTAAAAATAAGACGTATTTTCGAGCAAGGAAAGGTCCACGCTGACACATGCTGCAGCAAGAGAAATACATGCACAGAGTAGGTCCTGGCAGTAAATATTTTCCTGCCTCAAAAATCAGTCAAAATCCAGAGTGTAGCACATGACCCCGGTGCTGCTCGCTGCGACTTCTTCATGGTCAGAATGTGCACTGTTTGCCTTGAAATGACAATAGGAAAAACGCTCATTTTGCACATGACCGTTAGCTTTAGTCAGGAGCCACCCAAGGGTGCTCCATCAGAAGGAGCTCATTGGGCAGCTGAAACACCAGATAAACCAGGGATACCTACTCCACTGCGCGAGAACAATGGCCCTGTTGTACTCTCTTCATCCCATAACAACCATGAAAAACAAGAATAATCCAAGACAGGCAATGCTATACCTGAGAATTTTACAATGAAGCAGAACGTGCGTCCCTGGGCGCAAGGGAAGCCCCGCTGACTAGGAATGATTTGCAGAGAAGTGGGTCTGTCTGAGTCACTACCAAATTTCCCCTTTCTTGTATACCAGAGTATCCAGTAGACGTACACTTACACTTACAAGACAGGTAGGATTTGCCTCTTCCAAAGGTGTGACGGAAGGGGAACCTTTATCCGACATCTGGGCTGATGATCAGAGGGCAGCCTGTTGCCTTTGCTGTATATGAAACCGTTGCCCTCTCAAACCATCACATTATTAGTCACATATATACTTATAATATTATAGATACCTTAAGCCTCTAGTTGCTGTTCTGCATTTGCATTTTGAACGATGACCTACAATACTTCAATTTTCTAACTTTTTGTTCATGTCTATGTATTTTCTAAACGCCTTTTACAGCCAACATTAGCTCTTTCTGCTCAAAATAAACATCACTTGGGGAAAAAGGCTATTTATATATTCTTACATAAAAGGCTATAGTAATCTCTTACATCATACAGATAACTGCTATTTTTAATTAGAAGACTTTTATTTTAAACACAACGATTTTATTGTAAAAGATAGTAAAATATTTTTTGGTTAAAACAGGTCCTACTTTAAGACCTTGAGAGCTAATGGATTTGGTTAACATAAAACATTACAATATTCATGCTACAGGGGGAAAAAATGTTCTTAAGACTATAGGGACAGAATTCAGGTTTCAAATAGTGCACTTGCACCTATTCTTCCACGTCAGAACTCTTGCTTTTCCCTGGTATCTAGGTGATATGGCCATGTCTGGATAGAAATTACGGGTAATCATTGCTCAGTAAAGCTTTGTCTTATATTACCTAAAGCCCTGGGCAGCTCAGCCGCACTCCTGTATTTAGGCCATCTTGTAATTACGTGAGAATTTTGTGCGCTGGGAACTGTTGGAATCAACCATCCGGCCCTTTCAACGCTGTTTGAACCTCTTGTCACATCCTCAGGTATCATACAGATGCCCTTTCCTTTTTACTTTTGGGCAACTGTCAGGAATAATCTTGGAAGAGAAGGCAGCTTTGGGAACCAGCTATCCGGAGTCAACAGAAGGGAACGGGGGCAGCGTCCATCAGACAACACCAGCCTGGCGGTTCTACCAGAAAAAATGCAATTTTAAATTATCAGGGTAGCTTGGAATGGTGCCGTTCTCTCTTCTGCAGTAGGAGGAGTGTCGCAAAGGGCTTCGGTTGTGCAAGAGGCACCAGTGACAAAGGAGCTGAGAGTGAAAATGAGGCGTTGGGCTCTTAATTCCCTCCTTACCTTTCCCTAAATCCAGATACTCCACCGAAAGAAAAGTAATTCTTTTAACGTACCACTGTCGGTTACGTCCTTCTGGTCCACTCTCCTTGCTCACAAGCTGAATATTTCTTATGCTAAACAGTTTATTAACCCCTAATCACCCAGTTACTCCTGGGCTTGATTGCATGTGTAATTACCTTTTGTCAGGTACAATTTGCCTGATAAACATGTCAGAACATTTGCTGCTTAGTCTGTTGAAACAGATAAATGCTGTCTTTCCACACCCTGGGGGCATAATTAACAGGGAAAAAAAGGCAGTTGTAAGAGCAGACAGAAGCCGGTTCAGAGCGGGGGAGCCAGGGCCCGCTGCCCGCCCCCCTGGGCACCCCCCGGCCGGGCACGGGCGGCCGCCAGACACACTGCTCCAGTGGCTTCCACGGGGGCTGCAAACAACAACGACGACCAAAATACCAAAACCAAACAAAAAAAACCTCAAACAAAAAAACAACCAAACAAACAAAAAAAGAGCGGGATGATGCCTGTTGGGAAAAACACAACAAACCAGAACAAAATACCAAACCCCCCCAAACCCCCGTGCCGAGGTGAAGCAGCAGAGTGACACCGGGAGAGCCCCGGCCATCGCTGGTGCCACACGCTCGGGCAGACTCTCGGGATGCGACCAGGAACAGAAAAAACTGAAAGGCAGAGAAAAAAAAAAAACCCAATTAAAAAATCAGGCAAAGCAAAAAGGGGGAGAGTTAAAAAACAACCCCAAACGGGCTTTGTGCCTCTCCCGGTCCCAGCCGCCGGCCGCTCGCCCCCAGCGCCGGGTCCGTCCCCGCACGGGCAGGGCTCCCCCTGACCCCTGGGTAACCCACCCAGGAGATTAGCCCCTGGCCAGCAGAGCAGGTTGTCACACTGTTAGGCCAATTGCTCCTATTGACACTCTGCATAAACATCTTACGCAGGGTGATCAGAAAGGACTGTTATGCCATTAACGCTCTTTTTATTTTTTTATACCTAAGCCTTACAGAATAAAGGCCTTTCTGAGTAAGGGATAACAAAAGGGTCAAAAGGTCACAAACATTCTTTTAAGTAGGTAAAAATCGGGGAAGTTGAGATTCATTGAAAAGTGCAAATTGGAACTTCTTTTGCATCTTGCGACATTCCAGCACTCTCAGCTTTTTCTAATTTTACTTTTAAGTAATTTAATTAATCTACTTCAATGTGTATTTTTTTACTTTTACTTTTAAATAAGAAAATGCTGAAGTCTTCATTTTAGGAAACAGCAAGCTGTCTAATCTTCTCAGCTAATCAGTAAACAGATTTAGACGTTACCATCAAAATCCTCAAGAGGAACAGTGTGAAAATATAGAGAATTTTTTCTTGAAGCGGTGCAACTGAGCAGTCTCTCACGTACAGTTTTCACCTATAATTGACACAGCGTGTGGTTTGCACTGTTTACAGAAAAATATTCTATATTTTCCTTTGTTTTGTTTTTGCTTTGATCAGGGAAGGAAACAATCTCCCTTTAATAGTATAAAAGCCACCTGCTGGGCATTGCAGACTACAGCTAATTGGTAAATTCTTTGAAATTTAGATATAATGGATTTTGACCTCTTTAATTAAAAAAATCCCAAAGCCTAGAATACTGGTGAACTCTTCTGGGAAATGAACAGTGCCAAGCATATACAACTGCAAGCTACGCCAAATCTTTTCTTAGGAGAGAATACAGAAATACCACTGCAATTTTCCCCTTGAGGACACGTGGCTTTTGACCTAGAAAAGAAGCCCCGTAACCACTGTTAGCTGTGTATCATTTAAGTCATTAAGATAAAGGAATAGCAAATATATTAATATTTCAATCATTATTACTCGTACTGGGGTTTGGAGCTAAAAAGCTCCAAACATGAAGGGGCCTTTTTCATTTTAAAGACAGAAAACTGACAAAAGCCACTCTCAAATGTCCCACTCTGATGTCCCCCGCCCCAAGGAGCTCACGCTGTACCCATGTACACCCTTTATCCCGAAGAACAAAGGGGTTTGATGACTGAAGAGGAAGCCAGTCAACCAGAATCATGGTTGTTTCATAATTTCTGACATAACGCTAACCTTTCAGCGCAGCTATAATCTCATCAGCTGGGGAACTCTGAAGCAGCGCTCTCTTCCCTTTGTTAAAGCCCTTATTTATACTCTGCCCAGCAAGCGGGGCCGCGATCCCGGGCTGGGACTCGCAGGCTCTGCAGCAGCAACACAGAGACGCTTTCTCCTCGGTCTCTGCTCCTGCAAATATACCTTACACAGGCACACACTTATTTCACACGGATTAACAAAAAGCCCTGCACAAACACCCTTTTAACACCCCCTTCAGTTCACCAAGTGCTACCTCCCTGTCCACCACAGCACTTACTCGATGGGAACTAGAAGGTGAAGGACCAGAATCAGAACTGGACACGGACAAGTCTTACGCACTCTGAACTTCTCCTGGTCGCGAAGGAAGAACACAAGTATCTAAAATATAGATATCAAAGTCCAGTTTACAAGGGAAAAAGGCAGAGTTTGCTAATTGTAGAATAACATCCTACCAATCAAATGCAATTGTCACTTCAGCAGTTGGTGTTCGTTACTGCTGACAAGTACCTTGTTAGCCTGGTTAGTGAGTCTGCCCGCCACTTGCCAAAATATTTTGTTTTATTTACTCCTGGTGACTTATTTTGTGAATGGGGTGAATTTTAAAATCCCCCCTACCTATCACATAACTGGAATAACACACATCGGTCTTGTATTTCAAAGTGTAAATTGATCTCTTGATCTCCGACTGTCTCCCTATCGGTTGTGCTGCCCTTTTCTGGATTGGTAGAACAAATGCATTTTCAAAGTGATGTTACGGGGGCTTAGCTATGCAATTCCCATTAGTGTCAATGGGGGTCGCAGGCTAAATTCCTAGGCAGTGCTTTGAAAACTGAGCCCTGGATTTTCAAAGGAGGATACTTTGTGTTAGAAAGGCAGTGTCTTTCAGTTTTTAAGCCAGTGCATTAAAACGTGCCTTTTTTTTTTTTTTTTTTTTTAAAGCACTTAGGAATTGTGCCTGAATTGAGGACATTTAAATGTTCACAAGAATGAAACAGCTTTATATTTAAATGCTTCCATCTGTTTCAAATTTATAAGGGAAAATCATATCTGTCACTATCTTGAATGCTGGGACACAATCTTTCCCACGTTTATAAGTGTATAATGTGTAAACTCAGAGGTTATGACACCGGGACCACTGGGAATTGTTATGCTCAGAAAAAATCAGAGGTTACTTGTGTTCAAATAAGTCCTTTATAACCTCAGTGCTGTGAAAGGGCAGAATTCTCTCCTAAAATCCGGACCTTGCGGCGCACCCTGAGAGACGCCTGGGCCCGTGAGGAGGGAGCCCCCATCCTGCTTCTGTTCTTGGGCACTTCAGCCGAGCGCAGGCCTGCCCCCAGAGCACAGCCGGCTGCTCAGTCACCTGAACCAGCTGCTTGCTGTCACCACAGACAGAAAAACACTTACAAAGTATAATTTTTACAAATCCCATTAAAGCTCCAGGCAGCCCAAGATGTGACTCCTGAGGAAAGCAGTGACAAACAGCCACTGAGGCAACCACAGACAGCCAGGCCCTACGTGACACACAGTGCAGCTACAGGTAATACCTCTTCGAAGAAGATTTGTTTAATTACAGTGCAAATGCTTATTATGAAGTGTGTTCTTCATCACTAAAGAATAAGCTGGAGCAGCAGCAAAAGAGCCGTCCTGTGAGCCCAGGAGCAGGGGAGGGTTTGAAAAGCGGGGCCTGGCAGGCAGTCAGCCTCCGGAGGGCACGGCTCGGGACAAACTGCTCCCGTCCAGCCCGTTAGCCCGTACACCGAGTCCCTTCAGACAAAGCATAAAACTGTGTCAATGGTAAAATTTGTGTGGATTAAAAATCGTGTATTATGCAATGGTCAGGTCATTCACCTCTTTTTTTTTTTTGTTTGGGAGCTTCTGACGCGGAGGCGAAGGCGCTCCAGCAGCACGCAGGGGTGATCAGGGCAGCCCCCTGAAGCAGGACATCCCCCTCCGACCCAAACCAGACTTTGGAAACATGATTTCAGCTTTTAAAATTATGAAACATTTAGTGTAACACAGTTAAATATAAGCTGTCATTTTCATTTGGCTTCCGTTTTTTCTCTTTTAAACACAGACTTGCAAGTAGCGCTTAAACATTGAAATTTGCCAAAACTATTATTAACTGAGAAGGTACTTTTTTACAGTTAAGTTTAAATAAACTTAAACTTTCTATAAGATTTTTTTTTTCAACTGCACCAGACTTGTAGGAGGCTGGCTTTAAAGTATTTATCTACAAAATAATGCCATAAATGACATGTGATGTGGCACTGTACCTTAAAGCATGTTTCTTGGGGATTAAAAGTGATCATTTGTATCAATCCTTCCTGTAAAAATCCATTTGATGTGTTTCACTAAAAAGATGTATTCAAAAATTCCAAAATCTAACGTTAAAATTAGATTTAACCGCCTTCTCTGGTTTAGAGAAGGTGGGACCAATTAAAAATCATATAACGGTGTAAGCGGAACAAAATTTAAACACAAACCAAGCCCACTTCGACTTCCACACCATGTTCTGGAATTGAACGCTCCCGTCTCATTTGCCATGCTCAGAATTTAGCAGTAGCCACCTGGGTAGCCCTGGCTGCGCTGGGTCCCAGCAGAGGCCGGGGGGTACCCACGCCACGGGCAGTCCCTCCCCGACAAACGCTGTTTGCGTGAGCGGCTCCGGGTGCCCGCCTGCACACACACATCGAAGGGACAAAGCCCGGCTGCACCCTGGAGCTGCACACCCACGGGGCTCTGCCCAGCTGAAATTACAACTCAAGTTTAAATTTTGGTCCGGATGCTTCCCGGCCACAGGGAAGGAGTGTCAGACGCCGGGTCCCGGTGCTGGGTGCAAAGACGAGCCTCCTCAGCCCCTTGCGTGAGGCTGCAGCCCAGAGCTGACCCAGGAAACCCCAGCCCGGCCACCGGGAACTGGTGATTCAGGAGCAGAATGGGGCACTTCCTTTTCCTGGCCTCCCAGTTACTTCCTGTCATATTCTGACTTGGACCAAAATGCCAGAGGAAATCACATCTAAGAAAAATAGTGAAATTACGTTCTTACAGAGATTGAGGCTCTAACGGGAGGATGCACACCAGGTCTGTAACGTTTATGAGCATCTCTTGCATCTGCAGCATTTGGTCCCCACAGAGGTCAGTGATCTCCAGTGTGTGCTATGAAACACACCAAAACCAGTTTGTTTCAACACGAAGGTCTAATTATTTTTTAATCTGTAACTTTT
Organism: Numenius arquata; assembly: GCF_964106895.1. NCBI lineage: Eukaryota > Metazoa > Chordata > Aves > Charadriiformes > Scolopacidae > Numenius > Numenius arquata. Next base: position 598,445 of record NC_133585.1, on the reverse strand, counting down.
TGGTTTGGTTTATTTTTAAGATTTCTGTGGTTCTCAAAATGCTGTAGATCTAAAATAAAAAAATCACAGTCTCAGTGCTCCAGATCCTTCTCTTAGGTGGCCATCAACGCCCTCAGCATTTTATACACAGGGCGTCTCCCCGAAAAGCCCCTGCAGGAAGCAGATACAAATACAGCAACGGCTCAGTAAAGCATCTCAGCTGATCTCAGTGAGGAGTTAGAATATGTGGGAACCCACTGAAATCTAAGACATAACAGGCCAGAAACCAGCACCATTCTGTTTGCATCCAGAAACAAGAACCCAGTGCAATCCCTAAGACAAAGGCACTTACAGATGTGCTCATCCTGAGTTTACTGTAAACAGATAGTTATTTCTTCCAAAGTAGTGCATTCAGGGTAGGGCTGCGGAACCTCCCTTGGCAGCAGATGAGGTTACATCCCTTAGGGAAAGCCACAGCAGACCCGGGGACCACTGGACAAGGAATTCCACAATCAGTAGCTCAGGAATGTAAATACAGACAAGTTAAAAGCAAAGCCCAAATCACTAGACAAAAGTTTCATATTCTTTCCTGGACAACCTTCACTTTCCTCTTCAGCTCCTACAACATGTTCACTTCCACATTCGTATCTATCAAGTGTCTCTAAAAACATTTGAGCAAATACTACAGCCCGTATAAAATCCTGGTACTGGCTTTTGTTATTCTTGTCTAGGTAACTTGGTTTAGCAAAAGCCCAGTCTGTTGCAGTAACAAGAAACCCAGATAACTCAGAATTTGTTTTTGTTGGCTTTTTGCAAAAGATCTTTCTTCTCCTGCTGCCTTGTTTGCAAACATTTTAGGAAAAACCCTTTCTGCTTAATGTCAACAGTCCACTACTACTTCTTTTCTAAGAAACACATGTACAAGAAACTTTTCTCCTTAGAATTTGTTTTCCTTACAATACGCCTTTTTTCATTACTTCTCATATGACAGTATTTTCTTAAAATGTTCCATCTGAAAAATACTTTTTACAATTGCTCTGGAAGAGAGAAAAATTCCAAAACACGCAATATGCAATTTGTAATAATTACTCCTCATATCTTCACTCCAACAGATCCCAATATACGTGGGACTTTTGCTGAGTAACGATGGCACAATTCAACGTCTAATGCCTCTTCCAATTTGAAAACCTCTTCCCTTGATTTTACTTGCCACTTTGAAATGTTATCCCTTTCTGTAATCCTGTGCCAGATTCTTGTGCTTCTTAAACGAACATTATTCTCACCCTTTATTGACTGACCACATCTATTATCACTTGTAAGCAGTGTTAATCCTCTAGTAATTAACACCCTTATTAAAGTAATTTTAACTCAAAGAAGTTTAAATCGCATTATTGGTTTTATTTAATTAAGCTGTGGGGACTGTTTTACACTGTCATTTGAGTTTTCAGCTTGTGCCCCCCCACCCCCCTGGTTACCTGTGCATTTCTGTCTTGGAATTACTCAACATTATTCTGTTTCACTGTGAACTTTTTAATTCTCCACTATGTCAACAGACACAAGATTCAGGCACTATACTGCATGTATTGCCATTTGGGTGTGCATTTCAATGCAATCATCACATCTACGCTTCCACAGGGCTCAGTATCTTGTTAGTGCCACTTTTAATCTCCTTCTCATACATCCTAAGCAAGGGCAAAGATTTTTATTTAAACTTTAGACTGGCAAAAAGAAAGGAGAATCTGAATGAACCGAGTTGTGCCACTTGCAAAGGCTGGCTCAGCACTGTTTCTGTTACTTCGAAAATAAGTCAGGTTTTAACGTTGCTTTTTGTGTGTGCGCGTGCCCCCTGCACGTCCTTTTCTGTGGGAAAATGCATGACGGCCCACGTTCTCCTACGGATCCCAGGGAAGCTCCTCCACTGACACAGGCTCAAGAGAAGAGAACTGTGGTTGAGCTGCCTCATGCTGCTCCGTGCGCTCTGGGAGCACGTGGGCTAATTGTGTGTCCTGCTGGAACGGTGTCCTGGAGGTGCGTCACTGACAGCCGGCAAGCCTTCTCCCGGGAATAGAGCAACCTGACGGCTGCTGGACATTACACACCATCAACTGTGCACTAAAAGCCCTTTCTTTTCTTTGGGCAAAAATGTCTCTTCAAACTTCTACTGTTTAAAAATAGAGATGTTCTTAATGGGTCTCAGCATAAACCACAGCAAATGATCAACATAGAAAGAAAAGGATAAGATTGAAGATTCCCTTGATTTTACATTTGTCGTATAGTGACTCCCAAAGAAGAGATGGACTTTTTCACAGAAGAAACTAGCAAAACCAAAAAAATGGGATATTCTGCGTGCTAACTGTGATTGATAGATAATTTAGAGAAGGAATGGAACCTAAATATGTCAATTAACGCCACTGAAAAAGCACTGAAGGCCGATCTGTAGGGCTAAGGGGGTAGCAGTGTTGCTCAGTACACACAACACACCAGCGACACTACCAGCTTAGTTATGGCTGGAGGACGTAAGCAATTTGGGGGCAGGAATTACTGAATATGCTAATGCAGCTACCAATCCCATGGCTCCCTGATGGGAGATGAGGTCTCATAGATGTTAAATAACAACTAACTTGAAGGAAAACAATAATTTTCTTCTCTTGTGTTGTTCAATTAACAATGCTCATTGGTTACTCCTTGGTACCACATCCCACCCATGGGATCCAGAGGAAGTCCTGTGGAGCCGGGGGCTCCAAAACTGAACTCCATCCATCAGCTCAGGGCTACCGAGGGGCCCAGACGCAATGGCAGGGGTCCTGCAGCAAGGGGCTGTCACGGGGAGACAAGAGGTGGATATAGTAATGGATGCACAAACTTCCAGGGAGTCAAGCACCCAAACCTTCCTTCCTTGCATCGACATCGTTTCTTACATGACAAAGATAAAGGCAAGGATCAGACGGAGCAAAGCTGCGAAGTGTGAGGAAACTGGAGAGAAATTTCATTCTACTGGATACGATGTGTCAGTGACACAAAGAAAGGGTAAGCAGGAGCTTACAAATATAACAGGCACATGGATCAATTTCTTCTAATTCAAGTGAGAAATTTGCCAATTGAGAAATTATCCGAAAGCGAACTTTCTGAAACCTGCCTGCCAACAGCTGCTTCTGCAAAAGAATAGAAACCATCTCCAGATAAGGCTTATTTTGTGCTTTCTCTCAAATGGCCTTGGCAATGAGTCCTTTATGAGCAGTTTCCCAGGCAGGTAGCACACCAGTTACTGAAGAGATTGAGTATCTTGTCCAAGAGCACCGAAGCCTTTGGGCTCTGGCATCACAGACAGGGTATAACCTGTACATGCACTGTAACAGGGATGCAGTGTCAGTGTCATTTACATCATGATCTTACAGGGAATTCCACTTTAACTATCGGATGCGCTTTTCTTTAACAGAAAGATTTTCTGGAGATAGGAAGTTTTCATCATAAACTGCAGATTTTGAATTAATTTCTCTGGAGAAACTGGCACAGTTTCTGCCATAAATGGAATCGTGTGTCTTGTAGTTCAATGGCCATCTGTATATCATTTTAGTTAAGTAAGGTATGAGTAGGGCTATCGAAGTGGTGTAAAAGCATTTGTACACTGAGTTTTTCAAACCTGTTTCCAGGTATGTCCCCTCATCGTCAGTAAGCCAGGACCCACAGCGAAACCTTGGTGGGTTACCAGCACGTTATTTGCACTTTTCTGCTGGAAAAGGGGCATTCAGGTGCTGAACTGGATACAATCTGTTTTGCACTGAATTTGATGAATGATTTAACGTCACAAAGAACACACATACGCCTAATACCTGGCACATGTGCTCTTAGCTCCTGGCAGTAACACCTACTGTTGGGAAATAACTGACTTCCCATCCTGTTTTTATTCTCAAATCCTTATCAAGATAGTGTATCCAAAGCCCTGCTTGTTTTTGACCCCCTGCTGCTAATTTCTGTGCATTTGTTTCCAGAGCTTCCTAATTCTTACCAGCTGGCAGGAATAAACCCCATCCAAGTAATGAGCCGGCCTGTTTCTGTGTGCAGAGCACTGATTGGGATCTTCCTCACAAACACCTACGCATCCCATTTGTGACCCCAGCCTGCTGTGACTGCCTACAGCTTCACAGAACCCAGCTGAGAGGGAGAAACCACGAATCAGAGACTCCACCGGGGAGTACCGGTGCTGGCAAACAGACTGTCACATTCCTATGAAGAATTCCCATTTCCTTGTAAGAACACAGTTCTCTGAAAAGCCACTGTGTGTCGGTGACACACGTTCAGTGTGCGGTGGCACTCGGACAGCTGTGTAATTTTGAATACAGGTATGTATACGCACGCTGTCCTGTGTGACGCCAATACGTGATACACTGAGCCCTGAAGTGTCCCTGCCTCCAGCCCTCCTCCCGCTTTGGGGCAGGGTGGGTTTATGGCGAAGGGGGAGGCCAGCAAAGCATGTCCTCATCCCCAGCGGAGTGGGGATCCGTGGCCTGACCTCGGCTCCTGTGCTGTGGCTGTCAGACACCGGAGCTCCCTTCGTTAGCCGGCTAAGCAGCGTTCCACTGAAACGGGCACAAAGTACAAATCCCGTCGCACATCAGCCAGGCCCGGCCCCACGTTGCCCATGGAACATGCTCCGGGGGCTGCTCGGAGAAGCCGGGGAGCACGGGCAGAGGGATGGGGAGCCTTGTGGAGATGAAAGGCTCAGCAGCCACTTCCCTCAGGAAGAGATGAAATATTCTATATCGCTTGCTAATTAAAAATTCAAACTGTTGCCTTATGAAAGAGAGGCTTACTTCTATCTTTAAACTCTGAAGTTTTTAAGACTTACCCCTAAACACACTGTTGGGGATTTCTCCCTCTTGGAAACCCCTGATGTTTTTTCAGGTCAAGACTCCCCTGTAGAGCAGAGGCCAGGAGTGGGTACACCCTACCGATTCCCGAGGCTAGTCCCCGTCTGGGCTGGCAGCCCACGCAGGAGGCCACCACACACCTTTGGAGCCCTGGCCCCCCAAGACCCACGGCAGACAGGCTGGGCAAGGGGCTGCACCTCATTCTCTGAGTCTGCCGAAGGGCTCGAACGGCTTCTCCACATCGTTCTCCAGATGGGGAAAGCTCCATCATGCTTCTCGTCGGGGCAATCGGAGACAAGCCAGAGTTGAAATCAGTTACTGCCACAGGAAATGGATCCAAATTGAACACTGCAAACAAACCAGCGGGTAAGACCGGGCCGCCAGCCTGCCTTCGGCGGCAGACACTCGTGCGGCTGGGATCGAAGCCCAGGGATCTCTTACACGGTTCCCACCTACAGCGAGTTACTTCTGAGTCAACAGAAGGACAGCATCATCTCTCAACGATGAATAAGGAGCAAAGAAGAAAGAGGAGGACTATATTTAGTAAGAATTTTATCCTTCAAATAAATTCACATTTGTTGCATGCAACACTACAGTTCAGAAGGTCTGCAATATTTCTCACCAACATTACACCAGAAAATGCATTACAAAGTAAATGAGCAAGCAACGCAAGAAACTATCAGTGAAATTTCCATTGTGCTTTGGAGTCAGAAGAAAATGTATTATACTTTTAAATATCAGGTATCAATTTTTAGCTACATTTGCAGCCTAGGCTATTAACTCTGCAGGCAATGACTTGGTTTTAAGAATAGGCATTTGCTAGCACTCAGTTGGTTAAGAATCAGGAAATTTGCCCTAGGACAGCAACTGCTGACCTCGCAGGCTACCACGAGGTTATCGCTCCTGTCCGCTACACACTACACTGGCTCTCCAAAGAATAAAGCACAAACTGTAGGATTCAGGCCTTTTCCTCACAGTATTGAAGTGTCCAGGACACCCAAAAAACTGCCTCACATTCCAGAACTGTAACCCTAGTCTTTAGGCACGAAAGAACAGATCATAACCAGGACAAAACTAATCCATGTCGGAGGCTGAGCTCCCTCAGAGACTAATTCAAGTGAGACAAACTAAGACCTGTTTACTTTTGAAGGTTAATTCCAATTGACCTAGGATCCAAATTGGCAGCAAAATCCCCAAAGTTCATCCCACCTCGCTCTGGGCCACTACGCTATTTACCCAGGCTCCCTATACAGAGATTATCTCCAGCGTGCGATGCAGGTCGCAGGAGAGCTGGGTCATCGTCAGGAGATGCCAGAGACCAGTCTCTTTACAGCAGCACATGCCACTTCGATAATCGCCTTGGTGAGCTGGCTGGCCCTGGCAAGTGGGGTGACAGGGCGCCCGCAGGTACGGCCTGGGGTCATACGCTAAGACAAGGGGCACGAGCCATGACGCAGTCGCCGCAGCTGTACGGAACCATTAATCTAACCCAATTTTCTTAGCTGCTTCAGGAGCTGCTGAACCAGCTGGAGATGCGGATCTCTCGATGACCATGGCCGTGGGGTTCTCTGTTAGTGTGGGGAATTGTATATTGGCACTCTCCCTGCAGTCACTCCAGGCATCTCTCTAAGAAAATGCCGAGAGTTATTCTGAGGTTCTACAGCCCCTGCCCACCCTCCTGGGAGTGAAACACAATCCCCTCTATCAGCCCAGGGCTGAAGCTGTGTAGGTACATATATCCTGGGAAGAACAGTCCACTGGCTGCTGTTGATGCAGATTCCAAAGTCCAGGTAGACAACATCCACAAATTCCCAGCGATGCAAAAGCCAGGTACATTTGTGACTACGCTCATTACCTACCAGTCAGCATGAAGCAAGTAAAATGGACTCTCCCATTTGAAGTAAACCACTCACATAGACGAGACGTCCAAACATGAAGTTATCCTGGATTAATATTTTTTTTTAAGATTACTCCATGTGATATATAAGCTTTTAAGATCTTCAGAAATTGTGCCTCCCCTCCCCTCCCCCCCCGCAAAGTTACTTGCTGTCTTGTCTGCCAAACACATATAGCAGAGCACAGGCAAAACAAAAATCAGAGTCACCTATGCATGTAAAAGTCTTCCTCCCAGCAGAAGAAAACCGAAGAAAGAACAAATGCCCTACGTGTGATGAGCCAACCACACCGAGTCACCGTGGCGGGATGCTCAGATACTACAGTTATGGGAATAGCACAAAAATCTTTATTGACTGGGCTTTCTACAGATCACTAGGGGTTTTAAGGAGCATGTTAAGTATGACAAGAGCATGAGAGGGGATAGTATAAGGAGAAAGAGGTGGCTCATGAAAGGAGACACCAGTAAGTGCCAGCCCCGCCGTGACTCTCGGCTCCCTGCACTAACCACTGCGCTCTCAGCAGCAACTCTTCCTCGTGCCAACTGCTTCTCTGTTTGCTCTTCCACCTCTGTGGAAGGGAGAGGGAAAGAAGTGGACTTGCTGGGGACAAGGTGCTGTCCTTCCATTGTGTTCAGGGGAAGACAGCGGATCAGGAACTGTTAGGCCAGAAATACCAGTTCTTTTCACAGCCGCTCCTCCCCCACGGTAACACCCAAGCACAGCTCTTCCCTCTCCATCCTCCCAGCTGGCTCCCTGTGAGCGACTTTACTTCTTTAGCAAAATGTGCTACACTATTCTCCTGGCCCAATCCTCATTAATCTTACACACTGCCCTTGCACAGCAGCGAGAGTAAGCCGTTGTTGAGATAACTGGCTTCCATTAGCAACCCGGTGACTGGCAGGAGGATAAGGTCTCGTCCCTCGCAGGTCAGCTGCTGTTTAAGGAGAGGGCAATCCTGCTGATCCATCTTTTAGCTACAGTCTCTCACTGAGTCCCAAATCTCCTGCCTTTTAGCTTTGATACGGTTCAAGCTCTCCCCTCGTATCAGCCCCTACCTGTCATCAGCTCCTCTGCACCAAACAGCCAGCACCGGGAGCGTGACCCGGGGGCACAGCCCGGGTGGGCAGGTAAAGCCCGACCACGGGACCCACTTCCTTATCTTTCATATCCTGCAATTCACAAAGAAGTATCAAATTCAAACTAAAAAACAGAAGCCTGACCTTTTTTAAGAACCTTCTGAAAAAAGGCTCTGTTGCCTTTCTAAGTATTCTTGAAATGAACTGTCATCCACCCTATTAAGACAGAAATGGATCACAAATAAGGAAGAGAGGGAAACACTGCAAATCCTTACTAAATGGCAAGTGTTGTTTTTAACGTCTGCTTGCAGTACCTTTATGCTTTTGGTGAGGCACACAAAAATAGAGTCAAAACCAAAACAAGTATACTAGAACTATTCTACATCTGCAAGCTCCGATTGCAAGCTAATAAAAAGAGCTGCCCAGATTTTTCCTGTTTATGAAGTATCTGAAACGGATTAGATTCCCATGGCATATGGGATGCTCACAGAGCATCCTCTATAAAGCATTACTTGCAACACGAGAATTCTAAATATAAGTTGCTAACATAAACTGAGAGCTACCATAAGCAACATAATCCCTATTTATGTGACATGCTCGACAGTTGGTGCTTAAAACATACAGAAATATAATTTATTTCCTGTAGCAAGTATGTACACACCCTGCCCTCCTGCATAGCTGGAAGCCACATTCTCCCTTAAAACACACACAGGCTCTGCAAGGATTTACACCACTTCCACGGATGACAGAAACGGTGCCAAAATCTCTCACCATCCTTCCCCTTCAACCAAACCGACTTAGTACAGATTGGAAGATGCTTAGCACTTCTAGCACTGATAACAGAAGGAGAATAAAAAAGAACCCAAAAGAGGAAGGCTGCTAGTCAGGGCAGGACTTGTGGTACGTGACGTCTGGCAGAGCGTATCTTCACACGCTGAACTCTGGAACCCCTGACGCGCAGGTACCACACGGACAAATCTTATGGCCACGACCCTGTATCCTCCTCACGCAGCCCAGGTTATCCCACTGTAGACATTGTTCATGGATATATAACTGTGAGAATGTAACATGTAACTATCTTTTAACCTTTTAATTTAAAAATACATCTTATTGAAGTCCTTTCTAACTATTAGAAGAAATTGGAATACTTTTGCCTCAAGAATTTTCCCTTCTAAAATGCCTTCTCAATCCCTGTGAAAAATCTACTAAACTATTAAAAGCAAAAGTATTCCTACTATATAGATAATTCAGTATGGAACTGTTTCTACACCTCTTTTCCAAAGACTTTGACAGGCTCATAATGATGCTGAAAAACATCAGCAACATCTGCAGAAAGCTAAAGATGCTCCACGTGCAGTTAATGACTCATGTCACTATTTAAATGACACTTCTACTCACAATTTTGTGAAATAATAAATCCGTTCTAAAAAGCTTACTTGAAGTATGAAAAGTTTTTGAAAATGAATTGCTATGGGTGGATATAGTGTCAGAATTTACAGAGAGAAGGGAATAAAAATAACTATGTGAAATTAGGGTAAGTAGATTTTAGTCTGGAAAAACCTTCCTTTTGGCAAGAACTGTGGAAAAGTGCTTCCAATATTAAGGCATTTAAACTTAAATGTGATAGAGAATAAAGATCACCCAGTTGGAATAAAGCTGCTTTCTGACCGTTTAAAAGAATTCTGTGCAACAAATTAAGGAAAGGAAATGCTAAGTAATACCATGCCTGATTCTGCTCTCCAGGGAGCAGTTCTGTGGACAGAAGCGATTGCTCCAAATGGCCTGAGGCCAGCACACACCAGGGTGACGTGTGCCCTCTTGCAAAAAGGCAGCACGGGATCTTTACAAAATTGTCAGGACTAAAATTCAGTCTTATCTCCACGGAACAGCACCACCAGCAGCACAGTGCCCCCTAACAACACGCCTGAGAAACAGTTCCATGCTAAATTACAGGGAATAGTGCCACTAATAACACTTCAAATAACCGCTTTTCAAAACTAATTACATGGGAATGCAAAAACATGAAAGGTTCTTGAATTTAATAACTTCGGCGCTGGTCAAAAGGGGAAATTAGCAGGATAAAAACCAACAAGTAGTGTCTTACTTGTCTGAGGTCGATGAAAGCTAACTGCAGGGTGTCTCCCTGGAATCCTGGCACAGGCTCAGAACTAGCAAACACTGCAAAGAGAGGTTAAAAATATTACTGATGTGGATTTTTCAAAAAAATCTAACAGAAAATCAAGCTCTATGCAATATAAATGCTAGCTAGCATTAAAATTAAACTAGTTTGATAGAAACAGATTAAATTAATAACTCAGAGTGATTAAAAATAAACAAACCAACAAACAACTTCTGCATCATTTTCCCAATAATCCCAGAGAATAATACCTTTAAGAGTATCATTAGGAATTTCAATTAAAATTGTAACCCAGTAGTAATGCTACAGCCACAGAAGCCAACATCTTTTCCTGGCCCCAGGTGAATGATTACTGAAGAATTTCGAAATAACGCCAATTCCATGGCTGTCACCATATTTTCAAGCATCTGCTTTTGTTACAGCATCCATGCTGTAAAAACCCCACCTCTGGCCAAAGAGCAATAAAAGACAAACACTGAGGTGGGAGGTAGTTTAATGTGCAGGTGACAGGTAGAAAGCTGTACGTGCCACAGTCAGAGCAGAGCTGAAACGCCCGCTTATGCCTTTTAGGCAGCTTATCAATAACAAACTTCTGCTCCTTTTGAACCCAAAAATAGGCTGGCAAAATTGGAAGGCAAAGCTTTATTCAAAATACAAAAAACGGTAACACTTACAGTAATGAAAGCAAGCTATTTCTTTAAATTTGGAAACGATCAATAATTGTCAAACTTGAAAATAAATACACTTTTTGTTGTTGTTCTCCCAGTCACACATTTGTAACAGCCACTTGCAGAAACACCCGCTGCCTCACATCCCCGCTCCCGTCAGACATCTCACTGCAAAAGAGCCTGAGAGAATTTTTCTTACGCTCTTCAGTTAGAGCTCTTAACAAAACTAAGGGGATATTACTGTAATTGTTTTAGAGAGGTATCATCTGAGGCAGTGAAAGGTAACATTTTTTTTCCAAGCTTGAGAAACAGGTCATTCGGTGGTAAGGGAAACAGAAGTATCCAAAAAATGTCCAGATCCAGTGCTGAACTCTACTGTGCTGCATGGACTCCTACTAACATTTAAAAGTAATATGAAATCCTTAACAGGTTTTTTTTTTAATGGATAGTTAGAAAATTTGGATCATAACTTAAAGTAAAATCCAGAAAGATGTTGGTGTCCAAGGAAACACAATGGTAAAATAGTGGGTTCAACTGTTTACTTCTGAATGTATGGTTTCAACCGAGAGTAATGAATTCAGATAGACCTTTCACAAGTTTAAAAATTATTACATGGAATCTAACTGTAAATGGAAATTAATAAAGATTCTTACTGAAGTGGTACAAGAAGCTACTAGGACCACGTCAGAGTATCTAAGAATAGCTTGGTAATAGATGAATATATTATCAGAGTAGCAGCTTCACCAGTAGAGGCAGAATTTATTACTTGTACTACAGTAGTCATGGTTATGGACAGTCATGCAATAGGAAAATTAATTAAACTTGAATATGACTCCATACCTCACCAACCAAAGGACTAAGAAATAGCAATCAGACACCAGAGGGAGAACACTGTACTGTCACAGACAAGTGTTGGTAAGAGTTGGCAAATGCTCACGGATTGTACTCATTGTACTCAAGCCTTGCGTCCTCTCTGCAGCTCACGGGGCTGACACCGTTTGGAATTTATCCCAGTGCACTAAATAAGGCACTATGACTTAGTTCCTCTACACAGCACCTACAGCCACTGCAGTGACGGAGCAGCACACAAGGTACCATGCCTAATAACTGTGTATGCTTTGCTCTCTGTGACTACAATTCTATAATACAAACGCATTTATAACAGCAGGGACACTCATTATAGCACAAGCATTTATTCTCACATTTGGGTCATTTTTGACACGTGACTACAGTAGAATTTGTTTCATTATTACAATTTCATGAGTTCAAAGGGCAAAAAGATAATCTACTTATGGTAACGGTCAGACAGTCCCCCCTCCACCCTCAGCGCCGGGCTTTTAAGTTTCGCTAACAATTTTACAAAGCTAATTAAATATTTTCTACTGCACAGCATTTTAGGAAGATATTATAAGAACAGGATTAACATTCTTCATGTCTTTGTCCTAAGGGTCCTTTTCCAGATAATAATGAAACATTGTCATATATACAGCTTTTAAAATATTTCCCCCTTGCATTCATTCCAGGCTTACAGAGGATTTGAGGAGTAGGGGGCTGGTGGGTTGGCTGTTTTAGCGTGCAAAAGGAATTTCATAATACGAGAGAGCGAAAATGCAAATATCACCATTAAACTATCACATATAGGGGCAAACTAGTTTGAGTCAGAAATTTCAATGTTTTGGGGAAAATAGGCTGAAAATGGGCGTTACATGAATCCAGTATTCACAAGTTTTTTGTTAAGGTTCTTTCCCCGCACTTTGCTGATACTGTGGGGACCTTTTCTGTGTCTACAGAACAGGATCTTTGGCACAAGGTGTGCACACAACATGTACAGTCTCCATGTACTTCCTACAACAGCCAGTTTGGGAATTTACAGGAGGTAGGAAGTAATGAAAAAAGTACGTAATAACACAAAAACAGGCTGGGAGGTAACACATATATGAGAACAGTAAATATAAATATTGTAAAGACGACTTCAGTCCATTTTCTTTTGAATACTTTGCTTTGAACTTTTCAATACGTTTTGTATACAGGATATATGTGAATTGATGTATATGTGTTCGTTGGTATCAATTTTGTTCTCTCACAACCCCATCTGGTTGTCCCTCCCTGTTGGTCTGGGAATTCAGCACCTAATTCCTGACAAACAGTTTTGCTGCTCAACGGCAGAAATTAAGAATCAGAGTCCAGACTTTGGCTCAAAAGCTGAGACAAAGCTTCTACGTTGGGACAGCTCCACTTCAGCCCCATCGCGCTGATGCGCAGGCAGGACAGCAGAGCTACACGTGCTTCTGAAGGAGGAGCGCAGAAGGGTGACCGCCTGGGCAGGCACTTGGTGGCCCTGCTGGATGCTCCAGCTGTTCAAACACGGCCGGGGGACCCGCCGAGGGAGCAGCCACTGGCCCTGGCCACATCCTGCTGCCTCCTGGCTCCTGAGCTGCCACGGGTGACTGGCGGATGAAGGATGGTCTCAAGCCAGTGAAGTTAACCTGGCTTCCCTCTCAGAGAGGAGGCAGGTAAAGCCAGGGGCCTCCAGAGGAGAGGATTTGGGTTCCTCAGCTCCTGGCGTGCCCACCTGGAGAATGCCTTCGTGTGTGCTCAACAGAGAGCCAAGCCAAAAAATTGCCAAGAAATTTTAAAAATGTATCTTCAGATATTGACGGCTTTCTACATCTCACATAACTTCTCATTCAAACAGCACGAGTATACTCCACTGTGTTTATAAGAAAAATGTCAAACCCATGTACACAATACAGTAGGAAATACCCAACAGTTGTGGATTATTCACACTCTAAGCACCAACTGAAATGTCACTGTCGCATCCATTAATCCCAGAGTGTCAAGGAATAAAGCTGGGGGAGGATGATGAGCAAGAACATAAATCACAGGCATCACAGGGAGGCCTGGAATGTGCCTGCAATGGACCTTATGAATGGGACCCCAAGAGCAAAGCACTCTGCACCAAATCTCTCCCTCCCTTATGCCACAGACTGTAAGATGTCACTTGTTGCAACAAACTTCTCTGACAAGCTTCCATAATTGTGTTGAAACCACTCAATACTGCCGTGGGCAAGCTTTCTTCGCTGTTACTAACATGAGGAAATTAACCCCCCTTCAGTGCTGCAGGGAACCAGTTTTATAAAATAATTCTGATGCCATACTTAGAATAGGAGAATAAACCACCATCTGATGTTTACCAAACGAGGACTGTTATTCTGCACAGTGTGTAAGGCAGCAGCAGTTCCAGGAGGGAGGAAACCCTGCGTAACAGCACATTTAAAATTTGTATCATAATAAATAAACTCAAGAGGGAAAATTAAAATTTCACAGACATTTGACCTTTTTTTCCTCAACTATAAAGGCGTAAGATTTATGCAGTGGTTTGGGGCAATTTTGTACTAGAATTTTTACTGGATATAGCGATTATGATCCCATTAGGAGTAACAACAGATGTACATTTCAATCAGATACTGGAGTTAAAAAAAAGTTTCATAAAAAATTCCTCTAAATGTTAACATACTTACTCATAAATACTTTTACAAGAAGCTGTACTGTAATAATTTTTTTTAAAAAGACAAAGCTTTATTGATTATGGGAAAAGATCACTCTATGGCTTACATTAAAGAACTTTTCTGCAGTTAAGACAGATATAGATTGGCATTCTGGAACATGGACTTACATTCACACTGTATCACGTCTAAATTAAACTGCTGGATTGCTCCCATGCTTATTTGCTTTAATTCACTGTCCAGTAGCATCTGCATCAGGGAGGTGGAAAGATGCTGGCAGGCTGACATGCAAGCTGTCTGGGCCACTTTTCCCTGGTAGAAAGAGCAACAGTTTTAAGATAGAAACAAATGGTTCGTCACTAAAGAACTGCTGATCTAATCTGACTTTAATAGACACTCCAAGTCTTAATGATGCAGAACTTGAATTAGAAGGAAAAAAGATCACACTTGCTGTTATCTCTTTGACTTGCTAGCTTTGCTATCAAATCAAAAGGGGAACTAAATTAAATATTTGTTAAAGCAATTATTGATATTTCTTCCAGAAATCCAACACTCTTCATGAATACAAGGACATTTCCAAAATAATAACCATGTAAGTTCCTAAAGCATATGAACAGCTTTGTGGGTTTATTAATTATTTTTTTAATGCAAACAGAATGAAAGCAAGAATGTAATGGAAATCAACATGCTGCATATTTTTAATAAGTCAGTAAAAAACCCCCAAACTTTATATAAACTAAAACCACTGCTTTCAGCTGGGGTATTTCCCGTAACAGCTTGTGCTAATTATTGGCACTTTAATTGCTTGAATTCCATCTCAAAGCTTGTTGCTCAACTATTTAAAATATTCGTGCTCATCTATCATCTTTTCAGGTGCTTAATAAATCAGTGCTGTCAGTAATCAACTACTTACAAAACGAAATGTAGCCCTCTGCTGTACAAAACAGAAATAATTTTCCAATCACATCTAGTTAGTAACAACTCTCTTTACAATGTGTATGTAATTGAGACAAATAATTTTCCAAACATGAGACCAAAGCACAAAAATCAGACATTAATTTGATAAATTATTAAAAATTTTGTACAGAAAAACTGAAAGATATTTAAATTCTACCTTAGAATTGAGAAAACCGATAAAGACCAGACACACGCTCAGATGGCACTGTTCTGTTCACAGCGCTGCAATCCTTTAGAGCGGAGCGGTCTTGGCTTTCAAATGCAATTATATGAATCTCTAGTTTAATGTCCTGATTAAACCACGCTCTCCCACTGACGTCTATGTCACAACACGTATGGAAACAAAGGTAACTGTTAACAGGCTTACAGGAAAGAAACCGTAACTCCTTAACACACCTACTGGAGCACACACCACTATGGTTTCACTCATGTCCATCAGCAAAGTGATGACACCTTTTCTCTAAAGCTGGGTCCCAGCTGATTTCTGCAAAGTCAGGTTGATCATTCACTGTCGACTCACAGAAACACAGAAAAGCCATGAAAAATGGTCCAGACAGACAGCAGCTCACTGTCCCAAAGTGTCCGGAAAGTCCTGCTCCAACATCTGAGGAGCCGCATCTTGTCCCCAGTAAGACAACTCGCTCGTATCGCTGAATTCCCATGTATGCATACAACAGAAAACAAGTTTGGCCCTAAATATTTTGTACTTTAAAAATCCATTCTTTGTTAAAACATAATTAAAATGTAGACAATACAATGGGAATTGGTCACTCTCCTCACATGTCACTGAAACATTAAATGGCTTTTGCCAATTCCTCTTTAGCAACGGGACACCTTGAACTGTCAGGAGCTTTATAGCTAAAATGAGATGTCAGTTTCTTAATTGAAAATCTCAGAAAAGCAAATCACATTTTTGACCAAAACAGATGAACTGACAAGGAGCAAGGTAAGAAACAATGCAAGAACAGCATGCTCAAAGGTCTCCAGACCCCCTGGTAATTACACTGGGAGATACGCAGCTCTACTCCCCAAGCAGAATATCAATATGAATAGGAAGAAAAGAAAGGAGGAAAGAAGGGGGGAAAAAGAAGGAAAAAAGGAGGCAAGAAGGAGAATCAGTGGGCCACAGCTCATTTAATTACAGTGTAGTAGGTTTGAAATACTTAATGGAAATGTCATTTTGATTTAATGGAACAACTAGTGCATCTGTTTAATGTACTGCTCCATCAAATCAGCTCCATGTCCTATTTATGCTGCCACTATAATGTAATAAAAGTTCAACCAGATTAATAGGTTGTCAAGAAAAATTTTAACATTCAATTTATTTTATATGTAAACAATGTGTACTGCTCTGTTATTTTAAATAAAAGACAGAATTTTATATTTCTAACAAGTATCCACTGTTAATTGTTAAAATCTGGCAAATATCAATAGTACTGGAGCACAAGATAATGGTTACGATGCAGAAATGACATGGTAAAAGCCACTTGGACTTTACGTAAGTATCAATACATGTACATTTAATGTTTATTTTAAAATTTGATAAAATGGAAACTTCCTAACACTTAAACTATTTCCAACTATGTAACTTGAACTACAGGCTTATTGTTCACGTGGTGTATCAACACATAATAGAAGTTTACTATACACAGTTTATACGCAATACAATCACTCGATTTTCCTAAATCTAGAGAAAAAATGAAGCTACGTATATCAATCAAAATGCTGAATTTTAACTGAGAGAAACGTGAACTTTACCATTATCCTCTTCAAAATTCAGTGCTTCCCAGTTCAAAATATGTTGGATGTACAATATTCAGAAAAGAATGAAATTCAAATTTGTGTTTGACAAATGAGATCTAGACAAAAATCTCTCTTCAAATTTCTACCACGCACCAATTATTCAGTTCCTTGCCATTTTTTCATAATGCATTTTGAAGAGGAAATTTAAGGAGTCATGAACGTAACAGTAAGACATTCCTTTTCCAGAAATAAACAAATCTCAGTTAGTTTCAAAACATTATTAATGTTTATTATTTGTCAGTTTGTTTGTTTGTTTGTTTGAATGACTATTATTTTTTAAGGGGGTGGCCGTGGTTACTGTATCTAGCAATTAAATACCTATATTCCCTACCACGCAGAGACTCAGCAGCTTCTCACGTCTGCTCCGGCTGCCTCCCACGCGCAGACACCACTATTATCTCGGCTGTGCCTATGCTAATTGCTGCCAGCTACAAAACCTATTCTTCCACTTACCCAATGGAGAGTTTGAGAAACAAGGACCCTATTCTATAAGCAAAACCACCTGCCAACAGTGCTAAAGGCAACCGGTTTTTCACCCAGCCTTCACATTTTGCTGAAATACAAGTTTGTAAGAAGAGAAAACCCTTAGACAAACTTCTTATATTTCAAAGGGGCTTGTAAAGAGAATCTGCTGACAAATTAAATCCTTTTTTATAGGACCCCAAAGCTTTTCTCCTAAGAACAATTGCAGTAAAGAGACATTTGGCTCTAGGAAATTCCCCAAGGGTCAGCCCCATGCACCCTCGCAGGGCACCTTGGTGGCACTGCTGGGACCGGGCTGGCTGTCTCCCAGCAGCTTCCGTCATTCACGCCGTGTCAGTCAGCATGATTTATGGACCGCATTCAACCAAGTCAAAGCATATAGAATGAGAAATATGACTACAATCTGCTAATTTGTTTTGTATTGAGCCACTTAGGAGTCAAAGACCTGACGTGGGGCTGAGAGCAGCAGCACAATTAACGGGCCAGTGACAGGTCCATCCATCCTCCCTGCCGGCCCTGCCAGTCAAAGGCGGCTCGGCGCGGCGTTTGGAGAGATGGGTAAGGAAACCCATTCTCTAAGTCGCCTGTGGAGGCTGTTGATGGACAGTTTTTGAATATAGCTGCAGAAAACCACCACCCTGCACCCTCACCGCAAGCTGTGACATTAGGCTTTAGCTGCCAATCTCAGAAACAATAAAATAACACAAACTGCCATCCTCCGCATAAAAGGAAATAACAAAACTTATCTCTTAAATCTGAGAAATTAAGCTGAAAAATTGATTTCACAATATAAAATGACATAATGAAAATCCTTCTGAAAATGCAAAGAAACTAAACACAGTTCTAATCAGTTGTGACAACTAAAGCATTATACTACTTAACATCAGGACTAAAATCCAACTTCTGAACTATGGGTAAAATACAAGTATACTAAAATACATTAATGGAATTTTTAAGAATCAATTTTGCTTCCAGTCTCTGCCCCAAATGCTACTGAAGTAATAAAAAACACCTACTTGAAAACAACTTGTAACTGTTACTTTTGAAAAGTCATTTTTTTCAGAGTTATCCAATACTAACTTTGTACTGACAAAGCACCTGTCTAGAATAAAACTTCAGCTAATTCTAAACTTAGATTAAAAACATTTATATATACACCCTATATAATTTCAAATTAACAGATCTGAAAATGAAAGATATGATTCTTCTTTAACTGTCCAAAATAAAAACTAAAAAATGCAGACCCTTAATCACAAATTTGATCATCCAATTGATTTCACAAGATTAATGGCTGTGTAATGAAATTATAGTTTGCTTTTAGATTCAAAGTATCTAATGACACTATCAACTGCAATATGAACTAAAAACGGGATGTAAAAGAACCTGCAAACAGCAATAATCTCAAAAGACTAAATTCTTGTTAACTTCAGAAAACAGAACCATTAAACACTGCGTTACTCTTAAATGATAGCCTTTCCAAAGCAAGGCAGCCTCTGTCCCTGCACCTCTGGAATTCCGCTGGTGCCCGGCCACGACACAGCCACCACACAGACACCTATTCCACATTAACAGCAAATACTTCTGCGCAGAATATTCAATATTCCTGCTGCTCGTGACACCCATCAGCTGTTCAAATCACAGAAATGCTCACTGGAATGAGCCACCAACGTCACCCGGGCCAGCCTCCCACCCGGAGAAGGACTACTGCCAACACCAGTTCAGGTCCGTTGTCCTTTTTTCTGGCTGAGCCTTCAAAACCACTGGAGATGGGAATTCAGCAGCCTCTCTGGGTAACCTCCTCCAGCACCGCACTACTCTCCTCATGCAAACTTTCTCCCTAACATCAATGCTTCGTCTCCCAAGCTTCTGCTTGTCACCACAGCAACAGGTGAATTTGTCAGTCCTACCAAGAAGAGTTTGGCTCCATCACCTTTGTACCTGTCCTTAGGCTGCCATCAGACTTCTCTGGAACTCACTAACCCACCTCCCTAAACCTCCATTCGTTAGCCATTTGCTCCAACACCTCGTCAGCCCCTTGCGAGACCCTCTCTCCAGGTCCACGGAGCTGCTGCTCAGCCAACTGCCTCCCAGGCTGCAGCAAGAACAGGGTCAGTCCCACACTCTGTGCTCAGTAAGTGCCTTGCACACTTGCTCACTTACACACTGAGCAGCACAGGCTACGTTTGCTGCTGTACATTGCTTAAGTCAACAAGATTCAACCACGTTGCTAGGGAAAATTCGTAAAAGTAAGTTCAGAAATTCAGTATTCAGAAGCCACTCTTAGCAGAATAATATTAATTTCAACACTTTCGTTATCACGGAAATGCTTATGCCAAACCAAAATAAACTCATTATACAAAAATTAATGACCAGAAAATAATCAGGGCTTGGAAGAATTCTTAAATGCAATCCATCATATTCTTAAAAAAAAACAAAAATTGAGCACACCCGTTCCCTTGACCCCAGGAACGATGGACCTTTCACTGACTCTTTACCCTGTTCTCTCGCTCTCTCCTCGTTCTGCGTGCGTGTCTCAGAGCTGCACCGTGGTACCCAGCCTCCCTCCAACAGGTCCCACAGTCTCCTCTGCATTGCCTCGCTCGGGACGCAAGGCACAGCCACCACTCTCCTGCGAGGTTCTGGGGCTCCTGCTGACCCCGAGAACAAAAGCCCCACGTTGGTCACTGCCCTGGTCCCTCACGCAGCCACACAAGGTACAGAGCAAGGCACCCGCAAAACAGAAAGCTCCTATTATTAAATGATTAAAAATTGAAGCAATAAGCCTGCAGGCAGTTCATAGTTTGTCAGTTCACATGCTTTTTCTTCATCTTGCATCTACTTACCGACATAGCTGCATGGTCATTGTTGTTATTCTGAGAAGGAAACCAGTAAGGCAATCAAAACAAAAAAATTAAGATGTACTGTCAACATCAAAAAAAAAAAAAAAAAAAAGAATAAAAAATTGGTAGCAATAAAAGGTAAAGAAAAGCTTCCAAAAAAGAACAATTATAGCTACATAATTCCTTAAATTATTTTTTTTAAACCTGTGAACTTATATAGCATTTTGTCGAGGCATAACAAATAGTTTATAACTTAAATAACACTAATTCAACAATAAAATGTTTTTCCGTAACAAGGAACTGTATGCCAAAATATCAAAGTAGCAAACTTCAAATGACAAAGTATCTGTTGATATGCCTTTCCAGAAAGTTTTCATGATAACATATAATATATCCCAAAATCCTTAGGTTAAAAATCAAAGGCCGTGTTTACCCTCTCAGCTTACAGAGGCTCTGTACGTCGGTAACACACTGCGTTCAAACAAGACTTACAGCAGCTCAGGACAGTGAGAATCTAAATGTAACACAACCCACTAATAAATTTTAACATAAATCTAATGGTAATATAACAGCAGGGTAGAAATAAGCTGTTTTCTTTTCCAAAACTACTTCTTAAGTACAGTAAACAAACAGAGGAGAAAACGAAGATGTAAAACTTAAGGGGAAAAAAAAAAAAAAAAAATCTTCAGAGACGCGAGACATTCCCAGTGATTCCGCCGGGATACCAGAGCCCAGCACGCTGTGCCATCAAGTGTGCAGGTTCAGTAAAACTGAGATCACGGTCTACCTGATTTAGATCTCTAACCTTCCCACACAAATAATACAAACTGCATAAACCAGGTATGAAACATGAGATGTATATTTTAAAAGTTGTGTCTAGATTGGTACAGAAACAGGATCAATCCAGCCCAGCCCCAGGTGGGAGCACTGCAGGGGACACGTCCCTGTGCGTTACACACCTCACACAGCCGAAATAAAACACGGCCCCAGTGACAGCAACTCAGTGACTGCCACAAAAAATCCTTAAAGAACGACTGGAGAGGAATACTGGCATTCGACAATCTAGCTTAGTTTAGCACTCCAAAGCATGCGCTATTTTAATGAGTTGTGGAACCTCCATCTGGGATTACCTTTGAAAATGGTTTTACTATAAATTTTTTCTTAATGAAAATACCTTACTATTACAAGTCTAGCCAGAATCACCACAGTGAAACCGTACACACGTTTTCCTATCACCTCCACGGCTCACACACAGCCCTCGTAGGACTGTATGCTTCTACAACTGGCCAAGCCAGAGCAGAGCACGATACACCTGATGTGTCAAAAACGACAGGAACCCTCTTGCCAGCCCAGAGCCGTCACCCACAGAGCTCTGCATCCTGCCTCCTCCTGACCAGAGTCTGAAATTCCCAAATAACCTCTTCACAGGAGCTGCCTTTCTCCAAAGGTTGACTTGTGCCCCCAGGCACATCTTTCCACTTTCACACTTCCCAAGTCCTAACACCACAGCTGCTTCTCTCCATCCCTCTTCGCACATCACTCCGTCCGTGGCTCATTTCCAAAGCTCTCTCCCAACACAGGTTCCCGGCAGACGCCTGTATCCCCTCTCCAGGGGCTGCGCACCCATAACTGCTACAGGCGCCTGGCCACGGTGGAGCAGGGCCGTCCATCCACACCGTGGTGGGTGTGAGGTGACGGTGAATCTCGCTGCCCAACAGACTTGCTGCTCTTTACCAAAAAACGCACCACTGGTCTGGCACGGAAGCTCGTGCCTCGTGTCACGCTCACGTCGGTGTTACCTGACACGTTTCCAGGGGTTACGGCTTTGAGTCAGTAAAGAAAAAAAGGAGACTGACGAATTGCAGCCTCTTCAGGTGTGATCTGGAAGATCAGGTAAGTCCACCACGCCAGCAACTTCAACACCTGGCTCTGCACATGAAGAAATTACCCTTCACTTCCAGCCTGGAGCCCCAGAACACTCCCGCGTGGAGGACGTGCTCTTCACGGGCGCCGCAGTGGGAAAATCGCCGGGACACCAGTGTGACAGGCTGGGGACAGCAGCTGTGGCCTCAACGACCTACTGAAGTCACCCCAGACCTATAAAACTATAAACTATTATGATGATAAATCAAACCAGAAAGAGTTTTTTCTGTCTTAAAGCGAGGGGAAATCAGACAACAGAACGTAACAAATAGTACACAAAACAGGTTAAGGGTGCCCTTTTACCCAGGCCAAAGTAACACAGGATATATTTGAATATGAACGAGGACTCATTTCAATGAAGCTCAATTAACTAGAATCAAATGACTTCTTGTGACCAAAACTATTTAGCTAAAAGCAACCTCAGAGAACCCAAGACCTCCATAATCTTACGTACAGATGGAGGATTTGCACCAATTCTGCATTGTTCGAACCAATGCATGTGTTCCCAGAACCAATATGGTTAATTAAAAAGGCCGTCTGATGCTCTAGAAAACTGCATGAGCTCTTACACTCTTTGTAAATTAGTTGTTGTTAACAACATCACTAAAGTATTTGAAAGTATTTTCTAAGTATTACCACGGGTAAGCATCATCAACATACTGAACCACATCTGAAAATACATCTGTACTGAAGTTAAAAAATACATCTGCCAGCATGTGCACAGTTCAAAAATCACATCTATCTTCAAAATCTTACTATTTTAAAACAAAATAATGCTCCAATATTTTGAAATTAAACTTAATTTTGAACACTTACAGGTAAATGAGTAAAAACTTGAAACGTGCTTCTTAAAAAGTTAATAAGGTCCATTAAGTATCCACTGGCTCTTCCATCCGATTCAGACATTGTCCAATCATAATCAGCAATCTGAATAAATTCATCAATTTTTTGGTTAAGTTTTGTGTATATTTCCCCTTCTGCAGCATGCCTTGCATCCTGAAAAAAAACCAAACACGTGCAATTGTCAGAATTCTAAAATATTACTAGAATGTAGTTAAAATTATATTAATCAAGGAAACTGAAGTCTTGTGCTTTTCTTGGACTCAAAAAATATCTTATTTAAATCAGTATTTTAACTTGTGTCTTAAAATAAGTCTGAGGCTGTGTTTTTTAAAGTACTCCCATAATGTATATTGTAATAGTGTTTAGAACAGAATATTCCTACAGAATAATCCCTGTTGTCAGAGACAAATGAAATAAATTTGAATTTGGAAACAAAGCAGTTGCTTTACTCCCTTCACAACGATCACCTGTAATTCAGCCTTACAAATTTATCAACCCTGACGTGAAGTTTATTTGACCTCTTTTTCAAAGAAAATAATCAAAGAACCTAATTATTTTATCTGTCACGACCAGAGGTCCAGCAACCATATGATTTTTATGTCATTAATGTCTTAAAGCTATGTATCTGAAAAACACACATCATTTTTCATCCCCCTTTAAACATCCTGACCATCACACACTCCCTTGCTTCCTCCCACCCCAAGTTTTCGTTCTGCCACCGCCCAGTCTCCACTTTTTGGACCAGCAGAGAGGCGAAGTCCCGTGTTTGCTGTGAGGAGAGCCCCGACGCTGCCTGTCTGCCCCATCTCTTCGGGGACCTCCTCTCAGATCCAAGGGGACCCAGGAGCAGGTGCTCGGGAAGCCGTATCTGGCTGCAAGGGCACGCTTTTGCCAGCCTGGAGTTTAAAGGTACTCCACAAATTCCACGTTCTAATTTGGGCTCAATGTAAAACTCTCTTCACTGATCTTGGGAAACGATTCCAGACAGACACTGGATTTAAAGTGGATTGGTCATTTGTGGAAGGTTTTTACAGGGTAAAAACAGGCTGGATATACTGGAGCAACGTAAAAGTGGATGAGATTCCCATCGCTGGTTTCCTCTGGGAGAAAGCAGTGCAAAGACATGGCACTTCAGAAAGGTATAAATAAGAAAGGCAAAAAGAAAAAAAACCCCAAACGATCTGAGCTTAAAGGTGGCATCACATTGAGTGTGTCAGATGTAGCCTTCAGCCAGGCCCCAGGACGTGAGCACCTCAGGAGGAAGCAAGAAACCACGTGGCCCTGCCACATATAAATATCACAGTACGATTCCCTAAAATCCCCTACTTATGCTTAGTGTGACTGCTGAGTTAAAGGAAAACCAATGGTCACACCCAAAGCTGGAAAACGTGGCTATAAATATTGAAAGTTACACAATTTTTTAATATGATAAAATGAAACAAGTTTTGGCGGTGTTTTGGTTTTGATTTTTTTTTTTAATTTCCACCAATGTGAAACAATACTTGGGGAACCTGAAGGACATCTTAAAATGAGATCTTATATACAAAAAAAAAAAAGAAAAAGAGAAAAACAGCAGCCACGAAATAGGTCTGAAGGCTTCTATAAAAAAAATACAGTGTTGATGTACTTATAAGATCACCTTGTGGAATGCAAATTTGATCAATGCTGCTAATAAAGGGAGATTTTTGACCACTTGGAAAGAATGGAGGTGACATGATTTGCCACCAGGAGATGAATTTAATAACAGTAGAACATACCAAACTTTGTGAGAGCCCAGTTGGGCAACTGCAAGCAGTTTTTCATTAAAATAGAGAGGGAAGAAAAAAAAGAGGGATTAACGAGAAAAGAATTTTCTACTCTAAGTGGAGAATGTTGTGCTAACAAGTTCTCCAGGGAAAGAGACAGGAGAGAAGCCATAAACAAAAAATTCTTGCGTGTTTGTCAGCATTCATTCCGCATCACATAGGTACTTCGCTCACAAAACACAGCTATAACATTCTGCGGTGCCCTCCCACAGAACTCAGAGGGTTCACAGGACAGTGAAAGGTAACTTACAGCATAAGCAATCAGCACAAAACATAACGCAAACTTTCAACTGCATTTATCAAATGAAGTTCAAGGATACAGAACATCTTACCTCTTACTGAAATCAAAGGCTACGGCTGCATTAAGTGCTTTGTTTGAATGTTAAAGAGTTTATGGACTGACCTTACAGGAAAGTACCTGTGGATATGCAAATTCAAAGCCACACGCACTGCGGTACCCGACCAGCAAAGCAGGCAGCCTGGGTCTTAGGGACAGGGAAACCAGGGACTTACTGGCACTAGGGACAGCGAAACCAGTGACCTACAGCTGCCGGGCCAGGGCCCTCTGTCTGGCCTCATTCATTAAACCCTTAGCAAAACAAATGACAGTTAATGGGAAAATTGTTGGCAATCACCTGGAAATATGAAGTCTCTTGCAATGGTGATGTCTTACTCCACCTCAGCCAGCTTTTAACACCTATGCCAGAGGGGATGTTATAATAGGAGAGGCTACATATCGCATCAAGTATAGAAAGCAGAACTCGCCTCAATAGGATTAGTCCTCTTTATCCCATAAATACAAAAATTCACCCTCCTTTGTTTCAGTGCACGCTGAAAAAAAACCCAAATACCTAAAGTTCACGTTGCAGCTGCTTTGAAATCCCTGATGACTTTTTTGTTTTGTTCTTTCAAAAATGTCTGTATAGAAGCCCCAAGCGACGAAGGCGGCAAAGCACCGGCTGAATGAGCGGCACAAGGCAACCTAGACAGGGTTATTCTTCTGCAAGAATGTTTTCTTTCAGAAAGTGAATGGGGTTTGCGTGGCAAGGGTTTGGTAGCGGGGGGCTACAGAGGTGGTTTCTGGGAGAAGCTGCCAGAAGCTTTGCCCTCACCCCATTTTGTTTCAATGTGCTTAATTTGTAGTGATTTTAATGTAACTGTTCAGACATAGTCACATAACGGATGCCATGTACCATACCTTAAATGTAGAAAGTCCATAAAGTCTTGCAGTGTGAACAGTCACTTGTGAAATATTTGTAATGTTGGATATAAAATCCTCAAGGTATTTACAGGCTTGTTCCAGGTGTGTTGTGTTTATGATGATCTGAACAAGCTACAAGAGACAAAAAATTCTTGTAAGAATCCTTTTGGTATCACCCGTTGTCATTTGATTTTTTCAGCAACTTTCAGGTTACTTTTTCAGCAACAATGCTACCAGACACTAATTACAGTATTTCAGGTTACCACCTATTACCTGTTAGTTTTCGAGTTTGCTTTCAAATACCACTAAGGAGTAATACTACAGTTTATATACAATGATGACATTTCTAAAATGAAGACTGCAGACACCTACTCAGTGAAACAAATCCAATTGATATTTAAAAAAAAAAAAAAAGGAAAATATATTGCCAAAAGCAAATCACTAATTTGTACCATAAAAATATTTTTTTTAAAATTATTGCTATAAAAAAATAATTTCACAGCATTGTCTGCAGAATGATGCATTCTGATGTCCAGGAATTTCAACAATAAGGTTGTTAACTCCTTCCCCCCATAACAATGGTAACAATCTGCTTTAACGTGATATAACTGTTTTAATAAGCAGGACCTGCACTCGCATTGCGTTCACAAACTAGACGTGGCACAACGCATGGCACACCCTACGTAATGCAGGGTAACTGAAACATCGGTAAATTGGATCTTCATTCCCACTGCACACCATCTGTTTTAGAGAACATTAATGTAATGCTTGGTAAAACAAGTTTTCTCTTTTTAACATTTTTCTCATAAAACATACTGACTTGATAATGAAACACCTCAAGAATATTAGTGAATTCATTTTCATATCCTCGAAAATATTCCTGTACCCATTTCAATAACACAGAAAACCATGGCTCAGAGAAATTCTATAGCTTGTCTTACTAACAGGGCAATATATGATTTATAGAGCTCTCTCCTCATCTCCTTCTTTATGTCATCTATAGAGGTTCCTGCCGTTTAAACCCACTCTTCACTATGCAGTAACGCTGTGCTGACGGCAACGAACTGCCCCCCAGCAGGTCTCAGGAGGCACCTGCTGCCCACGGACACTGCCTGTCCCTGCAGTGCGTGTCCCGCGACTCGCTGGCCCCCCGCCTCATCCTGCCCAATAAACACACTGAACCAGGAGTCCTGGTGAAGAAACAGCACGCACAAACCTAATCCCATATTTTCACTGCAATTACTATAGAAAATTCTCATGTCTTAGAGTGAACTTAAATTTTAGATTTTTTGATCTGGTAGGTTCACTCTGAAACTTTAAACAGTTCATGTGAGAAAGATTTTCGACACACACCCCCCTTTCTTTATTTTAATAGGAAGAAAAAGAAACTCAACAATATGCCACTAATTGCTAGACAGGAGCAGAATGCAGGAACCTGCTCCGTACGCAGCCAAAGAAGTCAGAGTCTTTGGCTTGTTTCTTGCAAATCTCTGTTTATCATTCAGGAGAGAGAACTCTCCCACTGTCACCTCTCTCCCCAAAGGCACTCCTGGGTAAATGTATGTACTTCCGACTAGACTAACACTGGAACGTTATTCTTTATGTAACAGATACTGATGCTTCTTTATACTTCATCTTTCACCTCTTTACATTTTCAATTTTAAAGCAAATGTTACTTGTTTTTCTTACACAAATCTTAATAGCGTGGCTACATCTACAAAACTAACTTTAGCATTGATTGTCTTAAAAAGCACAGTTTTGAGTATGTGTTTTAAAACTTACCTCAGTTAAACCTATATGAGGTTTTTTAATTAGGTTCTGTAAACAACTACTTAGAGTTCTTGTAAGCAGCAAATTTGTAGCTTTTCTGAGCATATCATCTATTTCTGTTGAGCTGAAAAAAAAATTTATTTTTATAACTGTGCTGCACATGACAATAACTTGACAGTAATACTTAATATTTTTATATTTTGCCTGTAAAGGGGACTTTTCATGTTAAGACTTCCCTAAGTGCATTTAATTTCTGGTTGCTCCAAGTCTTCTGTGTTCTAACACACGGAACACCTCTTTCACTTACCAAATTATCCATTAACCGGATTTCAACACTGAAGCAAAACCTTTTTTTTTTTTTTTTTTATAATATATTTTGGACATGTTTATTGTCACAGCAGTTTGGAAAGAGTAATTTGTGGGTTTAATGAGTTACTGAGGAGGTCAACATGCACTCATTAGTACATGTAAATTATAAACAGTATCAATTAAGAATGTGTGAAAGCGAGTCGTTTACATCTTTACCAGTGCAGAAATGGGTGACCAGCCACAAATCCCTTCCAGATTTCAGATCTATGAATGTTATTTTTTTGTAATTAAAGCTAAGCTTTCGAAGGCCACAGGAGGAAACGCAAAGGGAGAATTGTGGTGTTTCCCATTGGAAAAAGATGCGATGAGAGAAATCATTGCTAAGGGAACGCAACACACCGAGAAGGGAAACCCCGCTCGAACTAATCAGGTACACTACACAATTATTTCTGGAACGGTCAGAAATCTGGAAATACTACTAAGCTGTTTTTTTTCAAATTTTACATGCTTTGTTAAATAAATAAAATCTCTAGATTATTCAAACAAGTCAATACTGTTTAAAAACCCCCAGCAGTGTCTCAGACTGCTCACCCTGCCCAGCTACCCTCACCCACACAGACACACACAGTGTATACTATATATATATATATGAAACATATGCTATAGCACGGGGTATCACAGATTAAATATAAAGAACTGTATATGTACATTATGAAAGAAATACAGCTAGCAACTACACAAGAAAACATATTTCCAATTTCATATATATCCTTAGGTCACCTGGAAGTTCTAGGTTACATGGCCACCTTCCCGACACTCTACGCTTACCTGCGGTGAAGTGACTCTGAAAACTTAAGGCTGGCATAAATAAATTCCTTCACCTGGATATAAATCTGAGGCACTGACTGAGACATTGGAAGCTTCTTTGGAAAGGATTGCTGTGAAAATAAAAGATAATACTATTGTACACTTGAAACTGATTCAAAGGAGAGCTTGGTATTACATGCCACAGTTAGAAAGCCACTTAACACTGTCAATATTTTAATCTATTTTAAACTTTTCTGTTCTTCATCAAACATAAACAGTGGTATGCATTGGGCTGACTTCTACATCTGTTTAAACCGCTTATAGGTAAAACAGAATGTTATCTCTTATTTAAATTACAATGAATTTGGGAGGCTTTATGTAATTTAAGATCCCTCTGTGGAAATCTATTTACAAACACACATTAAAAAACAGGTCCCAAACCACTTTTAATGTGAATGAACAAGATAGATCTAAGTGGGATGAGAGGTTCAAAAATGCAAACATTTGAAAGCAGTGGGGAAAAAAAGAAAGTTTGAGATGTTCAGTACATCTGGGAAATCTCAAAGCATCTTGACTATTTCTAGGCATGTATATTTACTATCATGCATTCACTTTCTCTCGATGGCTCACAAAACCAAAGCTTTTTTAATTCATTTCAACAATTTGGATTAACATGTGGGAAATACAAGTAGTCTGTAAGAATAAAATCATGTATCTTACTTCAATTTTAAAGCTGATGTTGTATTTGGGAGGACAAAAAGAAATACATTCAATTAAATTTACACATAACAAATAGGTATTTCTGCATTGAATACATAATTTTTGAAATCTGCAAGACATTTAATTTCTGTTCCCTCTGACTAATGCATGAGAAAAATAATTAACAATTGATACTGTCCCTGGAAAATTCCATTTCTCCTAAACCAAAAAAAACCCCACAAAAAACCATTTATCAACAGCAGCTCAACATTTGTATACTAAAAACCCAAGACAAAACATATTACCTTAACATTCGCCTGATAATACCTCTTTATTTAAGATCAGGTGGTGTGACAATTACGTGACAATTACTTTTATGTCATTTAACAGCGATAGCAAAACTTTTTTAACAATAAAATTTACTTCAAATATGTGTTCATCTGATTTAAGCAATTAATTTTTACACATAAAACAAGCGCTATTACATACAACTATTTCAGATCATTAAAATATTCTGTCAGCAAGGCTTGAGGCTCAGCCTTCATATATCCAACCATGGAAGAGAAGCAACTCTTTATCCTCTACCGTGTCCTGCCAATACAGGAGGACACAAAACCTTCTGTCTGCTTATTAGAGTCGGCAGCACGAAAAAAACCATCACACACAAGCCAATTGTTTCACTTCTGAATATAGAGTCAAATTAGGCAATATAATCAAACCACCATAGTTTGCCACATCCAACCTAAGCAGCAGAGCGCAGACCAGACTGTTTTGCCCCTCAGATGGGATTTGCTGTGTTAAACATTCAGCAGGTTCTGGTCACAAGTCTGCCTGGTGTGCTGCAAGCAACTCCTGTGATAAACTTACCTGTAACACGTGAGGGCGATTCATCCTGACCTACAGTTAAAAATGAGACACCCACTCACGTTTGTCTCTTTTTATACTAAATGGAGAGAAAGAGACATTTTCAAAGGGTAATTTCCCCTTAATCTGCAAAAGGCACCAGAGATGCATCAAATGGAATTAGCCCTCTGGGGTGTCTATTCCTCTCTCTACTGACTACACAAGCTCCCTCAGCGACTAGTCTGAACCTACAAATCTAGTTTTTAAATTTTTTTTTTTAAACATCAAAATGTAGATTATATTAACCCGCCCAATAGGACCTCCCGGTGTCTTACAGCCTGAGGCAACAGCAGAGAGGTGAAGGGGATGAGATTGTGAACAGCAACCGATAGCAGTGATGTTGGAGCGTTTATGAAGTTTCCCCTCCGTGTGATTCCCTGCAATCTAATAACACGTAAGGGAACACTGCAGCTTCCTTTCAACAAGGACACTTAATCATTCTTTCTCCTCTGTCCCACTGCCTAGCTGACAAAGTCTCTGAGTACAAAGAATATATTTCCCTGCTAGTGAAACAAGAGCTTTGTACTAATCATACATACGTGCATGTAATGACACGTGCCACACATGCATGCTGGTACATCAGACAGAGTGAGAGCTTAGCAGATCAAATTATTTAGTGCAAGTTAAAAATCTCTGCAATCGATTAGCAAAATATGTCCTGCTAAATAGCACCCAGGGTGTGGTATGCTTCCAACGTTGTAAGGGATTTCCATTCTGTTTATCTATTTTAATATTATAATGGCTAAGTAAATGAATTTGAGGGAGGAAAGCATCTACTAAGTACTCTGGAGCCTTATTCAAAAGTCAGCATAAACCCCACCTTTAGTTTTTCATTTTCACTGCAATACTGTATTAATGACACGCAGCTGTTACCTTTGCCTGGTAAATCCCCGGTGAATCATAGATTTTACTCTTAGAATCATAGGATTGTTTAGGTTGGAAAGACATTTAAGATCACCGAGTCCCACTGTTAACCCAGCACTGCCAAACCCACCACTGACCCATGTCCCTCAGCACCACGTCTGCCCGGCTTTTACATCCCTCCAGGGACGGCGACTCCACCACTGCCCTGGGCAGCCTCTTCCAAGGCTTGACAACCCTTTGGGTGAAGAATTTTTTTCCTAATATCCATCCTAATCCTCCCCTGGCACAACTTGAGGCCATTTTCCCTTGTCCTTTTGCAGATATCTGCAGCGATAGATGGTGTGCAGACCAGCTTCCCTCTACAACAGTTGCTCCCACTGCCATGAGGTTCCAAGGTTTAGCTCCCCCCTACAGACTCCATCACGGGCCTGTTATTCTTCATGGGTATGGCCAAACCCGTATTTGAAGAGCAGAACATATGAATCACCTTTCTGTGAAAGGAGTTTGCAGTGAAAGAACGGATGAGGCTATGAAAGAGTATCCCATTGGAATGCTGCTACAGCAGAATTATTCACAGTCTCTTCACACACGCCCCACATGCTCAAACACAAATAAGTCATTTTAAAAGTAAAACACAAAAGTTGCTCTCTCTAACAGATCCCTATTTTACACGTATTTTTGCAATACTAGAGCATATACCATACTATGAGTTACTAAACAAGAGTTGCAACAAAATTTAACTGAAGATAGACTGTATTATAATTACATAAAGACTGTATCAAGTGTATTATTAATTTGTTTACAAAACAACGGGTTTCATTATTCACTCAAACATCAGAGTAAATGACTAAAGCTTTAATTTTCATATTTATTTATGACTAGATAATTACACACAAAGAAGGTGATTTAGCCTCTTAATCTACCTAGCTTGTCAAATTTTAATTGCTTTTTAATTATAAAACACATTACTGTCCCAAGTGTCCTTAATTGGATTTCGACAAACTTTAATGACATAAAACTTTTCCTTACCTTATCAAGTTCTGGATCTTGAAAAGGAAATTTGCTTGTGACTATTTTGTATTCCTCTTCGTTTGCTACAGGAATAGGGCTGTAGTTGTCTGCTTCAAAAATATCCCTGGTGAAATAGTAAAGTGAAAAACATTTAGGACATGTAACTTATATACAGTACTTTCCAGTGTTAAAACATGTAAATGAATATAAATTTTATTACCACACTTAGACGTGCAGCTTCAAAAAGTTATGAGCTGCAATCACCATAATTTCAGACATCCACACTATTTTTAGATCAATTTGAAAGTGCCTTGTACGTGCTGACTCTTTATGCTGTGTCTAATCACAGAGAAAAAATAGCCGAGAGCATTTTAATATGTACGACTCAAAGCACAATACAGGAAAGGAACTTGAGATCAACTCGTCTGCTCTACGGTAAGCCATAACGAGACGCTAATTATGGCAGCCTACCTACACTTTGCCCCCAGTACAGCAGACACCCGTGTCTCCCTCGGGCACTGCGGCCACACACAGTCCACAGAAGGGACACCGAAAACTCCCACCGGGCACGTGGGCACAGCGCTAAGGTGTCCCCGGGGCTGTTCTGCTCCCCAGGTGACCGTGCTGGGAGGCACAGAGCTTGAGAACAGCGAGCGGCCAGTTTCATTTTAAGGTTTTCTGTAACACAATGTCACATCATTTAAGGTAAACAACTTCTGCACGTTTAGGCCTCACACCCGATCTGCACAGAGTCCCCCCCTGCTCTGCTCCTGGGTTCACAATTTACTCCATCAAAGGATTCCAAAGAATAGGTGGAAACCAACCTGCATTTTAAAAAAACAAGGACGTACTGGCAATGTCAGCAGTCTGTCAGGGAGACACGTGTATCAGCTACATGTAAACATGGAGACAACCTACACGAGGAAGCTAACGGCCTCTTGCAATAGCCTGGAGTTACTGGGTTCCTAATGAAGAGAAACAGACGTCTCCTGCACGTTTCTCCAGCAATGCCCACTGGAGACCCTCCTGCTCTCCGTCCCCTACAGAAGCAGCACTCGATGGCTCCTCTCCTAAATATTGGTTACATGTGGTTAATGTCTTATCTAATCTATCTAATATCTTATCTATCCAACCCGAAATTCATACACAATACCGAGTTAATAAATTCCTCCAGAATTACAACTCTATCAAAAAACCTTGAAGTTAGACAAAAACAACAGATGCTGTACAAAGGCACAACGATTTTGAAATACTAACCTGAACAGTCCAGACCACTTTTTAAGAAGCGTTTCATTGTACTGGTCTCTTATCTCAAATAAAAGATCAAATAGTCGGTTCACAGGAAAACCATAGCCCTAAGGTGTAAAAATGAAAAGGGTGGATAATTCAAGAACTAATACACTCAGTTCCTATCACATCCCTTCAGGACTCTGAGATGAGATTTATAATTCAATCTTGTCACTTCTATAAAACCAACCATAGTATTTTAAACACACCACTACAATTAGAAGATTATATATTAAATTCTTACCAAATACTTTATCCTATTCTTTCAGGTTTCAAGCAGAAATTTGTCCCATTTCTCTGTAACATTTTAGCTTGCTATTATGCATATAACTAATCTTTTTTATCAGTCTGTTAAATATTGCAAGAATACTTGCCAATGATGTTGACTTGGTCTTTCAGCTAGAGACTTAACCAGAAGTGGAATGCTATTCTTGCTAAAGATGAGAACTGAAGCATTTATAAAAGACAAAAACGTACAGAAAGTACAAAGCTAACATTGATTTTGCACATACATAACTGGATGCTAGCTGGATAGCCCAGAACGCAGACATTAAGTTGATAACACTGAAAAGGAGGAACCAAGGCAAGAAATACACGTATTTTTAAAATATTATTGTGTAATTTTGTTCTTGATTTGCATATGTGATTCAGAAAAACCCAAAGCATTGCAGTGACTCACCTAAAGGAAAAATTTAACTCTAGGAATTTCAGTTAAATTACTAATATACTAAAATACTAATATAGTACGTACCTGCAAAGTATCCGCAAATACTACAATGAGATTCTTCAGTTCCAGAACAAGGTCGGGATCACTACAATATGACTGAAAGTGAGAAATTCTGGTTTTGTTAACAGGATTTAAAATATGGGACACATGTTTGCAAAGGATATTAGCACAAAAGGTTAAACTCTCCAGCTTTATCCCTTTACCGGACTGATTGCCTTCGTGAAAAACAACTTACACTCACTGCTCTTCACTACAGCTAAATAAAAGTATTTGTTAAATTATTATATGAACTATCACTAATATAAAAGCTCAGTAAGTAAAGTAAAATATGAGATTCAATAAATATTAGTATGTTGTACTGAAATTCAAAATCAGCAAATGACGTTTCTTTCAGTGGCTCATAAGCACACACCAAAATGCTTTCTGAAATCACCCTCACAGAGGTTTCCACAGGACGTTCTTCTGAACCCTGAGCCTGGGTCTCACTAGGGCTACCTGCGCCCCCTCAGACAGTCACCCAGGGAACACTGTCTGTGCATGGGAAAACACTACAAAACGCTTTCTGAATAAATTCAAATTACAAATTTAATGGTAAAAAGTCAAGACATTAAGTTATTTATTAAATGACTAAAATTTGATTTTCAGAGGTGTGGAGTCCTACAACTAAGGCTTTCACCTCAGCTTCACTATTTGCAATACTGCGTAAAGTAAAAAAATATTTATATTAAAATAATTTAAAGCAGCGTAAGAATATAGTATTGGTTAGAGAGTAGATACATCTGTTTCACCTTTCTTTAATTTTTGCTTTTAGCACATTTCATTAAAGTAAGGGTGGGTTTAAAATACCTCATAAGACAACATACACTAAACATCAGTCTACTAGGATGGTGTTAGAAAGAGCTTGTCATAGAATTGGTTTTGATGGAAGTTATGCATTTTGAGAAGAAATAGTGATCAACCACACGAAAAGACATTGAAGAGTTCTTTAGAGATTACATTACTTAAATTACCATATTCTTACATAGGTGCATAAATCCATACACCGCCAATTAACTGGCATAGCATTTAGTTTAAAAAAATGGTGACTATATCTCAATTTATCCCAATCCTCTGAAATAAATTTAGAAGTATGAGAACATCTCAAGTACCACTGACCAGTAAAGGACCTATGTTAAAACTACAGTTGCAATCTGAACATCTTCCCCATTTTTCCTCTGTGTGTATGAAATGTAAAACATTCCTTGAATTAAAGATCAATTGTAATAAAAAGAAAAATAACATTGCATAAAGGAACTGCTTCTAGCAAACATTTAAAAAGGAAGGATGAAACTCTTCTATTTTTTCCCTGACAGTGAAAGTTGTACCAATAGTAAACTCTGAAGCAATTTACCATGGGTCAGCTGAGTGAACACTGGTACCCACTGCTCTTCCCAGAGAAATAAGAACCGGGATGCGGCTGCTCAGCATCACCGGAGCGAAGGCAGAAACATCACTTCAGGAGACACACTTTGAATATACCCAACTACTCCCTTGACACAGAATTTACATTCTAACGTCTGTGAAGATTTTTCTAATACCTTTACCTCAACATAAACATGTTACTACTATAGCACTGAAGGGATAGCTCCAAGGGGTCTGCTGGTAGAGTTTATTTTGGAAACACAGCATTTGGAATGATAATTAGGAACTATTTCCTGGTGGTGCTTTCAGAACTGAACTATTCAATCTGATCTAATGAAGAGGTCAGTTGAGACTAATGAGGAAGGATTGCAATAATAACAGCAGATTAACTCTGCATATTCTAAACTGCTGGACTAAGAGAAGGTTTGGAAGACCCAGTGAGTTGTAAATCAGCGGAGGATTATGCAAATAGCCCATGGCTGCGGATCACAGCCTGATACTGTTGGGAAAAACAAAAGCTTGGCAGGCTCCCTCCCAAATCTGAGCATTTTCAGTCACAAGGAAAAGAAAACGCAAGAGGGGTGTAATTTTTCACTTTGTTACTATCCCAGCTTTAAATATACAGAACTCTGAAGCAAGAGGATTCAAACGGCAATACTGATAAGGCTTCTCACTTACTGAGTGTGTCCTAAGAACAGCAATGATCTTGGAAAGGGCCATGTTCCAGAGTTCGTCCGTGTATGTTCGAGTTACCAGTCCTTGGGTTACATGTAAAATGTGGTCTTCTACTACAAAGAAACTAAAAGAAAACAATGCTTAAATTATTCACTTGTTTTCTAACGCTAGAGGAAATGCTACCTTTTCACACAGAAGCACAGCCAAATCTGTCCCTGCTTGTGCAGAGACCCTTTGGGAGGTTTGGTGTTCACTTTGATGACCCTCTGGAAGATTTGGTGTTCTGCTTTGTTTGGTGACCCTTTGGGAGGTTTGGTGTCCTGCTTTGTTTGGTGACCCTTTGGGAGGTTTGGTGTCCTGCTTTGTTTGGTGACCCTTTGGGAGGTTTGGTGTTCTGCTTTGTTTGGTGACCCTCTGGAAGGTTTGAAGTTCTGCTTTGTTTGGTGACCCTCTGGAAGGTTTGAAGTTCTGCTTTGTTTGATGACCCTTTGGAGGGTTTGGTGTCCTCTCTGCCCAGGATGAGATCAGAATGTGTAGTTTGTGTCACACCAGCTGGAGCCCCGGCTGCTGGAGGGTCCCTGTGGGGCACCGTACCCAGAGGATGCTCTTCCCCAATCAGATCAGCAACAACCACCCGTACGGTTTGTGTGGAAACAGAATCTTGCAGGAGAAAGTTTTTGGAGAATGGAAGAACAGAGGGTGAATGCAGAATCGGTATAGTAAAATTGAAACAAATCTCCATTTAGAAAACTTACCCTACAATTTGACTGAAGTATCTTCTATAGCCTTCTACTGTTTCATGCTTTCAGTGAAAAAGAGAACAAGTTTAGCAATAAAAATACCACCAAGTATGAGGCACAACCAAGTCAATGCAAAAACAAATGTATGGGTTACCATGCTTGACTGCGGCTGCAGAACTAATCTTGCTTGTTTCCTTCTTTGTTTTCTGTAGTAATTTTCAAATATTTCTCCATCACCCTAAAACAAGACAAAAGCAGTCAAAACAAGAACATTGTCTCAGTATGAAAAAGACATTTCTTAAATTAAGGGTAGAATTCTCTTAAACTAAGCCACATATTTTGCATTTATTCCACACGTAGGCCTCCAGCTGGCACCAGCAAAGTTTTGCATGCATGAAAAATGTAGAAATTATCTTTTTATTTTTAAAGTAGCCTACAGAATGTACTCTAAATAAAGATGTTGCTCATGTGCCTACATTTTGTCAAACAATATTATGCATTTAAAGCAACGCTTATGTTTTTATACTACAGCCTTTTTTGCTTATTCTCTTTGGAATTGGTAAATATGACAACTGTGGATTTGGATTTTTTTCCTATCACAGTCCTTGAAGACACAATACCCTCTGTGCCTAATGATTACATCGTGAGGAATTCAAGTGACATCTTACCCATCTCACCCATCAGATGACAATTCAGTAGAAACCATCAGTCCATCTGAAATCAGTGCTACATTGACCAATCTACCTACCGAACACAGTGTCATTCGTATGTGAGCAGAATAAAGCAGCTTAGCATTTTTAAGGTTTGGTTTTTACCTCATGAACCTATTATTAGGACAGTGCTATTCAAAATTCCATTACTTGGGCTTCCAAAAATGTTCGAATCAAATTATTACAGAAATTGTATATTACATAGTTAGCATTACTTACCTGACTCCTTCATTAGATATAGCAAAGAAGGCTTAAATGTAGTATTTTAGGTTCATAATGACTCTCTCATCACATTTAGAAATACTGCTAGCCTAACAAAATCTAAAAGTAAAAAAAGGGATTCAGCTTGAAAAAAAAGAACCACTTGAAACTGAGATGCAAATTTATTAAACACTTTCTGTTCCAGCAGGACTTTACAGAGCGTGCTGTAACTCGTGCTAACACCTCCTGAGCAGACACACGACCGTTTACCTCCAGCCCCCACAGTCAATGCCCCCCCGTTGCACAAAGCCCCTGCTGAACCCCACTCCCGACGCCAAATCTCTGCCCAGGCCTGGCACAAGCTTCTCAAGTGAAGGAGTAGCTGCTGTTCTCAAATCCCCACCAGAAACGGAGATGTAAAATACCTCATGATTATTTATAGACCACTCTATCCGATGCAAACAAGATCAGGAATTCAGGCATAACAACTATTTTAAACAGATGTTCTAAAGCAATCAGCAGAAAACAGCACCAACCCTGATGAGTCACCCACCGAATAAGCACAGGAAAGGGAAGATAAAACATACCCAAGCAATGCATTTTTTTGCCCAGCTTCCAAAGGTTCAGGAGTTTATATTGACAAAAACAATAAATCAGTTCACTCTGGTTATAAATCCTAGGAATAGTGCTCATATATCAAGTGTTGTTTCATACCATAGTTACATCAGTTTATACTGCTATATAGCATGTTGTTAAAAGGTAACGTCACATGCCAAAGGGATCAAGCATGTTTTCAACAGAATTTAAATATACAGCATCTCACACAATACATGGGCTAAAAAAAAGCTCTTCATGTATACATTGTCCAGAAGTTTCTAGTCTAAAGAAAGGTTACTTGCCAATAGATACAGTCTATGTGTGCTACGTGTGTGTCTTGTAATCACCAGGTTGCAATTAAGAGTTATGTAGTATTCTGAGGTATATAAAATACTGCTTTCTTCTTAAATATGAAGAAGCAGAGTAGAAAACATTTGTCCTGCATAAAAATAGACTATTTTCTACAGCTTTGTAGCAGAGAGGGAATTCACTAAGAAGGTGATGTTTACTGTGAGGCAAGTCCTCGATACAGAAGTGCAATGAGTAGACACCTGGTATCGACTCCCCTCCTTTGCTGTCATCATGAAGTCATCTGAACTCCAAAGCCATGGAGGTAAACGAGGTCTCCAAGAAGTGGTTAATGCACAACTCTTGATAATGCTACCAGGGCTTGTTAATTAGCTAATGTTGGTAGGAAAGACAGAAGCCCTACTCTGAAGACATCAACAACCCTGTTTTCCAAGGGGTTGAGGACCTTCGATATCAGAGCACCATCCGAGTTGTTTTCTGTCTCCAGGAAATTTGGAATCTGGCAAACTTCCTGTGCAAACCCAAAGACTATCTCCTTGGATCAAGGATCCAACATCAGGATTCTTGTCGAAGTGAAGAACATAATCATATATTACTTTTACATGTGATATATAAATTTTACTTCCTGTTCTCTTATTATACTAAAGAAAGAATAAGAAGTTGATGTCCACTGGTATATTTAACTTTACATGTTCTTTTTCATATATTATTTCACACTTATTTCCTCTGTAAAAAGAAAGAGTCTCTTTTTTAACTCTTTTTTAATGGTTCTGGCAGCTGTCTTTCTGTCCTTCCTGTTCTTTTCATTGAGATGAGTAATTACTGACATAATTACTGATGCTTTTGTTTGGATTCCTCCTTAAAAAGAAAAAAGTAAAAGCAAAATAACCCTTTTAACGTTATTTCAAGAGATAAACTTCCATGTTTCACAGCTGCAAAGACTCCATAGAAAGAAGATAACCCAGCCCAAATGCTTGAAGCCAGGTCCAGCTGAGATTGCAGGATTAGCAATACTTAAAAAGTACTTCATCTATATGTCCTTGGTACTTATTCTGTAAGTAATCTGGCTTCAAAAGTAACTGAGACATAGAAAAGGTGAGAAAACAATAAATAATTTGTTACCAAGTTTCCCCAAAAAAAAGTTTTCATCACAAATAAAAGTTTGTGCATTGTATTTCTTTTACAGCAGCCAAAAGCAGCTGTTGTGTCTCTGCCAGGGAATCCAACCTACTCTGCCCGAGCACAGCCCGTCACCATCCACAGCCTTCCCTGTCTCTGCCAGGGAATCCAACCTGCTCTGCCCGAGCACAGCCCGTCACCGTCCACAGCCTTCCCTTGATACTTCGCTCTACGGTTCTCATTTCCACGGGATTCAGACCAGATACTCCTATGTTTTGTAATATTGACCGTCACCCCTAAGCATCTGGGTACCATGGAACGCTTGGGGGAACTGCAAAAGTGCCAACACCGCTATTGAGGCAGACACGCACATTTTACATAAACTCTTAAGAACACTTACGCAATTAATGTCTTGCTGTGTCTCCTTTATTATATGTGCAAAATAAAACATGCGGTCGTGCCCCGAGTATCCATACCCCACCCGCCTCAGCTGGTTCACTGAGAACTACTACTACTACTAGAAGCGGTATGTTTGCTTGAGAACTACGAGAGTATGAAAAATAAGACAATGAACATTCAGCTTCAAAAAGTAAAATATCTTTTTGAAGTCACCTTAATACATACCAAAACTGAGTAGATGTGCAAACACCTATAGACTGGAGAAAAGTCTACAAGATCTTGAGCAGTTAAAATCTGAAGAAGGAAAGCAGAAAGAAAATTATATAAAGCATAAAAATCATACAATCTGCAAAATGTGATACATTACCAGCAGAACATGTCCCCCTAATAAATACTTCATAAGACATCTTACTG
This sequence comes from Numenius arquata, assembly GCF_964106895.1. Taxonomy (NCBI): domain Eukaryota; kingdom Metazoa; phylum Chordata; class Aves; order Charadriiformes; family Scolopacidae; genus Numenius; species Numenius arquata. The sequence goes on along the minus strand of NC_133585.1, from coordinate 557,519 downwards.
GTAAAGAATTATCCTTCCTTCTACATTCTGGTTTAGTACCTTTAATTTTACAACTGCTCAACTTGCTTTCTTAAAAATTTGGAGATTTAGGGGAGGATTAGTAGTTCAGCAGAGTGTAAAGTTAGCAGACTGACGAATCTAAAGTTCAGATGAATATGGGAATACATCAGGGTTGAACACAGAAACATGCCCAAATTGAGACCAGCAAAAGCCAACTCTGTTGGCAGGTTTTATGGCTAGTAAAACTACTGTTTTCATAGAAAGTGGCAGGAGTTTACTTTAATGACTTGAAAAGTAACTGCATCAGTCTTTTTGCCAGTTATTTCAGGACCCAAAACTGGATGGGTTCTATCCCCTCCCTTTGTATTACAGTACTAGATTTCATCTGTGTTACAGGACCAAGCTCCTTTCACTGTGTTTTCAGAGCACCAGATTTAAAGGTCTAAATACTTGCTGTTTTATTCCATTTATGAATACTGAGCATTTGATAGCTGAAAGAGTTCTAGCACAAGCTGAAGTCCTCCACACAGAAATGCTGGCTTCAGCAATAGCAGAATATTCCAGGGGGCCACATATCATCTACAGTGGGCAGACACTGTATAATGTAAATTGCAACTGCATTTCAGAATAATTACAAGTTTGAATGTCCCCAAACATGATGCTAAAGCTCCCATTAATACCACTAATATTTTGGCACTATTTCCTCTCTCTAAACCACTAATCTGGACTGGTGTACCTTGAAGGCGCCTCTGGTCCTTCCTAACTAACCTTGTCCATCTACAGAGAGCACACTGCAAGTTTTGCTCAATAAACCTACACAAATCACTTTAAATAAGACGTACTCATTAGTACAAAGTTACCTCTTCTTCATGTTCATCATCTTCTTCAAATGTCCGCTTCAATGTCATTTCATTTTTGGATTCCAAAATCCTGCTTCTACCTAAATGCATATTGCGGCCATAGCTCACATTATTCTGCTTCTGAAGGGCGGTACTGAAGGTTTTCTGCTGCTGAGCCTGTTTTAAAAGTAGCACCAATAAAGAGGGATGTAATGCAAACTTCATCACTGACGAAATGTTTCGCTATGACACGAAAACCAGGCGGTGCTATTGACCACACACCAGTGTCACTGCAAGATGTGTGCTCTCAGCCCACACCAATGATCGTCCTTCATCGATTTGGGATGATAAATTACTTCAATAGCTAATTTCTGCATAATTTTTCCCTAATCCTCAGAATGCAAATTTAAAGGTAGAAAAAAATTAAACAAATAATCTGTAATTTTCCTGATCATAAAGAGCAAACATAGAGTTGATATTTAAACAAAGTACAGTTATCACAGAGTTCCCAGCTACTTGTTTGCTGTCTTCAGTTAAGCCTTCACGAGCAGGCAGCTGCAGGAGCCAAATGCACTATATTGTCTTTACTACTGAAAGAAACGCAAGAAAGACGGGCAGTATAATCTCGAGATTAAGTTTCATTTATAATAATCAATGCTGCGTTTCACAAGAACCTTAGATGACAAAACAGCAACTTGAACTCTGCCCGACAAAAAGTCAGATGAAAACTTTACTTGCTTTCCAAGTAATTGTTAAAAGCCTTGACTGTTGTAAAGCTTGCCCAGTACCGGTGCTGTCAAGAGGCAGGTTATTTGTGATGGGAAGGGGCTCCAGCTGTCCCCATTCCACCCCGGCTCTGCACCCGCTCTCCCGGGGAGAATAACACACCAACGCCATGCCTGTGCCACCAGGCAGTTATTTCAGCATCTCAAAGGTCTGTGTGATGACTATAACCCTCAGACAAACCTTCTGGGCTAACCTGAGACTCTCCACACCGGTGTTCCCGGTGGGTAACAGGACTGACGTCAGGCGGGTAGGTCGGCTTACCTGCTTCATGGCGGTTTCCCCAATTCTGTCAGAATGCTTTCGAATGCTCTCCAAGAAATCCTTGAGATCCGACATGGATATTTCTTTTATTTCTTCACGCAGTTTTGGAAGATTTTCTATCATTATCTGGCAAAAACGGTATTGGCTAACTCTAGGAAGGTACAGATTTTCTAGCTGTTCCATTGTTTTTAAAGCAGAATAGTACCTACAAAGAGACCAAAATCAAATTATGTAGCTTCTTATCAAATTTTAGTAAAATACTTTGTTTATCAAATATAGGATATCAATATCATACAGACAATCAATATATATCTAATGAAATTACCCTACTCTTGGAAAAACTAAGAAACAAAAGGTCATCCACATAATGCCTTAGTTTGGGAAAAAACAGTGAACTGTCAGAGTGACTCATTCAAGTGAACACTGTAAGTCAGCTGTTCCGATCACTAGATTCCTAACAACACATGAAGCATCTTGTAGAATGGAGGCACTAAAATCATAACAATTATTTTCCCTCCTAGATTGAACTTATTCGGGTTTTTTAATGAGTTCTTTTTTTTTTGAAACACAAATTGCCAATCACCCAACAGCGCAGTATATGCATCGAACGATGAAAAAAAAGTCTTGGAGAAGTGTGCCTGCGTGTGTCTGCCTTCTTTAGGTACATGTGAACACACACACACCCCCTCCTTCCACCACATTCCCTTCTCTTCCTGAAAGTCCTACATAAGCAGCATTGGAAAATTACCAAATCATTTTGAGAGGGAAAAGCCGAATATGTGCAAAGTCCCTTCGGCTGTTGAAGAAAACCTGGAAAAGCATCTTTTCCAGTTCTTTTGTTTGTGGATATTACTTTGTAGATACAGTGAGTAAACAATTTCAAACTGAAATACAATTCAAGCTGCTGGTTCCCCTTCTGCAGACAAGCAATAATGGATTATTAATACTTCAGGCATAACTTTTTGTTCCATTCTGAAATAAACACACTGGTTTGAATTTTCTCAATCAGACATCTCTAAGCTAACAGTTCTCATAGCTGGAGGATGGGAAAAATCTTCCCTTTTATTCCAGAACACAACTGCTTTCAGGAGACTGCAAATAAAGAGGTTTCAAGTGTAAATTAGGAGCTTTTGTTTATTATATACTTGGTTTATACAAAATATACATAAGGCGTCAGGAATGTTGCAGATAAGAAGCCGTCTGGGGGGTTTATGTGTGTGGTTTTTGTTTTTTTAAATAGTAAATGACGAAGAGTGCCACATGGTGAGACTTCTGGTGAATAAAACCATAATAGCATCAAAATCGTATAAAAGGTTTTTATTTAAATTATACAGATCAGCTTATCAGAACACTGTTAGTTCATCTGGAAGGTTTTTGACTGCTGTCTCTAAGATCAGAATTAGCATAATCCATTTTAAATCCATTCTAGAGCCCCTTACTAATTATATATATATGGAGCTCAGGACCCTGCCCTTTTAACATCTGTTCTGATAAAACACTGAAGTCTTATTAATTTGAAGGTCAAATGCAGGTCAGGATTTAAACAAAAAAGTTTTGCATATTATTTCATGGAATGATATATTTCTATATTTTGCTTTAAAAACTTTCCGTAGATATAACTTAATGCTGAAGTTTTTGACAACAATATTATTAGCTCTCATCCTATATTATCAATCACATAAGGTAAAGGTTGCCCATTTGGCTACAAATGAGTTAAGGAAGTATCTTCAATGTTATTTTTTTCATATAAATATGGCAGTCCTCCGTCTATTCTTCTGAGCTAATCTTGTAAGAATATGTTCCCCAACACAAAATTTATAACGTAAGCTTTGACATTGAAGACACAAGTTTGAAACACCCATAGAGGTCCTATGATAAGACTGTCCAGAACTGATCCATCTTGTCATCAGAACCAGAACGTGGTAGGATGGTCTTTACTAACGTTTCCAAACTATAAAAATGGAAACTTCTAAAACCAAAACCACAAAAAACCCCAGACCCTCAAAAAACCCCACAAACCAACAAAACCCCCAAAAGATTAATATAAGTGTTTTGTATCATCTTATTCTAAAATTTAGCTGGCATTTTACAAAAGACCCAAGGCCCAGATACTGAGTAGTCAGGTCTGTATTAGAATTTGAAACATCAACACACAAAAAATCCAAAGAAAAAGAAAGTGACCATTACTTTAGAGTACGCAAGGTATTAAGTTATGTTTTATATGACAGAGAGAACTTTTAAGATTTTTATCAGTGAAGTGTCATTTGGAGGCAGTTAAGAGAAATACTGTAACTTACTAAAAAAGCCCCATCAAGTTAAAGTAGAGCAGTCAAGAAGTCACACAGGACAGGAGCAAGGTGAACTCACAGGCTGTGGATTTTACTGAGAATAACACATTTGTACACAAGTCATTCATCTGAAACTTCTGTAAACTGAGTCAAAAGCTCAGTATGTCTGAAAATGAGATTAAAGAGCTGCTGTGTGAAAAACACATCTGTGAAATGCCTTTTTCATTCATAACGATGCGATACGAGATTTTTTAAAAAATAGAAATTATCAAACAAATACAGTTGTGAGAACCACGAGAAAGAAAGCAGCTGACAGTTCAGTATCAAATATATATTTTGATGGGTTTTTTTCCAGATTCACGATGCCTCTGGGAAACACTGATTTGTAGTTGGTAAAATCCAGTGCTTCATTTTGACGTGGCTCCAAAGCAATGCAGGAAACCAAAGTCAAATCACCATCGGTTTTACCAGTTCTGGTATCTTTCCATACAGACATGGATAGAACCAAATTATATAAATGATGACATTTTCCTATTTGCATCCTTTATGTCTTCAGGTTTATTTGAATGTTTGGAAGGTTTATGCAAAAAAAGGCTGCATGACTGCCTGGGTGAGACTCAGTAACCTGATTAACTGATCAACTCTTTCCCACAGTTCAGAAGAAAGCTTGTAGTAAGGTCAGAAAACAAATCCAAGTCTTTCAGGACAAAAAGCTCACTCTAAAAGACCATACTCTTTCTTTAGCCATTCTCACAGTAGATTCAAGAAGATTTGGCAACAACCTTAGCAGATTGATTTATTTAATTATTTTCATTGTATGGTGGGTTTGGGTTTTTTTTGTAATACTTGTTGTGGAAGGAGACTTGCAAAAACACCAGTTCTAACAATTCCAAATGAGAACACAATCTCTGGAAGCAGCTGGGAACGTTCTCCAGAGACACAACAAAATGGAAACGCACAGGCCAGGGTAACAGAGTGGTATAAAATGTGTGATGATCTTATCTCCGACTTAAAATTAAAGACCGAGGTGGTTCGATCTAAACGCAGAGCCGCCAGGAGGTGCCTGGGGGAGCGGTGGAGAACCCACGCCTCTCCTTGTGCTTCGGAGCTGAGACTCCAAACCCTCCATAACTCTTCCCAGCCGATTGTCTCTGTTCAGAGCGGATTCCACAGCTACTTCCTCTCACAACTATAGTTCTTGTCAACTTGTGTTATGCATGGCTCAGGAGACAGATAAATAGGATACAGAGCCTTTCACCTCTAGGTCATCAGTTCAAACACAGCCCATGTTCATCGGGACCAAAAGTTGCTCTCAACAGATGGCTTTTTGGACTCCTCAGCAAACCTTCCTTCCACCTGCAGAAACCAGTATGTATTCCAGACCCAAAGTCCTGCATTATCGTAAAAGGTGCCTGCTATGGAGACAGGAAATGGAATTCCAGTCTTTATCCTAAAACAACTGTCCCCCAAAACATAGAACAGCCACACTTTCTTCTTCCCTTCCTTTCAACGTTAGAAATTCATAGTGCAAGACTGTAAGACAATGAAATAAGAAAATATATTCTAAAAGGCTGCAAGCAGAGAAAGTCAACAGAAAAGGTCTTTTTTTAAGACACCAATGAAAGCTTTGCTGCAATGACAAACCAGTGTCATGGTTTAACCCTGACCAGCAACCAGGAGCACACAGCCCTTCACCCACTCCCCTGCCCTGCTCAGTGGGATACAGGAGAACGGGGGAAAAAAGGAAACCTCCTGGGCTGAGATAAAGACAGCTTAATAGAACAGTAATGGACGAGAAGAAAATAATAACAATAATGATAAAAGAATACACAAAACGAGTGATGCAATACAACTGCTCCCCACCCGATGGACTGGTTGCCCAGCCTGTCCCGAGCAGCAATCATGGGTTCCTGCCCCCCGGCCAGCCCCCATTTATACACTGAGCAGGACGTCTATGGTATGGGATATCCCTTTGGCAGCTCGTCCTGCCTGTGCTCCCTCTCAGCTTCTGTGGGAAGCTGAAAAAGTCCTTGACTTGATATAAGCACAACTTAGTGACAGCTAAAACAGTACGTGTTATCAGCAATATCCTTGTACTAAATCCAAAACACAGCAGACACCAGGAAGAAAACTAACTCTATCCCAGCTGAAACCAGGACATCAGTGAAGGTTTATGAGAAAAATTATCTTTGCCTAAAATAAACAGTCCTCATTGTTTTGTTGAGACATAGCCCGTGGATGCTCCTCTCTCTGACCTCCAGGAAAGCTTCACAGCAAACTGAGACAGGTCCGTTCTGAAACTCCCCGTACCCGCACACAGCAGCTATCAGGTCTGTGCGCTGGTGCTGTGGGTGTCCTCGCTACTGCTCCATCACTTCCTGAGAACAGCCAGATACACCCACTCTTTGGATTTGTTGCCTGCGCAGCCACAAGGAATTACCATTTGAATCACCTGTGAGTTCCAGGGGCAGCCACCTCTGGCTGTATTACAGGGAACTGTCAGTCACAGGCAGAACAGTAACTGCAGCGTAGCTAATGAGAGATGTCTGAGCTGGAGCAGTAGCCTGCAGCAGGATCTAAACCTCCTGCGCTCCACGTGATTTCAAGCTACGGTACATCAAAGCCATGGCATCTCCCCACTCCCTTACATCTTTTTACGGTATGACAATGACACGTCCAAACCCCTCAATTCAGTGCATCGTCCTTTGACTTTTAAGACTTCCTGCCTGGCAACTCCTTCCACAGGGAAATTATTAGATCTGAGTCTCTTAAATAATAGAAATTTAGTTTTAGATTTAAAGAGGACTGATGGTATCTCAGAAAGCGTATCAACCCTGGGGTGGGCATGTACCAGGTGCCAGGCCCCAGTGGGACAGGGTGACAGCCCCAGAGGGACAGGAGCAGCCAAGCGGCCGCAGAGAGAACTGGGGACACTGGGGTTACCCACTTATTGGGGCCCTCTGAGAAGATGGAAAGTGAAGGCACAACAGAGGAAGGAGCAACTGGACACCTACCAGTTAGAAACCATTACTCTAGAAATTTATTTTTAATTATGGTTTTAATTTTTTTAACATGTCAATTTGTCACAGAGGTAAAAAAATCACCCAAACCACAACACATTTTCTGCACTTCATTCTCATAGTCCCACGTACACAAAAGATTAGCACAGAGATACCAGATAGGTCTAAAGAAAGGTATATGGAGTTAAATGTCCTGTTTTCTTGGATTATGAATTTTATTTAAATACATCATGATAGATTAATCAGGTATCGATGTACTCTGAAGGATCTTTACTCCCTAAGGATCTTATTATTCTTGCTTCTTAATCTGTTTTAAGTATTAAAAAAATAACACACTTCAGATTTTATAACCATAATTTCACTGCATGTCATGCTTATTGAAGTAAACATTATTTTTCATGGCAATCTATAAGCTCCTACAATTGTTTATATTTAATACTACATTTGTTCACTTGCAGTGACATTCTTGAAACACAGAGAAAGTGTTATGAAGACTACACGTACCAAGCCACAGGACTTAGGATACTTTCTTGTCTACATTAGTGTTTGTTATTCTATCAGTTTACTTACAAATGTTGTATATTACTCATAGAATTAAGTTCACTCACCTTTTTACATTCATCTGTTCTTTTAGTTTGCTGTACATTTCCAGCACTGCATAAAAACAAGCAGATTAACCCATGGATCTTATTGTGGCTTTAGTTAATAAAAGAGGAAAATATATACTGTAAAGGACAAAATAAACCATAGAAAAGGATATGCTAAATTTACCTTATTTAATTCCAACAGTAATATAAATGTGATAAAACTAGTAAAAACAAGTTCTAGAATGCAGCTGAGAAAGGAAAAAGAATTGAACTCTTAATAGCTTTTAAATAATAAAGAATTAAGATGAAACAAAACAGTAGACACTGTATGTGTGGAGCACATCCATTCACTCAGTACAGACATAACTTTATCTGCGTTACCTGTCTATGACCTGTCTCCATTAAATGGCAACAGTACCACCTACTGTACTCCTGACAGGTTAACAACGAGACTTCACAAAGAAAAATTCTCCAATCTGTTTTACACCAATATTCCAAACAGGACTAAACAGCTCTTATAGAGCTGTGTGCAGTCCTATAATCTACCTTTCTGAAACATCATTTACAGCCCTTATGTTTTATTTAAAAAAAGGCTGTAATGACACATAGCTAAAAGTACAACGTTGGAATAGAATCATTTGTATTTTCCCTAGGATTCAAACACTAAAAACCACACTCAAGCAATAAATTCATTGTTTATCTTATTAAAAATATTACTTCATTTAAAGCTGTATGTGGCTACATTGTTTGCATCATTTATACCTGTCTCACTCTCTTCTCATGAAATGGCATAACTGCTCGATCAATATTGTAAGAGACATGGAACCTACATGTTGACATCTTTTTGAAACCCGTTAATTTTTTGGTTAAACTGGATGTTACAGGACCACAACTTAAAAAATAAAATTCTTTTCCATTTTGGCTATTGTGACTTACTTTATTTAATTTGCCATTGTATTTAGCTAGAGGTCACTCACCTGGAAGACACAACTGCAGTTTTTCCACAACTGTTGTAATGTTCCGTTGCTGAACTCTACATCGGATGATTTCCTCTGTTTGGGCTATCACCTTAGAGATTTAAAAAAAAAAAAAAAGAAAAGGAAAGAAAATCACAATTAAATTATGCAAATAAACTTAATTTGCTACAAATATTCATAATGTCCATATAGGAAGCACCATTTTCTCACCTCTTTCCCAGCATCCTGAAGCCTTCGGTTGGTGTCAGTAACTTGGACCTTAAAAATAATTTCACCTTTGTTAGACAAATATGCATATATTGCCCTGATGTGACTGCTCACCCTTGTAATCAGATCATGCTTCATGAGAAACTTAGAACAAAGAAATGCAAATTCAAATTAACTCTACAGCTTGAACTTGAACTTTTGATCGCAAAGGGCTTTTGTTAACTTCAATTACTTATGACAGTTCTTTCTAACAGATTCTGTGGCAAACTTCTCAAATTTACTTGGGATTTTTGAACTTTCCTTGTTTCTGTAGGTCTGTCAAACAATTCAAATCATTGACCCAATTGACCACTGGTCCCTTTTTGATAACCTCAATGAGCTCTATGGGCCATTCATTGTCTGTAAGAAATGGTGATTGCATTTTATGGTAATTAAACATTCATACTTTGCTGAATGCAAACACTGGGTGGTTGATTAACATCAAACGTGGAAATCTCCAAACCACAGCAACATTTTAATGCTGCAGGTGCAGGCAAAGCTCGACCTCAGATTTTCCCACATAGTAAGTGACTCATTAGGTCATCATAATAAGGAAGCACATTCTAGTTTATTAAAAATCTCATTAATTTCTGAACAAAGATGCTCAATGACCTCATTGACGCTGTATTTGGTCTCTTGTTATCTGAATATCCTTTATATAATGCTCTTCTAATCATAACCTCTGATGAACTATGCTCATTCTGTCTGGTGTGCATATTTTGCTCGCAAAAGTGTAAAGAGAGCTAAAAGGGACGGATCTCATAATTCACTATTCTGTGTTCTGATTTGGGAGTAAATCTTAGTTCTCATTTCTAATGAAAACTACTAACTCCACCTATTCTCCTACTCATTATAGAGTAAAGAAAAATTATTTTTCATGCATAATTGCAGTATTTTTATTTTTCTAATCAAGAGTTTCGTTTTTTCTAAGGTCTGATGTGTAAACGCATGATTAGAAAAAGACCTATGCAAGAAATACTAGTTTTACCATTTGTTGTTCTTTACCTTTTGAGAAAGTCTTTAAAAAGGGAAAAATAGTTTTGGTAATGTTTTCTGAAAACATATTTTTTTTAAAAAGTCAGAATTAGACCTAATAAAATATTCAGCTTTGTAAATGTAAGTTACGGGATCAGGCAACACAGCTCTCATCACAAATCCTAAATAATCCACTTTTAAAAAATGACTGCAAACATCAGAGTGTATGTGACAATCACGAAATTCTTGTTCTTCAGTAAGAGTGTCAAGTTCCTTCTTTTAAATGAAAAGACAATGATATATGAAACTCTGAAAAACGAGTTCCTTACCTTTAATTTCTCTGCATCAGCCCTAACTTTAAGAAGTTCTGTAATAGCATCCACAAAGCCCTGATGGTGAAAATTGCACATCTTTTCTATCTCCCTGTCATGGTTACGTATGCAGGCATCTAGTTTTTCCATAAACCTCTGGTGTGCATTTGGTTGGTCATCATATACAGACCTGTTAAACACAAATAAGAAAATAAAAGTAGTACACAAGGATCTTTATTGAAATCTCTCCCTTAAAAAGAAAATAAAAGCATGCAAACTTGATGCTACGGTGGCACCACTTGTGATCCACTCCACCGAAATCAGCATTAAAAGCAAGAGATGGCGCAAAACTGAGAACTGAACCAGCCCTTATGGCATTAATCCAGGTGCTTAACCAGTTACATCATGCTTGACCTGAGCCTCACTGCTCGCTTATTTATGCCCTAATGCTCAAATACGGGTACAAAAGAATCAGTTTCTCTGACCACCTCAAATAGCATGGATCGCTCTTCCATCAAATTCCACTCTTTGCTAAATATGAAGTGCAAACATACGAATCTGGGTTTGTGGTATTGCTAACACCGGAGTTACCCCGGCTGGAGGGTTCCAGCAGGAGGAGCAGAGCCTGGGGAGGCAACCCCTGCTCCCACCTCCTCCTGACCGTCCCAGGGCAAAGCCACCACACACACCTGCCCACCACTGCTGCCTCCACCGCATCCAGCTTTCAGGAAAGGCCAAAATCAGGTCTTTTGGGATCTTTCACTCATTGTTTCAATAGTACACTTACAAACCCCACGCAGGAGACATGACCCCTGGAGCAATCACCGCCGCAGAGGCTGTTGAGCTGCGTCAGATACAGAAAGCTGATGGAAAAATGCTCAAGCGTGAGAGTGAGCACAGGAGACGGGGCAACTGAAAGCTTTACTCTTTGTAACACCTCTTTTCTTGCTTCCTCTGCCAAAGAACTGTGCTTGAAACCAAAGGTATGAAGTCTCCCCAAAAAGGCAAGGCACCGGCAGTTCCAAAATTTGATCAGTAACTTGATACAGCAACAACAGCAGAGACAGGTAGTCTTTGAAGCAGCTTTTCAGATAGAAGCAGCGTGGCAGTACGAGGATGGTACAGTCATACACACACACACACCTTTGTACTGCAAAATACAAGCGTTCAAAAAAAAAATCAGGAGATCAAACATCTTTAAATTGCTCTTTTTAGCCTCTAATTTCCTTTTGTAATTACAAAAGTTTTCTCCAGAATTCCATAAGAAGTTGCTTCAAAAAATAAAAAAATCTTAACATGGGGGAAAAAAAAAAAAAAGGCTGAAGTTCCAATGACCTCAATGTTGCTTGTAGAAGAAGTACAGCCTTAGGTTCAAGACCCAGGCAACAGTGAGTCAAAGCCTCTAAACCTCTTGAGTAGAGAGAAAGTACTTCCCTCCCAGTCTTCTCAGAGAAGTACGACTTCCCATGTTCTTCCAGATCCCGTTTTCTAAGCAGACAGCTGGGCTCTGCCAAGATCTGGGCCCATCGTCACCCCTGCAACAAACCTATAGCCGAGTGTCTGACAAGAACTCTGCCTTTCAAGGAAGAAAAGGGTACAGAAGAGGTTGAAAAGACTCTTGAAACTAGATTCTTCATCCTTTTTCAGTTCCTTTTGACGTTGAGCTATGTGCTCAGAGAAGCAACCTAAGTAAGAGAAATGAGAAAGGCAATAAGCCGTCCTACGTGCCGAAGGACAGGAGCCAACTCCTGACAGCCTGCGCATTGTAAACATTTTCTCAAGAAAAAATCTATTCAAGAAAATATTCCTAGAACATCACCTTTTTGCTGATAATGGGAAAAGGCTATGGTACTGAAAGGCAGGCTCCTTCCTCCAAAGCGCCCAGGGGAAAAGTAGAAGACTATTGCCCCATGAAGTGCTTCACAAAGGGAAAAATACCCCTCACCCTTCCCAGCACCGCAGTGTAAGGAACAAACGTGCGACAGTCGGTCTCTCCCCCTGAGCGTCCCGTCAGACCACCTGAAAAAGGTTCAACAGCTGATGTGCTCCAAAATAGACGGTACAAGCTGGTTACACGAGTGCTGCTCTCCCTCTACCAGAAAAGGGTCAGAGACGTTGGGACCTACAAGGTGGATGTGCAGGGACATCCACCTGTCTCCAGACTACTGTTCCTGGAGAAAAACAAAAGGATTAGGAGGACCAGAGGCATCAGACCATGTCTTCCCAGATACTGGGCATGCAGGAGCTTCCTCTGGATGGGCTGGACTCACCACCTACACTGCACTGGGTGCTAAAGCAATAAACAGAAAAAACGTTCTATTTATCACTGCTTCCTTCAGCCTTTTATGTAAGGGTGGAAGGAGTCTTCAAGTTTAGGTCTTCTTCCAATGTTGTCAAAGGGAAGCGGGAAAGGAATGCCATATCACAAACACATGAGACTTCCATCTGTCGCTGTGTAACAGTCAGTTGTGTAACACAACAGTAAGTGAAAACAGTAGTAAAACACACTAGACCAAACAGACCTGAAATGAGAGCAAGACTGTAAAAAGATGGTGCAAGAACTCCACACTTGGATTTGTCACACCAAACTGTCTGTGGTGGCATGAATCACCGCCTTTTTGGACCTAGACATTGCCCGGTAACTGTGGGGAAGCTGCAGTCCAGCACGGCTGTCCCGATACCTTCTGATCGATTTCAGATCTGCCAACACCAGCAGATGCCGCTACAATACCGAGAGGGAAATAATTTGTCATCAGATTTCTCTTTACGATGTTATCACACAATTCCAGACAACAGAGCCAGAGATTCTGGAGGCGCATACGATGTAGCATAGGCCATACAGTATTCATTGTTACAAAAATCAGCGTTTATTATTTTTTCTCAATATTAAAGCTACTTATACTTCAGCTTAATGATAATAAATAAAATACTGATTGATAATTCTCAGTGGTATTATCACAATATTTACTTCAAAATTGTACAGGGAATAAACGTTTAAAACTGAGGGGGAAGAAATCAATACTGTATACATCCCGACACACTGCCCTAACCACAAGATTACCCTACCTTATTAAAATAATAGTGACTGGTTTTTATGTTCTACGTTGCACTGCTTTCTGTGGGGACACTAATAAAATGGTGATCTGTGATCTAAAACAGTATTTTGATGCTAGAAGTATAAATTCTGTGTTAATTACATATGTAAACAGCTCCATCTTGTGGGAACAATAACAAATCAACCCTCTTCAGCACACTCATGAAAAAAACGAGACAGAACTCCTTACCTTTAAAGAAATACATCATCACAGTATTTAAAAGAAATTCACACTTTGTATCACAGCCCTCTGATCTAGGTGAGAAGCGAGAGGATGAATTAAACAAGATTACTCATGTCCCTAAGACTCTGCTCTCAGCACACCACACACACACACGCTATTTCAGAGGCTTTGGAAGATCCTGACCTAAAGTCCTTCCAAGAGCACTGGTACTGGAGAGAGTCCTGACATCTCTGGCCAGGGACAGAAATCAGGCTTTTTCTCACAACCGCCAACCCAACCAAGGTGATGCACACCTGACCGACCCAGGCAGGAACACCAGGCACAGTACAGTAAGGCTTATTTCTGATACTGAAGCTTATTTTCCATACATACATTTCAGAAATTACCTACACTTACCTAAATAAAGTAATTGCTACCTTTGAATAATTATCTGAAGGTGTACATTTCAACAGAGCACGGCACTGCAGGCAATCCCAACAGCAATGCTGCACGTTTCAGAGTCCGACCCTCAGGCAGACAAATCACCATACTGCAATATCCTGGAGAGAGACACAGAATCCTGAAAGCATCCTATAGCTCGTTCTTTTCAACTACAAGACAAAATCAACAGCATTTGCAACACACACACACAGAGTTCTGCTGGGAAGAGAGTGAGGAAGCAGTAACCCTTCCCGATGCGTTTTTTCAGCAGATGAGCACTACATGCTCTACACGTAGTGTACTAGTACTAGTACTACATGTAGTACTACATACTACGCCTGCCCTAAAAATCTCTCTCTCTCATTTTAAGTTGCTGTCAGTGGGAAGAGTCATAGAAAGGGGCAAACGTGCCTTGGCTGTCGAGAAACTGTATCAGTTGTGCTGGTTTTGGCTGGGATAGAGTTAACGTTCTCCCCAGTAGCTGGCAGGGGGCTGTGCTGGGACCTGTGCCGGCAGCACAGGGGTGTCACAGCCTTTCTGCTCCTCGGCCCATCACTGATGGGCTGGGGGACACAAGGAGTCAGGAGGGGACACAGCCGGGGCAGCTGACCCCAACTGACCACAGGAATATCCCAAACCATACGTCGTGCTCAGTATATAAAGCTGGGGGAAGGAGGAGGAAGGGGGGACATTGGGAGTGATGCCGTTTGTCTCCTCCAGGTCACCGTTAGGCTGATGGAGCCCGGCTCTCCGGGGGATAGCTGGACCCCGGCCTGCGATGGGGAGCCTCGCTTGGCTTCACTTGTGTAACACAGCTTTTGCTCTACATATTAAACTGTCTTTATCTCAACCCACAAGTTTTTTGCCCCTTTTACCCTTCCGATTCTCCCCCCGATGCAAACTGAGCTGGGTGGTGCTCAGTGGCCCGTTGGGGTTAAGCCATGACACACGTGTAATATATCGTGCTTTCAATTTCTGTTTACATCTATCTACTTGTGAATGAAGAACCCCAGGGACCCTATTTGGCTCTACGGGACCCTGAAGTGGACGCCGTTGGTCTGAAAGGCAGCAGAAATCTGAACCGAACGACACGGTCAGTCTGTCTGACAGCTGCTTTCAGCCGGTGGTCTCTACAGCTCCAGAAACCTACAGGCTCCCAGCGGGTGACTCACACCACGAAACCCTGGAGAGGAAGCTCTCTCCGTGAGAGCCTTTAAACTGGGGAAAGAAAAAAAGGAGAAAATGACTGAGGTTGGAGACAGAAGTTTGTACTTCATTTTGGCACAAGGAAGAAAAACACGCACCACAGCACCTTAGTTTCCAGCCCGTGGGGAGAGCTCGCTAAGGAGTGCCTGGTTAGGTACCAGCTCTGCCAGGGATGGCAGGGCAGCACCACTCCACCCCAGCCATGGACACGCAGCACCCACCGAGGACACAGAGCCGGAGGGGGTTTCTGGTAACGCAGGGCAGGTTATTTGTTTGTATTTCCCAGAACTCTGTATATAGACACAGAGACCTTTTTTTCTGACTCATCCCAACAACTGGACAGTATGAGTCACATTAATGCCGGTCTCGGTAAATAGAAGATAGTCCAGGAAGTACTCGAATGAGGGAAATAACGAACTAGGAATAGTCAGAGACAGCTTAACCTAAGGCAGAAAGAGGTCTCAGTCACAGGCTCAATTTTACTGCAATAGGGATATTTTCACCTTGGTCTTTTCTTACCAGCTGGGCTGAAGGGAGAAAGCGAAGCATAAGCAGATTTGAATTCAGGTCTCAATAAAAAAACTAAGGAGAATTTTCAGATATACAACCATTTTCCAATTAAAGACATCAAACAAGGTTACTTTATACCATAAAAAGACTCCCTGAGATTTTTATTTTCAAAACTGAAACACAATACGAAAAAGATGTATTTAAGAGGTCTTATTGACAATTTTTGTGCTTAC
Source organism: Numenius arquata (assembly GCF_964106895.1). Taxonomy (NCBI): domain Eukaryota; kingdom Metazoa; phylum Chordata; class Aves; order Charadriiformes; family Scolopacidae; genus Numenius; species Numenius arquata. The sequence goes on along the minus strand of NC_133585.1, from coordinate 541,582 downwards.
ATGCAAAAATCTATTGAAGCACCAGAGGGCACCAGTCTCTGCACAAAACCACCAGCTGTTGAGTAAGCAAAAAGGCTAACCTCCAGAGAGCTAAAATTCAGCCAAGAATCATAAAACCTAACCTGCCATGAATTCCACCTGATCCCTTACAAAGTAATATACTTCAAAAAATCAATTATCCTCAAGTCATCTGATCCACTGCATAATGACAACTCCATACACACACATTGTAACGCTAAGCCACTGCCACAGATCTCCTCACAAATGGTTACAGTGCCCTTCAAAAATATATTTCTGCTGTCATTTCACGTACATATTTTCTGTGCATGCAGACAGGATACCTGTCATTAAATGCCTATGTGCAAATGGGATTAAAAGAGCATTAGCATTACACAAAGGAGGGAAGTAAAAAGTTACAGGCTAAAAAATATCCTAAGCCCAGAAATACATTTAATACATTGACCAAACTACTGGAAACGCAGGCAAAGGAACTGCACATGGACCAGTAAGTGTAAAAGGAGAGGAGCCTAAAAATACTTTTTGAGAGTTCAGCAAATACCCCACGTTTGGTTTTTCCCTCCTCATCCCCAGTCTTCACGTCTACATCATCTTCCCACTAGAAAATGAGAATAATCAGAAACCTGAACACAGCTTCCACTGTAACCTACTTGGTGGGAGTTTAGCATGGAAAAGGGGATTGCAAGAGTAATCAGAATAAGAACTGAAGTAATTTTGTCCCTTATATCCATGGCAATAGCTGTAACTTTTCAATGGTAAGCAGAACTGCTCAGGTACTCAGGGTTCAAGCAAAAATTAACTTGAAGAGTTTATTTTATTAAAAATAAAAGCTCCATACTTTCATAAGAAAATAACGATTCAGAAGATAATATGAATTCCTGGCTGGTGATAAACAACTGTCAATTAAAAATCATTACTAAAACAGTCCATTAGATAAGGAAAAAAGTAATATTTAACAACTCCCTTTTGGGTGTTTAAAAAGTCTATTATTTCTTCAAGGTTTGGGGGTTTGTTTTCTTGTGTGTGGGTTTGGTTATTTAAATGGGCAATGACTCAATTTTTAATTGTGCCCCATATTCAGGAGAAACATCTCTGAGCTTATGGAGCATTACTACGGATTTCCAGAATGAACAATTCTCCTCCTAGTAATTATTTATAATAATAGGTTCTAACAGCAGCAAAGATTCTTAAAACAGGTCATCTATTTAAAAAATAGCAAAAAAAAAAAAAAAAAAAGTCAGAAAATAGTGAAAAAAATACCCATCTTTTCACAGGGCACAGTAGCTCCTCACTAAGGACCTGCCACCTTCCACCATTTTCACATGCTCCCAACCCATCCGGCTCTGTCCTGTTTCTAGGACGAATTGCAGGTTCCCCACCCCTGCCTGCATTGCCACAAAGTCTTTCATTTCCTGATTACAAAAGACGTGTGAAGCAATTAAAAACTGTATACACACATTCCTTACAGGGTACTGATAATCGCTCGGTAAGTGCCCATCAGTTACATCTCCGTGAGTGCAGTGACGGTGACAGGAATTACACCTATCTGCTCAATGGTTGTACAGGTTTGACATGGAAAGTCAGCCTGACCACGCAACTTCTGAACTGCAAGGGATGCCAGAAAAAAGACTCATTTGTAAAGCTTCAGATTTGGCATTGTGTGAAAAATAAATTTTTAACCCATCACTTTGATCAGTTAAACCAGATCACAAAAAAAAAAAAGAATACAATTTTCATCCCATTTTTCGAAGTAATATTTAAAACACACACACAAACAAACCAAGTCTCAAGTGAAGAAACTGTTTGTTCTCTCCCTCCATTTCTCATTTGATTAAAGAAAAAAGAGATTGAAGTTATAAACTAATATTTTCAATTCAAATTTGTACAATGAGCTCAGTGAGATCAATGCAAGCACAAAAAACTGACCATGCAAATTAAGACTCTGCCTTTAAAAAAGACCTGTCATTGTGACTGCCACCATCCCTAACCACGACACTCTATCAAACACTCCATTTAAGTTGCCTTTTCACAGGAAACACTGCAGAAACTTCCTTTGTCTTACAATACACAAAGATATTTTCTGTTTACACAAACTGCAAACTTTGTCAGGATTTTTCCATGGAGTAATTTCATATAGGTTTCTGCATACACCCTAAAAGGCTTTATAAAATAACGTCCAGGTGTTTCCTGTAATTCAACTGGAGTTACGGTAATAAGCACATTTCTTAAAACCTTTCTATGCCAGGCGCTACCTGGGGTCCAGCTCTGCCGTCCTTATTCATGATTCCATCTCAGCCCCCCACTGAAAAGACTGCATTACGTGCCAGAACAACATACAACTCGAGCTACGGCTGAATCACAGAAAAGATTTTATTCGTTCTGATTTAGCTGTTACGCTTTCTGTGCCCAGTTTTCCTGGATGTGCCGTTTCTGTGAATTGTTCTCACTAATAGCATCCTGTTTCTATGCGCAGGAAAGGGCTGAGCAGGGCTTGTCAGTGACCATTGCTTCCGATGAGCCGGGTCCCTGCCCTGGAACGACAACGGCCACTGTCCCTGCCGGGCCAGCGATGGACCGTGCCAGCGATGCTCGTGGGCATCCCTGCAGCAACGCCAGAGCAGATAATCAGCAAACCCACATTTGCAACTGGCGATGGATAAGCGTGGACCAGCGATGGACTGGCGATGGACCGCACCGGCAATGCTCGTGGGCATCCCTGCAGCAACATGGGAGCGGATAATCAGCAAACCCAGATTTGCAACCGGCTTCCTCCTTCCTGTTTTCACACTGCTGACCAAGGAGATGCCTCTTCCTGCCGAGCCTTTGTGCGACTTACTGGTGTATGAAGCAAGAAACTGAAAAACAAGTGCTGCACTGCTTTTTTTTTTTTTTTTAAATTTGTTTGTAATAGTAGCTAAAAAGACAGCAAAGAAAACACCAGCTTCAGTCACTTTGGTATCACGAAAATATCTATCGCCATGTTACAAACTGCCCAGTTTGGCCGTCTCGCGTACCTGAATGGATACAGCAGACATAGTTGGAACCTATGTCATTTCACAGAAAATAAAATAAGAAAATGAAGTCCATATAGCAATATTCTTATCTTCCCTTAACATTTCCACAGACTGTAACATAAATTGTTCCATTTCATGAGCAATGGACTCACCTATAAATGAAATTGTGAGTTTCTAAGTTCTTCTTAAAGATTTGATCAGATTTCTATTACACATGTCCCAGAAATAATTAGTCATCTATTAAAACCTATAGCTAATCTGTCTTCTTTATCTGGGGCACTTTAGACATAATCTTCAAGATAAATACGTACCAATTGTTTCTGTAGAGTCTTCACCAGACATATGAAAGTAGAACAGAACATTTAATGTCACAAATATCTAAGTTACTTATTTCAATAGGCTTTGAATACCAACACTAAAATATGTAAATATATTATTTTAGAAATCAAGAAGTTTTGGGTTAAATAAAATATCCAATAATTAAAAAGTTACAAAGCCAATTGGATTAAGGTGTATTCTGTTCAATACAAATCAAACCAAATAATTCTTTGACGTGTCAAATTCCTCTGCAAACACATAACCAAAGCATATATTTTCCGATAATTCTGTGTGATTAATTTTTGTTACCTCTATGAACTCACAAAACCTATACATAGAAAGCAGTGTATTTTTCTCATGCAAATCAACAGCCTGTACTATATATCCTTTGCACATGCACATCTCCCAGGATGACTGAAGAGAATCAAAGATGACTTTCAAAAAAGTCTGGTTTTAATTCAAAAGTCCAACTAAAACTAACTCACAGTGTTTTTCTCTGTTGGGAAGCAATTAACAGTGTTGAAGCAATTGACTTCCACTACTCTCTGTTACCTCACTCCAGTCCTCTCCCTGCTCGATAAACAAGCTAAGCAGCAGAAAATCCATTGATGCCTCAGGTGCGGGTGACGCTGCAGCACGGCACCGGAACTCCCCGTTCCTAGAGGCGGCGGCAGGCACCAGCTGCCCGGTTACCTTTTCCTAAGTTTGTGAAACAAAACAGAACCAACATACAGTACAAAACAATACCAATTGTGTTACTTTTATGTTGAAATGGACTGCGAAGAGAAAGCTGCCCGGCTGAAATCAGGGGGGCAGAGATCCCTCGGTGGCTCCGCGCCGGAGGAGGTGTGCAGGCTGTGACATTCCCCGGGGAACAGCCGACAGCAGCAACACCCGTACGCTGAGCAGAAAGCTCAGAACGAACCTGACGCTGAAAGTTTAAACGCTTCTTTTTGAAGTTACAATGTCTCATAAGTACCCTCCAGGTACACACACTGCAGTATATGCGTTATTAATTTTGTATTACCCCGGTTCATGGGAGAATTGCAAGTTACACTCGCTGCAGTTTCACAAGCAAGTTACTTTCTCGGAGACATAGTGAAAACCCCACTCACAGCAGTGACACCTGAACACCTTTCTCATGTGATAACAAAACAGGTCCCTAGCGCAGAACTGTTCACTGACATCTTTGAGGTCCTCTCTCTCAAACCCCAAGTCTGATGCCCTCTAAAACCTGCTTCTTTCCTTGTAACACCTCCGTGGGCGATCCAGTCCCTGCTGGTTTGGTGTTGCTGGGACAGGCTGAGGTGCAGGAAGGGCTCCAGCAGAGATCATGAACTCCTGCCTGCAGGGGACACGGGACACAGTTTGTCAGGCACACAAATGATCCTGCAGACACAGCCGAGGAAGAGAGGCACCGCTGAGCACACCGTAAGCTGAGCATCTAACTGAACACATGTCACTGTTACACCAAGGTCTGTGGTGACAGGGATTTGGTTTGGGCATTTCAACCATCACCAGGGAATAGCCAGAAAGACTGGCAGCAGCTGGATTTTGTAACTAGCCACAGCAAGCCCTTCAGCAAGATAAAATCTGATGTGATTACCTGACGCTGTTGCAAAGCTAGGGTGATGTTTTTGAATGAGTCAGTACCTGGTAGTTCACTACAACCCATAGAAATAGTTTCCTATTTGCAAACCCATTCCTGGCATTATCTTAGAAGCGTTATTTTAGAAATACCAATCCTCATAGATTTTTATGAGCTCACTTTAGTAGTATAACCCACAAAACGCAACATGACAGAACTCGCTTAACTGCAGTTGCCGTAATTTCAGCCTTGTATGTGCAAATGCTCTAGCGCTTAGAGGTCAAAGCCAGGCTGATGTTTAACTGGATTATGCTGAGGCTCCTCAGGCAGACACCTGTACTGAGGAAACGGCAAAGTCTGGGAGCAATGGCTCAGCAGCGTGCACAGAAAGCTTGAGTACAGTGTATGCTGTCGGCTTCCCCAAAAATCTGCAAGAAAGTACCACGTGACTGGCATTTGAGAAGGATGAAAAATTACGCATTTCCTATGCATATGGCAGGTCCAAAATCTGGGTCAACAGACACTAAATAAAATCAGCTTGAGGTATAAATCAATGAAGAAATGACATGAATAACAACTGAGTTTCCTGAATTTGACTGATGTAACAGCGAATAAGCCATTTGCATGATGAAAAGGGTAAATGTAGGTGAGACACAATGACACAAACTGCACGAACCACCTATCAAGTACACTATTCTGGGTCTCTCGGCAGATGATCCCTCTATTTTAAAAGCTTTAATGTATTTTGAAACATCTTTCCTAAACAGGGGAACAATTTCAAGCTCTTTGGTAATCCTTGTGAAATTGGAGAGAGCTATTTCAGAAGTATTCTTCACACAGGTTATTAGTTGGGTTAAAGCTTCACTTGGCACTTGCCCATTTGGAAAACACTGCAAGAACTGAGTCAGAAGCTGATGCGTGAACACTTAAAAAGATCAAGATAACCTGATTTGCAGACACATATTTCATGACAAACTTAATCAGCATCGAACCTAAAGATTTTTTGCAGACAAGAAAAATGCAGTGCAGATACGAATATCCACAAGGTTTCAGGCTTTATAAAAGTACTACGTTGAAACTTGCAGCAATGGAAGCGAATCCTCACCACCTTCTAAAATACTTTTTGCCACCAATGGCAAATATGCCTGAAGTTTCAGGCTAGGCTACAGAAAAATCAGAACTGCAGTTCTGCTGCTGAATATATAAATGCCAGATTAATCAGTCTACAGCACGCACTCTTCGTATGCTGTTTTGACTCTGTGGAATGACCTAGCAATTAAAAAATATTGCTCCTTCATAGCAATGTACATGGAGATAGACCTGCTCACAGAGACAGGTGCTTTGTCTGGCTGTTGCCTAAATACTCAGAACATCATAAAATCCTGCACCAGGTAGCAAAACCTGCAACCGCCTCTCCAGCCCAGCCTCTGGTTTTTCAGGATACACGTCTCAGGGACCAGGCCATTCTCCTCACTCTGTAGCAACCCAGCTGCAAAACAGGAGTTAGCTGTTATAACAAAGATAAACTGATACACAAATACACATCACAGTACACTCTGTGACCTGATCCAAAAGAGACCACAGCTAACACACAGGGAACTTCTAGTTCCTTTGGGCTACTTTTTAACTTCAGTCTGAAAGGGAACCAGAAATGCAACACATTAACTTGAAAACTGAGCAGGGCTTGAAGACAGACCAATAATGAAGACAGAGAGTACTGATTTTCAAACCATAAAAATAGCTTACAATATTGTAAAGCATTATCATACTATTTGAAATTTAAATACATGATCAAAACATTTCAATTCTGATTCAAGGCATTCGTTGACGATCTCAAGAGTCCTCTTACATTTGCTCTATATTTAAAACAAGACTAAGCTATAGGTAAAAATGCGAATTGCTGGCTCACGTTCCAAAACCAAAACAATGGAAACACAGAAAAATGCTTTTACGCAATCATACCTGACAACTGAGACCACAGGGCAAAAATGAGGGCAACCACATTTTGTTGTTGGGTAACCACATCACGGAGTCCAGCAGCCCAGAGGCGAGCGCTCAGGAAAACGTTCCCAGCCTGTGACCATGTTAATGTCGAACCGTCGTCCCCCATCCACGGAAGCCACTCACACCGCCTGTGCCATTGCTCACTATCTGTTATGCTTGAAGATACTGAATCATACAACTAAATCATGCTGGCTAGTAACAATAGTGTGCACTTTCAGTAAAACACGTTACATCGAGGCATCAGAGCATCCTGTCGTATTCCAAAGGGTATTTTAGGCACTTTGTTCACTTGGGCTTTGGACAGGCCCCCCCAGCAGATACAAGAATATCTCAAAATGACAAATCATGGCCCCCCAGTCTGGGCAGAGCATCTGCAGTTGCAAAGTGTACCACAACTCAGTAAAAGCAACAGAATTAGTCTCTCACTCCATAGTTCCACCTCTGAATTTTCTTGGAAACCTTGATCAGCAAAGGACCAAACAGTCTTGCTTGGACCACTGTTGCTGCCTTCGCTTCCTCCATTTATTCCTGCCTCACTGAAGTGTGCCTTTTACCTTCAGTTTTTTGCAGCACAAGGACAGAAGCTCAGGATGAACAGTTATCGGTAGCTTCTATCACGTGTCCCATACTCATTTATGAGGCTTACAGCAAATCTACATCCTTACTCCAAACCCCGTCCGACCTAGATGAGACAAAAGCAGCACCACACAGAAGTGACTTTGCTTTGCAGGGGGGTGGCTCGGTGCCACCTTCACCAGCGCGATGCCGTCCTGGGCAAGTGTAAGGGCACTGCACGTATTGAGCATCCGACAGAAATGCATCAGCCCAACGGCGCTTGGCGTGACTCCCGCAGCCAGAGACAACGTGCCAGTGAGACCTCTTCATAAGGAGCCTGCTAACAATGCTGCAAAGAAGCTTCATGGCAGGCACAACTTAACAGCACCCCAGAAGATGCTCTAACATCTACAAGGCAACAGCTTGGTGATGACAGATTTCACGAGCGGAGGAACAGAGAAGTTGCTTAAAAGCATTTTTACACTGACTTTTAGGAGCACTTTCTAGGCTGCGACTGTGGGTGAAAGCCACAGAGTACACCCCACCTAGAGACACACCAACAGACACAGCACCTCCTCATCAGCTTCACCTGCGCTACAGAACTGCCAGCATTGACTCCCCCGTGATTTTTAAATTTTTTTTTAGTTTTGTACTAGTTGTTTAGTCAACTGGTGGTGGGCATGGAGGTACTCCTCCAACAGGCTGTGCAGGGGGAGCACAGAGCACCACGGACTCGGCAAGGCAAAGCTCATGAGATGAAGTGTTCAGGAAAAGTCTTCCACGTGCTCACACAATACATTTCCCAGTGAGGGTTTCAGAGTTAATTCATTTATTTTGAGATGGATATGGGAATCGCATTTCTTTCTTTTCGTCTTTTTCCTTTTCCTTTATAAAGATTATAAATGCGATGACAACTCTCCCTGGTTTTGCAAAGCCCAACAGTACGTGTATGACATGAATTATAAGATATTAACACACTATATAAGAAGGTGAGAGTGACGAGCCTTTAACAGGTGTTGTCATTAATCCCATTTAGTTAGCCATTAAAGCTGGAAAGATGTTGATTAAGTTACACAGTCTGCTGAAAAAAAAAATAATCCTGGCCTGCTATATACACAGTCTGCCCGTTTAATGAAAGGCACCTTATACAGTTGATTTAAGGCTCCTTTATAATGATTCAGTCTGTGTCACTAAATTTAGAGGTGCACATTAAATACCAGCAATTTTAAATCAATAAATTCATCCACTTAAATTTTAAAAGAAAATTAATTTTATCAAATACTTTACAAATTAATTTAATCAAATACAATCTCTTCATTTTATATTTCTTGAGATGCAGAGCAACCTTTAGGAGCTAACTTACTCCCTTAAATAGTAAATACACCCAATTGTTCCAGCTGTACCTTGATTCCTCCTACAAAGGACCTGCGTTTCACATCCCTGTACATGGGTGGATCTCAGTACTAGAAAATCACCTGCAGGGTCAGCCTGTATGTTGTTCCTTACCTGTAAATTAGACACAAACCCATTCCATATCAATATACGCTATTGTTCTTTATACCATAAGCACGAGTGCTGCCGCTCTCCCCGCAGGGCAGGAACCAGCACCCCAGCAGAGGCATCAAACCAGCAAACAAAACACTGAGCAAGAGCATAAACGGGTTTCCATGGAATCTACGGACAGTCCAAGTACGTAGATTCCACGGAATAAAAAAAAATTATACTTCCTTTGTGAAGCATGGATGCATAAGGAAGATATTAAGATCTTGATATGAGCAATTCAGGATAAGTTAGATCTTGTGCACCCCACAGTCTTCGGCATGTAGCATGACCTCATGCTTCTTACCTGAACCGCTCACCTCAAGCCCTTCCTCGTGTGCTGCTACTGAAGTAGGTATGTCGGTACGTTATTTCATGTCATGATGCTATAAATATTTTCCCAGCATTACAGACCACAGATTACAAAAATATTCCATTTCACATAATGAAATTAATGTAATTTCAGTCATTACATGAGACAACTGGCACGAACGGCTTCCACAGCTGGAAACTGATGGATGGTTTTATGCTGTGGCCTTATGCAACTGCATGTAGAATTGCTCAACTCATTTCTTTGATTTATACTGTTCAGCAAGTAAAACCTAGATCTCGTGCAGAAAATAATGTTCTATTTTACTTCCACGCTTTTGTTCATTGAAATAGATCTTGAAATTAGACGGGATTTTAGACTTCTAGTTCCACACAGCAATTCACAAATTTTAACAGGCATAGCCAAACAGGCAGCTATAGTTTTGATTTTAAATGCTGCTCTTCTTATAAAGTAACAGCGTATTTCTGTGACATTGGCCGGGCTTCTTTCAAAACATTCAGTGAGGTGTAACCATTCTTCAGCCTCTTTTTTTTAAATTTTATTTGTAAATGAACGCTAAAGGTTAAATCAGACCAACGTGCGCTTCTTTTCTAAAAATTTTGGAAGTCAGCAATGCAAAACTCTCCTTCTGAACAGTCAGTAAAATAACAAGGTAGATAAGATAGATGAGATACAAATGGAAAAAGGAAGGACAGGAACATGCAAAGAGTTTAAGAAACTAAATGTTCATATTTATAAAAACTTTGACACATTTTAAATGTTCTATATTGTCCCTTCCCCCTTTTACATCCCTCCCCATCCACACCTGTGGTCTCCAACATGCCGTGCGGCCCGATTCTCTGTGTGTCCTTTACATAGTTTCCTCTGACAGAAGCTCTATACTGCAGATAGCAGCGAAACTGCAATTATATTTATTATTTTGTAGCTAAGATTTTTGTTTTGGTGCATTTTTGGCAGACATCAGCTCCAACCTGCCTAGGCTTGTTAGCTGAAACACGGCTGAGCTGCCCCCAGGGACAACTCAAGTCTGAAAGCATCTCAGCTACCTTCTCTCAACCTGAGCTCACACATCCTCAGAGGTGAAGCTCCTTGCAACGCTCAGCTTCGACACCTCCACGCTGTACTCCCAACACTGGCTGGGTTTAAACAACAGCAAGGGGAGATCAGAGCACAGTTTGCTCCGAGCCGGCCTCCAAGAGCAGGCTGACCCCACAAGCAGTCCCCGCATGATGTCTGGGCCACCCCACCACGCTCCCCATCTGGGCTCTTTGGGGACTGATTAGCCCCAGCCTCGCACAAATGGGAGGACCCGCTGCAGACATAAGCAGACAACTACAAAATCATCTGCTGCGAGGTGCTAAGCGACCCACTGCACGTGCAACGTACACCTCTCTTCCATCAGCTCTCGGCACCGGGTTCCCCATCCCGGTACCCCGCGTTCCAACCACACAAACCGCCCTTTCCAGCTCCCTGCACACAGGCTCTATGCATCTTCCCAAAGAGATATCGTGCAAATTCACAGTTTGGCTACTGTTCGTGCTTCAGACGTCTCTAGGCAAGGAAGCATCAGCAGAGCTCCGGGACGAAGATCCCCGTTCCTCCGTACCCCAAGCCACCCCCTCCAGGCCCTGCCCTTCTCTCCCCCACTCAAACTGAAGGGCACCCACACGCTTCTCTCTAGCACGAAAGATTAAGCAAAACCTTTTCTTCCACACGCAGGCTACGCCATTTGGCAGTATGTAGAATTGGAGGGAAAAGGGAAAAAAAAAAGCCCCTAGAGTCACATCATTTCAAAAATACTCTGAACGCCATCACATCTCCAGCAGGAACCCACCGCGCAGCTTTCAGGCCGCACCAGCACAGGCTGCGGGCAGGAGCCCCGCAGTCACGGGGGCAAACCCACCCACAGCACGGTGCCGGCCCGTGCCCAGCCAGAACCCGGGGGCACGGGCGCAGCCCGGGAGACCGGACAGGAGCCCGCCCCGCCCGGGCGACGGCGGGGCCGGCAGCGGCTCGGGGCGGGCCCAACCCCGGCGGAACCCGGGCATCGCCCCGCGTCCCCGACAGACAATGGCAGAGGGAGGCCAGCCCGGGGCCGGGGGTACGGCCGCAGCCTCCGCTCGGCCCCCTTCTCTGTCAGCACCGCCGGCCCGGGGGTGACAGCCGCCCGCGGCCGGCCCGGCCCCGCTATCTGCCCCTTCTCCCCCCACCACCCCGCGGGCGGCCGGGGCGCGGCGCCCCTACAGGGCCCGAGGGCGCGACGCCCCGCGGAGGCCTGACCGCTGCCCCTCGCTCCGGGCCCAGAGCGGCGGCTCCGGCCGGCGGCGCTGCGGGCGGCCCCGCGCTGTCTCTGGGGAGGAGCTGTCAGAAAGCGCGGCCGGGTCGGGCCGGGCCGGGCCGCGCCGAGGCTCCCCGGGCGGGCGAGCGGGCCCGGCGGGGCGGGGAGACCCTGTCCCGCCGTCGGCGCCGCGGCCCCCGCCGCCCCTCACCTCAGGGTGGGTCCCACGCAGGCCGTGTCGGTGCTCTCGATCTCCTGCAGGATCCGATCATGCTCCGGGAGACTCTCCGCCATCTTGGATGGGAGGGACCCGGCGGCCGCGCCGCTGCGGGAGGCGCCGGGGAGGGACCGAGGGCGGAGGCGGCCGCGGAGCAGGGCGGGGGGGCAGCGGGAGCCGCCGGGGAGGGCTTCCCGCCGCGGAGGGTGGCCGGGGGGAGCGGGTGGCACCGGGCCGCGGCCGCCCGGTTCGCCCCTTGTGAGGGGCTGGGCTGTGCCGCGGGCGGCCAGGGAGCCCGGCAAAGCCCCTCCGTCCCCCGGGCGGCTCCGGGCGCTGTTGCCCAGTAGAGACAAACCCGACCTTTTCGTCCGGGCTGGTTCTGTTTTGTTTCTTGGGGTGTTTTTTTAAAAATTGTATTTTTTTTTTTTTTTTTTTTTTTTGCTTTTAACCTCTGCCGCCGGTCGGGCCGTGGCGGCCCCGGCCCGGGGGGGGTCTCTGGGGCCAGGTGGCCGCAGGGGTCTCGCCCTCCTGCGGGGGACAGAAAACTGGGGAATCGGGGTGAAAAACAGGACAACCGAAGAGCGCACCTTTTTGTGCATGGGCTTGGCTGCGTTTCACTAGAACCTGGCATGGTGCTTCCTCGTGCCCTCCAGCGCCCGCACGGCAAATGAAGGAGGAATAGCCCGTTTTCTATTTGAATTATACACTTTGTGGTTTGTGGCCAAAGATGAGCTAGTCCTTGGGTTTTGCATGCTCAGGAGACAGGATACACCTGCGTTCTGCACCCAAGCGGGAAGCCACTGTCAAGAAATAGGCCCGAAACGTGAAACTTCAGGGCAATGGGTGGCCGCTTCTCCAGCGAGGGGCTGGCAGCGGTTTGTGGCTGTGAACTCATCAAGGTGTAGGCACCAGCCAGCCACGACACCTTCCCTCCTCACTGCCATCACCCCGGGCTTCTCCTGCCCCGCTGCAGCTGGTTAATGAATAGCACTGAACGCTGTGCACACCGTGTCTGCGCTTGTGGTTCTGTCGTATTCGGTGTTGATTCAGATGAAGTTATTGATGGCACCTACTAAATCAAGGAGGACTATTCCAAATGCAGACAAGTACCTACAAAGCGCACGCTGCAGAAGGAAAACAGGAAAAGTCCTACAGGCTACCGCTGCAGTAGCATTTCCTCCAAGAAATCACTCAAATGCAGTCACAGTCTTTCCATGTTCCTCTTTCTTTCCATCACCAAACTACTGAACTGATAGATTGACACATACATTTTCCAGGGTAAATGAAATTTTCTTTCTTTAGACTGATAGTCACTGCAACCTGATGCCTGCGGGGCCAGGCAGGCTATTTTTAACACTCTGCTGCAGATACTGACAATATACTTAAACACATAACATCATAATGGTGTGTGTATTACTTTTTTCTAGGGACAAATATGCAGAGGAAATTTTTTTTCAGTTGCACTTTTACCATTAAACAGTTTCTATAAGCTGCAAATGAAAAAAATAATAAAATTTTCAGACATTTCGGAATATCAACAGTAAAACCTTAAGTAGTTGTGGTTTTAGTGATTGAGAGGCTGAATTTATTAAAAATCTTAGAATAAGCAGCAATTAATTCTTTAAAAATGTAGCTATTAACATCAAACTAAAACCACTGCCACACAAAAGAGCAATTTTCCCCTTGTTTTCATGTCTAAGAGTAATTTCTTTCTTCGCAGAGAACCTGCAGCCAGCCTTCACTAACAGATAGCTGTGTCCTGGTGAAAAGAAGGAGCTGAGTAGGTGACCTTGGTTTGTATTTTTTCATTTAAGGCCAATCACACTAAAATTACGTTCAATTTTCCTGTAGATTTCAGGGTCAGGAAAACCCTGAAAAAAGTTTCTAATCTAGTGGGCCGACTAAAGAGCAGGTAGAAGAATGGAACAAACCCGTCATGAACAGTATAATATTATCCAAAGGATGCATACCTTAAGGTGGTTCCAAGCGGCAGCTCAAAGGACTGGATCTCAGCAAGGGCATTTTCGTATATCTGATCTTTGTTTTCTTCTGGGTACAATTCTGACTTGCTTTTCCTGGCCATAGATTAGCACAGAACTAGTCTAACCTTAGGAGAGGACTTTTATTCTGGTTATTATCGTTGACTAAGTGACTCCATAGTCAGCAAAACCCAGCGTGAAAAAACCGATCCTGCACGAACCTCGTGACTGCGAGGACTTTGTGTCCAAGAATGGAGCACAGCTGCTGCTCTCCTGCCTGCGGGTATCCTCTGCCTCCTACACAGTGCCCGGGCCTGCACCGCCTTTTTTCTGCGCGCCTCTGATTTATCTGTCTTAGCAGGAAATTTACTGGCAAAAATAATACTTGTACATCCTTTTAATAGCTCACCAGTAATAAATATTGATCCTGAAATTCAATCAGCTTGAAAACACAATTTTAAAGTAATTTCAGACGCTAGAGATCAATGCTCAATTTGCCTGTTAAGTTTTATGAGATTAAAAATCTATTTTTTAAAAAATACTGTATTTTTCCTTTTGCGGTATAAAAAATCTGCACACACAAGCAATTAGCTAGATTTATTAGGCAGGTTCATGGACCCTGCAGACTGGAAAAGCAGAGAAACTTTTATGTTCTTTTTCCTTTTCAGTATTAATAGATGCTATTTATAATAGCAGAGTGCAAAAAAGGTTCTGGGATACCTGTGATTTTTATATGAGTGTGCAATAAACAAAAGGGTTACTAATTCGTTACCTGCACGGAATCCTGAAGGAAAGGGCAGGAATAAAGTCCTGCGGATGTTGAGAGCGGTGCTGCTGGCGAGTCATTGTCTTTACGATGATGGCAAAGAAAATACTTTGCACAGCTGCCACCAATTACTTTAATTTCAGGCAGTTATTTCAAACACAAGACTGGAGTTCTAGATCTTTCCATTTAAACAACTTTTCAGAAGCCCAATTCAATGTTATGTGACGTAGTCAGTCTTATTGTATTTGGTCATTTTTGATATTTCAAAGGTTTTAATCAAAATTTAACTCCTGTCTCAGTCATGACAAAATTGATGAGAGTGTTGACATGTGCTGCAGTCAACAGCTAAATGCAGGAAAGCAGAAATTACTCATTTCTGACTGGGGCAATACACGGTTTATTCACTTCCCGGTGCCCGGGGGGACACGGAGGGAGGAGTGAGAGCGAGCTGTACGGGCTGCAATGAATTACACACGCAGGTACCTGTGACAGCCTCCCTTGAACGTACTGCTTCAGCCACCTGCTTATTGTCACACCGAAACTGAGCAACTGCTCTGTTGGCACCAATATCCAATGTGTTTCCTTCCCTCGTGTCCCAGCAGAGCTGCGAGCCTTTTATACACCTTTTGCCGGGAAGGGGAGGCTGTGATTGACCCATCCAGCCGCTGGATGTCACACAAAGGCAGGTGAAAGGACAGCGCAACTGCTCCTCCTAATCTTAACAGACACCAGATTAAGTATTAATTTACCAATTAAGGGGTGGCGCTGTGAAAGTAAACTGCAAAAATTATTACACTGAATAAGATGCATCTTAAACTTACTCACATGATAGAAAAAGGCGCATCTGCTGCCACAGACAAGGCAGGTACGTCGGAGACACCCTGGGCATCTGCAGCGTCGAGTTGTCAAGGTCGTTTAATTTTCTTTCCCAGTTGGATTGGAAGCCATTCTGAGTGATTCATGGAAAAGAGGGAAGGGGGAAAATGTCCACCCTCAAATGGAATTACTGTAGATAATTTTCGCATGCAATGCCATCCATAACAAATGACTTCATTGGTCATTGCCCAGATATCTCCTCCGTACATCCCTCCACAAGGACAACAATGGCATTAGTCATTTCTCTGGCATCTCCTGCCCTGGTGCTGCCTCCTTTCCCGGGCTCATCCCTAAACCCAAACCAGCTCATTCTCCCCA
This sequence comes from Numenius arquata, assembly GCF_964106895.1. Taxonomy (NCBI): domain Eukaryota; kingdom Metazoa; phylum Chordata; class Aves; order Charadriiformes; family Scolopacidae; genus Numenius; species Numenius arquata. The sequence goes on along the minus strand of NC_133585.1, from coordinate 525,781 downwards.
GAACCCGCACCAGCTGCTCATGCTCCCCTTGTGCCCGCTCTTTTCTGGTGGCCAGACCCATTTCTGCCGGCCTCTCGGATGGAGCTTGGTGGCAACACCCCTGTCAGACAGCTCTTGGGACGGATGGGCAGATGAGGAGCTGCTGGAACTACCATTGCCATCTTTTGCTGTGATGCACATGTGCTTTAAGAGATTTTATTTAATCTGTAACCTCAACAGCCACCTGAGCTTCTTGATGAATATTGCCATCAGAAGATCTAGCAGGAGGAAGAAGGGAACCCTGACTTGTTTCTTGCTCCTTTCTCTACAGTCCAAATTCCTCTGGTCACCCACACGCACCTCCCTGTACCTCACCGTCACCGGCACAGCCACATCCGGCTCAACCCAGCCCGTTTGAGTTGGCAGCATCACTTTGAAAAAGGCAATCTTTTCTCTATGAAAAGGGACTTCTGGTACCTTTCTAGGCCTCTCAATTCATTATACGCACAACAAAAATTATTATTGGAATTTTTTTATTTTTTGAGATAAAACCATGAAATTGTGTATGAAATAGATTAAAAATAATTTTAATAAAAGGTATAGTGGTTACCTACTTCTTATGCTTTGATCTTTATAATCTACTGCTTTTTCAGACTAAACACATCTTGGACACATTAATAGATTTTGTATTAACCTTTAGAAACTCTAAGACAACCTTTCCCAGATAAGGTAGAAGGCCTCTGTGTACGATTCACAGCCATTTGCTGCAAATAAATATGTTTTTTAATTGTCCCAAATGCGCTTCATTATGATAAACATTTGCAGGACAAACTATGCTTTACGTTATTGCATAAAAAATTGTTATTTCTGTTTAAAAATAGCCTTTATTGTCAGGTATTACTACACACCATAAACCAAGGGAAATGTGTTAGAAACTGTTTCAGTGCTCAAAGCACTACCGTGACTAAAATCTGACTTTTCTAGAACTGGATTGCTGCTGTCTCCCTCCAGCGCATTACTACTAAAGCATCTCTTTAGCAAGCATTTGATAAAATGTACTCTTCTAAGGCTGCAGACTTTCCTGATGGCTCCATACTGCCAGTATATTACATACCAGCAGGAAAACTTTTTTCAGAGCATTTAAGTGAATTATGCTTCCTGAATCGTGGTCAAAATCTGTAAATACATGGCTTTTTGTTTTAATCACACTGGATTTAAGTATTGGACAATGTCTACAAAAATTGAGGAAATAACATTCTATTGTACTTCTACACCTGTTATTTTTTTTAGTAAATTGATCAAAACAACACACATCTCTCCCATTAGGGGGGCAGCGCATCACTGACTACTTTTGACGTTTCGTTGACATCTTACAAGTGCCTAAAAACACGGGGAGTGATGCTCAGCTGGCGCTGATGTTATCTCTGTAAAAGCAGTAAAGCCTGGAGCGCGGCTGAGGGAGGCACTGCGCCCTGCCCGCGGCCGGAGAGAGGAGTCACCCTCATCCCACGTGTCTGTACAGGGCTGGGTGCCACTGGGGAACAAGTACTGTGTCATTTTCTGTGCAACACAGACCATGAGATAATATCCAGCCCCAGTAATTAACAGTTCAGACCAAATAAATACTTCTACCACATTTTAACACGTTAGAATTTCAGATTTGAAGGAGACACTGCTTAATAACGTCGGATAACCACTTATGAAGTGGCTTCTTTATCATTCTCCAGAAAAAACACTGATGCATAAAAAAATTTCTCCCTGCTTACTCGTGCTTTTAAGCAGGCATCAGTCAAACCCCGAGCCCAGGACATGCTCCAGGAGCCCGAGGGCTTTCTCCCTCATAGGCAGCGAGGGGCCGTGTTAGAGATGCTGCTGTCCTGGAGCAGGGGGGCTTTTCTCCTCCCCACATTAAAAGTATGGTCTTAGCTAGCTACAGCATTTTAATTTCTTATGCAGCCCAGCAGAACTTTCCTGAGAAAACCAGCCCTTGTTCTCGTTTGGGGCACGAGCGAGCCAGAAATCAAAATGAGTTTTGGGGTCAGGAGGAGCGTACGATGGATGGACATCTGAGTGGTGGTGGCCAAGTGACCCCAGTGGGGCAAGTCCGCTGGACCATGGTGACCGACGGACGCCGTGCCTGCCCCGAGCCTGTCCTCACCGCAAACTGAAAAGCTTTAATTGAAAGCAACATGAAGAACCCACTCCGAAGTGTGATCATTTTTATCATGGCCTATATTCTTGAAATGCTTTGGGGAAAAAAAAATAATGCCTTGTCTGAATATAAGCTTGGATCACTTTAGCTGACAACTAATTAAACCAAATGTCTCTATAGGCATTTTTAGTCTCTCGGGTTCTTATTTCACTTTAGTTAGAACTCCACCTAATTGACTTAAGTGAAATAACTCTGCCTTAAAAAAAAAAAAGAAGGAATACGGTCAGACAGCTTTTTGTACCAGTTGTCTGCGCGTCAGACGTGTGCTCCTGCTCCGTTCCCCACTTGTGCTCCACTGAACTTTGCAAGAGGAGATAACTAACATTAGCTTACCACTGCCTGATGGCTGGGATCTTAATCATCCCACTAGTCAGACCTGGTGACAGGAAATCTTCAGAATTAATTCTATTGAAGGGCCCATGCCTAACTCCCTAGCAGTGTTCTCAACAATGAGAAAATTTAGAGGAAGTATCTCGACAATATCTCCTGCTCAGATAACCTGGGTTTTATTACTGTGAAAGATCAAAAAAACCCCACTGCCAGATAGTATTATACTTCCAGAGGAAATCTTTTTTCCAGTAAAAGAATACAGGAATTATTACTTACAGTATCGCACCATACTAGCTGCTTTTTGGTAATATTTCCTAGCTATATGCAATTAACATAGCAGGTTAGACCTTGTAAATCAGCACTAATAGCTCTGAGAGGAACCGCGTGTTTTTTGAGAACATTCCAGTCCACAAACACTTTTTCCAGTGAAAACCGAACAATTACAATAAGACTGTGTTTTGGTAAGAAAATAGGAAATGATGCTAAACAAAAGGGAATGTTTACTTAGAAATTCCAAGGCCATTAATTTATATTAAGAAACTGTTTGTGCTCAGAGACTATAATCAAGAGGTGATGTGAATCATTGATCACAAAAGGATTTTATAGATAAGGAGCAATGCAGTGCTGGGTGATTGTATTATACATTAACAACTTCCATGAGCAGCTTTTGCTGATTCATTTGGCAGGAAGTGAGCTGCCAAGAGAGATTTCTAGGGGAGGAACAATCAACAATATTTTCATATAAAATAACCTCCAGTTACTGTATTGTTCTCACAACATTTGATAATGAATGCTTTCCTGTTTAAGAAAAAAAACCATAAATCACAAAAACAAAGGCAGATCTGGTTTAGTGTTACACGGCTATAAATACACACGGTCTGGCAAAGTGAGGGAAGGAGCTGATCAATTAAAAAATTGGAAAACTGGTAAGTTCTCCTTGTGAAACTGTTGCACAGCTGGGAACTAACAGTAGGGTAGCTGCTATTCTTTTCAGAGGAAAACAAGTCTGTGCCTTTACCTGCCTTCTTGGCGGGATGCTCGCGGGCCATGGCAGGGCTGGGGTTGGCTTGGTTTCCATCCAGGAGACGAGGAGCTCCGTAACACCGAAGCTGGGCTGCGCCGGGGGCTCGCACCAGGCTGGGAGGCTGCTACGAACGGCAGGGGGGCTCGGCGCCTCAGACACTGGAACTGCATCGTCACAGACAGACCCAGCGCCCCTGGGACACGGATGTCACGGAGCCAGCCCCAAGCCCACCAGCACGCTCCGAGGACACGCACCATGGCGTGGTGGCAGCTCGGCCCCAAGAACAAGACAGCTCCAGCAGCAGCAGCGAGCCCAGCCAGTGGGTCCCTGCCGCTCCCCAGGTGAGGAGAAGTTGGGGAGGTTGCATTATAGAGATATATATAAATATATATGGCATTATAGGTAGCCAACACGGGGAACATGGTGAGCCGCTAAGTCCTGGGCCATCCAGCCCATGGTGCCAGCAGGGGTCATTCGGCTTTCTTAAACTCTCTCACCGCTACCACTGGTACAGATAAACAAAAAAATACAAACACCTATAATTAATCTTACTTATAACCTGATCCGTGATGGGACTGCCCAAACACAACATCTTTGGCGGCAGGTGGTGGAGCAAAGGGGAGAGGAGAGAGAGCAGGAGCCAAGGAGCCCGGGGGAGCAGGAGACGCCTGCTTGTAGGAACATCTTGTGGGCACTTGCAGGTTCTGCTCCAACTGGACACCAGTTAGATGTTACTTATGATCAATTGCGTAGCTCTGTAACACAGATTTTCCTGTTTTAAGAATCTCAGGAGCAGGTTTAGGAAGCAATCTTTATTATAAAGACTAATAAAGGTTTCAAACAAATTAAGAAGGAAAAAAAATAGAAACCCCCTAAGTTAGCAGTCGTAGGGTATCACTCAACACAGCACCTTGCAGAGCTTGGGTTCAGAATTTTTCCTTCATTATAAAGCACATAGCTCTTCTCTGACTCAGGAAATACTAATTAGAAAACTATAGAAATATAATATTGCAAAGGAAAAGTACCATGAAATGAAGAATTCCACTAACTTTACCAGAAAGAGTAACAATTATCAAAATCCTGTCAATCAAACTTATAAAAAAATATCCTAAAGAAAACATTTTGAGGTTTTCTTTTTAAGAACATCTTGAAATGTTGTGCTAGGTCAGCAAAATTAACTAACATAGCCAGAGCCTGAAATCAAGATCCAGCTTGTGCAATTAATGTAAATTCAGACTTCAGAAAATGGTTTAAAACATCGGACGTTGATGCCGAATAAATACCTACTCCCTCACCTCTGCTGCTGATCTCATCGTGAGAAGGCAGACGTCCCATCCCTCCGTAACAGCCCATTATGGGATTCAGGCTGTTCTGATAATGCAGCTCATCCCAACGACAACTCAACCAACGGGTAACCACAGTCTGCCCAACCAGCGCTGCAGGAAAGACGAGTTTAAATAATTAATCATGGCAAAACACAGATAGTGGGAGCCTCAGAAACTCCTGACTTCAGCATCAGTTCTTAGTAACATAAAATGTTTGAATCCATTCACGTGTGAATACTGCAACTTACCAAGACAGTGAGGATACCTTAAAGAAATAAAATTTACAAGATTGCAGAACAACAAATTGCATTCAACACATAAACAGGTTTTGGTAATTGAAAATCTAATATTTAAAGTCCAAATGATAATTTAAATTTTATTTTGCCCTTTGCATACAGCAGTCTACCTCAGATAGAGAGAGCCATCAAAAAGATTTCAGGAAATACTAGCTATTCAGCAGAAATAATCAATAACGAATGCAGAGATTTAACACAACTCCTCTCCAGTTACTCAGGAAAGACGATAGAGTTACCTGGGCCATGTAAAGAATGAAAACTAAAGCATTTGTCGTGTCAGACCTCACCTCAGGCAGCAAGAGGAACGTATTGAAAAGGTTAGAATGGATTAATTCCTCCGTTCATTAGCCAGAGGTACATTTATAAGACAAACCAATAAAAGAGACATGTAAGATGCAATCATGGAAAACCGGGTAATCCTGAGCCTTCGCCGGTGCTGGATGGTTCAGATTTGCACTGCACACAGCGGTTCTGAAGTTAAAAAGCAAAGTTATCTGACTCAGAGGAATTGATAACAATAACTTAAGGATATTTTTCTTTTCTCTCCCCTTACTTAATTACTAGTAGAAGACACAGACCTACAGTCAGATGGTCCTATTATTGTTTAAAAAATTGTCAAGCTGAAATAAAGGGTGATTTAATATATTTATATACTAATATATTTTTATATATTTATATTTTATAATTTTAGGTAGTTCTCAAATAAATATTTTTTTTCCTCTCTATTATCAGGCATTAGAGAAATTAGAGAAATTAGAGAAATTCTCCCCATCTCTCAGACTAACATAAGCTTGACATTTATGGTTCCTTTTTCCTCTGAAAGGCCACAGGTCACTTTCAGAGGTGATGAGCCCAGCAGTTTAAACTCTGTCACCTGAAATGTCATGTCTAACGTTGTCACCCCTCTCTCCTTCAAAACTTTAGAGGAAAAATTGCTCACAAGAGACACAAAGTCCTTAAGGCTTCAGCTTTTTTTTTTTTTCCCCCATGTTTTTTTTTTTAATGCTTCGACTACAAACTTGCTTTCAGAAGGCTCACAGGTGCTTTCCTTGCCCAAGACAAGCTACAGCAGCAACGGAGCCCACCACAGACCACTGCCCAGGCACAATGGGAAGGAAAACCAGCCTTCACTCCCGATTTCCCCAAGTGTTTAAATCAGACGCTTAATGATTTTTTTTTTTTTTTTTTTTTTTAAAGTAAGGTTTGAGTTTGAATAGTACTTTAAGCACTAAACTGTCTCCTTAATGTTTGGAGGGGATTAAGTTCAGAGTTCATTGTGTTGTCTGTCATTTTAAAAAGATTAGATAGTTTAGTTCGGCTCCTACTGGCAAGGTAAAAGTCTCTGTATTTATTGACTGTCTGGAGTCATTATCAAAGCTCCTAAAACCAATCGACACCTTGTAAACAAAAGTCCCATTATTTTCGTGATCCTGATAAGATTTACATGGTATCCACATTTTTGTTATGATTGATCGATCTGTTAGAGATATTCATAGTGTAACGGGTTATGTGATAAATGATTACAAATTCAATTAGCAAATAAAGCTTTACGTTGATTTGGAAAACGTGAATGAATGGAACCCATCCTGGTCTGTGTCAGATATAACTTGTAGTTTTGGTTTTGCATCAGGATAATTCTGAGAAAGGTTTCAAATATTCTTCCAGGAAAAAAAGATCCTTTCAACAGGAGGAAATGATATTTTAAACTCGGGAATTTTTCTAGTGACTTAGAAAACTGAGAAACAACATCATGTCGAGGAGTTTGACGTACTAAACCAGCACATTATGGTCCTGTAGTAGGAAAGCTGTCTAACACTGCTGCTGCGTGGTTGTTCATTTGTATGAACTATTTATTTCTCAAATAACCAGACAAAAATAAAGTTCAATTAGAGGCCCAGACACCAGAGTCATTCTCAAGAAATGACTGAAGGGTTTTAGTTGGTTTTAAAAAGTGACGAAGCTGAAGATGGCTGTGAACTGAATCCCATAGTGATTATCACCCCACAGGCAGCCCTGCTGACGGTGCCCCCGGACCCACCTTTGTACGTCAGATGCTGTAAATACAGCAACGCCCTGCGGCGTCTCTGAAATAGAATGATGCTGACAGATTAAGCAAATTTAATTTAATTTGAGAATTTTGACATAACTTTCATAACTGTACTGTCACAGCAACGTTCTTTTCACCAGGATCACAAAAGGAGGTAATTTAAGGTACTCCAGGTGAGGTAAGACCTTTTCTTAGAGCTGAGGATACAGTTGGTTAAAAAAACCAACAGACTGTTCCTGAATACCCAAATTATGCTGAGCACATCATGTAGGGCTCTGACATAAACCGGTTTTAAGGAAAACCCCTTCCTATTGAACTTCAGCTCACATTGTACAAGTAGTCAGTTTTTGTGGTGATCCTTCTGCTGAGCTTTTGTTTGCTGACAGTTGATAAATACTTGCTACTGCAGATGTTAATCAAATGGTGTTAATAAATCAAATCAGTTTGTTAAAACCTCGCATGTTGACAGTGCCAAGGTATCCTGTAATCTATGACAAAAGAATCAATAGGAGCCCATAAAAACATTACCACTGTGGGACAGTATTGATTTTTGTCTTAGAAATACTTACTTAGCTCCTGTTCCAAATCATTAAAATCAATGGAAAGTCTCCCGTTGACTTCACTGGCGTTTGGGCAGGTTTTTGGACTGACAACTCTGGGTTCATGTGCTGTTTTTTAAGTTTGCAAGTGTGGAACTGAGTAGGGTCCTGATCCTTAATGGCAAGCTCCAGGCATGTCTGTGATGCAAATAAGAAGTACCCCCGGGGACGGTTCCATTGCATAGTTTCTTAGAAAATACAGATTTAGAATGTCTGCATGATAGGCAAAAATTTCATCTCCCTCCATTATTACTACTTCAGTTTGTGTGCCTTGGTTTTTCAAACTTAAATCAACCCTTTTTTCCATCATATTTAAAAACAATGCTTTATGTAATGCCTTTTCCCATTAGAATAATTTCTCAAAGAATTTGTAGCCTTCAAGGTAAAGGTCTGTGTAATAGGATCATAACCGTAACAACTACACAATAGCATCATTAAGGGTACTTCAGTTGCATTTACTTTCCCAGTGCTTGAATTTATTGCTATACTGTAAAGTCTCTACTCAGAAAAAAAAAAAATACATTTAGCTCAATTTATAGAGCTGACTTTGCTTGAGAGAGATTAGGACTAAAATGATTTGAGATAGAATCAAAGAATTCCATCTTTTTAATTAGTCTGTTAAAGGCAGGAGCACCTAATACAAATATTTAACTCTGTTGTTGAACACTACTGCTGAAGTCATGAAGAGGAAATTTATAGGCAGCTCTGAAGTCACTTGAAAATTATTTTCTTGGGTTATGACTTCTCAAATTGCTGTTTATTGCCAATAGCACTACATTTCGACATAAATAGGATTCAAGGGATTAGTGCACTGTCCTGGTAAAGATGTTTAATCTTCACTTTAAATGAGATATGGTAATTGAACCCCTTTCTTTTTGTGTAAGAAGTGCCTTTAAACAGGGTTAGCTTTTTTTTGTTGTTGTTTTTACACACTAATGAATCACTAGCTAAAAGACATTTTTGGGTCAGATGCCAGTCTTGCCTTGTTACCTGCTATTCTCAGTAAATACGAAGCATGAGGTGAAGAGGGGAAAGAGGAAGGGAAATTACTACTTAAAGTGTTCTAATAAGAAAGAAGACATTAACCAATGCTGCTTAAAGTACTTCAGCATCAACAGGATTAAAAATAAGAAAGGAAAAAAAAAAAATCCCTTGGCTACCAATTACCTAGTTGAAATCCAGCCAGTTTCGTGTTAAAATAGTAATTGGAACATTTTGTGGAGTTTTTAATAAGTTTGACAAACTTTTTTGTGAGTGGGCTGAAGCACAGCAAGCGTTAGCAGAGAGCTGGAAACAGAATTACCTCTTTCAAGCAGAGTTAAAGAATTCTCGTGGTTCACAATGGGATTTGCTATGTCAGAACCCAAATAATTCAAAAACTTCCAGAAAAATAAGAGACCCAGGTTCCCTGCCTGTTACTTCATCATTCCTACTGCTTGCAAGATCGCAAGCATTTTAAGATCACTTTCAGGAGCTGAGTACATCACACAGCTGCTTAGTGTTGGTGTCTTCTCGCATCCCACGCCACAGGCAGCCAACACCTTTGAGACAGTCTCAGGAGACTTCACTGAGCCCCTCAACGCTCCTTCCTCAGCTACAGGGGTCATTGCAGCAGCGCTTGCAGGATGAACGTACCACACCTGGGCAGCCCCAGCACAAAGGTTCCATCAAGGTAGGAATCCATCCGGGGGAGAGACACACACGGTGCTGGGTTCAGCTAGTGAATTATGGAACTCTCTTTTTGCACCCTTGGCTTCTCTCGCTGTCAGTTGACTTCTATTTCTGTAAGGCATCGGAGGCTGCACTTACTCTAGGAAACTACTGGGCGTTGGGACCTTTTTCTGTGGCCGTGTGGTCCAATGGCACAGGACTGCTCCCATCCACACATCTAGACAATCTCCTGCGGTGCAACAGGATGTCCTCGTTCTTTCTGACCGCTGGGAACCAAGTGGCAGCTCCTGCCGTGCCCTGGGACAGGCAATGGGGAAAGCTGGTCATCACAGGTGACAACTGCCAAGAAAACGGACGCTACAGGCCTGTGCCTGGTCCCTGCGTTCACTCACATGGGTGAAGCCGGACAGATGACCATGGGATCTGTGATCCACCCTGAGACCCAACGGCACCCGGGATAGCAGTGTGACCACTGTCCCCCCCAAGTGCAAATTTTCAAAGGGTCAGAAAGTCACAAATCCCCCAACAGGCACCATTTCCCAAAGGGTGGAGCGGGAAGGAATCGCTGAGGATGCACCATCACAACCCCCAGCCCTAAATATCCCACCAGGTCAAGAACTTCCCCAGGACCCCAGCACAAACTAACCATGCTCTCCTCCCTCAAAACCATTGCAGAGTCCGGTCACACAACAAAAGAAAAGATTTGCCCAACAGTATTTAAGATTCCCCCCCCCAGCAGTGAGACGCCCGTGAGGTGCGGGAGGAAGGGCAAGCGGCAGCAGAAGCGCAGCCCCCTCCTCCCTGGGTGGGGGAGCCAAACCCACCACGTCTCTGTCGCCGGGGCAGGGGGTGCCAGAGCCGGATTTGGGAATTGTGGGGTTTTCCCAGGCTGAAGGAAGGACTTGGGAGTAGAGAAAGCACTCTCCCCGCTGGGCCCCTTCCTAGAAGTTCTCATTCTGTACATAAGGACAAGTTCTTGTTTTTCGTACTGAAAAAATGAATTTTTGGTCACTTCTGATTTCTATCATGAGGAACAATGACGTAATGCCTTCTGATTTTGGGTGACTGCCAGGAAGCTGCCAAATTACTTCTTGGTGCCTTAGAAGTGTGCCTTCTCATATCTGATGTTCCCCTCAAAACCAAAACTAACCTCCCATCCCAATCCCTCGGAACAACTTTACAAGGAGATTTTGAAACAATGATTGGCGCAAAGAACATTTGTATGTTACCCACAGAAACTCTTGTTTAGCATAAAACCACACATTTTCAAAAATCAGATTCTACACAACTGTACAGAACCTAGGTCTCCTCCTTTCCATCAGTCCTTTAAGCAGAACCAGCCTACCTAAAGCAAATACACAGGTCACCAGGCAAGGACTTACAGACACGAGCTAACCCATGAACACCGCAGTAGCCAATAACCATACCTGCCTTTGGTAAACATTCATCTAAGAACGATACAGGTGCCAAGCACTGAAAGCTACATCTTCTTACTCCAACTTACTCAGCTTCTGGATTTCTTAGTGCTTCTGAAGCAGCCAGCAACAACTCCAGTTTTTGCATCTATAACAACATCATACGTCCAGTTGGCTTCAAGCTCCAAGTAATCGGTCCCTTCCAACCCAAACTGTTCTGTGATTCATCCTTAGAGCATTGAAATACCATTAAAAATGCCCGAGTTCAACTTCAGTCTTTCTATCTAAAACCACGTGTCCATACAGATATTCTGTTTGTAGATAGTTTTTTCAAAGACCACTTAACATAACAGCAGAAGGTACTATGAAAAATTAAGAATACAATAGCACAGTACCTGTATCATGGTAATATATTTACATAGGTATTAGCTGTGATTCAAAATACGGCTTACTCATCGTGTAATGGCAAAGAAAAATGACTGTCTTTCAATGACTACCGCAGCTACTTAATAAAGAGCTTAGTCATTTGCTTGAGAATAATTTTAAAAGTCTGGGTTCCTGTTAAGCACAATGCAGAAGCCAATATGTAAACCATTACTGAGTAATGTTTTAATAGACTTTAATACTTGTCTTTTTTGAACTGGCATCTGTCAGATTTAATATGTGATGAAATTTTTCCCAGGGATCTAATTACTTGTAAGGCTTTCTTTTGCAATGTATTTTGCTAAGTAGTTTGCTGTAGATAGTTTTATTTGTATGGTTTGCATTTCTAACTAACGGCACACACTCCAAATCCAGGATCAAATATTTTCATTTTTGTAGTTATTTAGCCTCTTCAAAAATTTGACTCGTGAAATCTTGCAGCATATTCAAAGCGCTAAGTCATGAAGAGGTAACGTGTTAATAATTTGTTATTCATACCTACTATCAAGAATTATATTATAAGCTACATCATCGCTCCTAATATCTTTTGACTGAAAGAGGACCATAGGACTCAGCATAGTCTTAATGTGATAGCTGAGGATTCTTGTAGCATTGAAGAATCCTCGTCATCGCCAGGCTCTGTGCTACACTTATTCCGTTCATTTTTGTAAATAAAGGATCTAGAGAGCAAAAATCCTTCATTAAAACTGGCAAGTGAGTTGGTTCACCATTCCACAGCCCAGCAAGCATAGTCTTCAGATCATTAGCTGGAGCCGAGGTTGATTAGATCTGCGGCCACCCTTCAGATAAGTCATTTATGCCCCATTTTTCAAATGTACCATCCCCTTATGCACCTGGGAATACACTTCTGTACGTGCAGAAGAGAGAGTGGGTCATCAGAAACTGAGTATGTGAGATGCTAAGTTATCTGTAGAGCCAAGATCTCTAAGCTTAGGGTCAAATCCTTCCTTTCTGCTTAAATACAGAGCCGGACATAGAGTATATACGTGCCCTGCCCCACAAAAGCCCCGCTGAGGATGGGCCAGCTGGGAGTGACACTGCCACAGCAGACACACCGCTTAGGACTGCGGTGATGTACGTCTCCAGAAAGAGACACAACAGCTTGTTCTTCAGCAGATTAAAACAAGATAAAAATAATGATTTAGGAAACATAAATAAATCCTGTGTTTACTTAAACGCTACAGCATTTTGTTGTTGTTCTGAAAGAGTCTCTCTCTGCTCGCAAACAGCTCCCAGCACCACAGCAGAGCCACAAGGATCTTCACTCTGCTCCTTTTAGGTAAAGGGGCATCAGTTGTTTCAGAGAGAGGAGTCTGAAGCGTAGACTGATTTTACTAAATAACTTACCCAACGCTAACCTGCAAATGAGTGGCAAAGCAGAAAACCAAATCCACATTTCCCAAATCCCAGCCCAGTACCTACAGCACAGGACGACCCATGCTCTGCAAAAACGGGTACCTCTGGTTTATTTCTGGTACTTCCAGGTTCTGATGGGGCTGGAAGTATTCCAGCAAAGGAAGGAAGTGGAGAAGAGTGCGAAAAATGAAACAAATACAAGTGTAACCAAACTTTTTTTTTTTGCAACCTCAAACTTGGTTTAAGTTGGGGACAAATCTTAGGAATTTTTTTTTTCCAAAGCAAATCAATCTCCAAATAAAAGTCTATGACTTCTGATCTGAATTTCCTTTTTAAAGCAGGTTAATAACTGTACCTAAAAATATGGAAGAGAATAAATCAATTTAGAAATTTGAGGTTCAATCTTAACTTACTGCTGAGCAAAGCCTTACAGAGAATTGTTGCCCAAAAGGCTGGATCTGCTGCCCAGGATACAAGTTTCCTGACCTCTCCCCAAACTGGATCAAGGAATGAGAATGGCAGAAAATAAATTAGTTTTCTTGATATAATTAGTTTTCTTCTGCTTTGGCTCGCTCTTAACTGGCAGAGTGCTAGGTCAGACAACCACAGCTCCTGGTGCAAGAAAAGGGGCAGGAAACTCTGGCACAAAGAGAGAAGTGGGACCATGCTTTTAGCAACAGATAGTTGCCACAGCAAAGCTAATCTAGTACCAAACCACACTAAATGAGGAAAATTTAGTCACAGATTAAGGTAGCCATCTATTTGGGGCTGAGAGGAAGAAAGGCCTCTCTCCTTTGCTCTTACTTGCTTTTCCCAGACCGGTACCACCATGTTCCAATGTTCTGGGCAGCAAAAACTTCTATGGGTTAGAGAAACCCATGTCTGTCCGAGTCATTGGTGCTAAACAGACACAAACTGAGGTTGTGGATCCACTGTCAGACTCTCTTGTAGGATAAGTTCAGACCTGATCAGGCATGAATATATATCTTAGTTAATCAGCTATGTTTAATCCTAAAAAAAAAAAAAAAAAAAAAATCAAACAAAAAAAACCCCAAAAAGGCTGTGTTCTGTGCTTTATGTCACGAAGCCCTGCATTTCTAATGAGGTACAAAGTTCCCTAAAACCATCCACTGCAACCACAGCCAAAACCTTACAGACATTGTAGGGAAGCTGGTCTGCACACTACAGTGTGATTGCTTCAGCTGCCAGAAGGCAACAAATTGCTAAAAAGGTGTTGTTTTTCAGTTTAGCACCAGGCTCCCAACGAGATGGAAACAGCTTGTGGTAAATAAAATGGCCAGCAGCCTGAACAATAGCAATTAGGACAACAGCCTAAATCCTGTGGTGTCTCTGGAAAATGTGTGAACGGTCTTGCTAGTGTGGTGATAAGGAGTTTAAATTAAAATGCATTAGCATCCCTGGGAGTCCTGCAGCAGCCCCAAGTCAAGAAATCATTAAGCTGGTGCTTCTTCATCCTGCTTGACCTTGGTTGGATTTAAACAGAATTTTACAGTTGACACAGAATCCCAGAATGATATGGGGTTGGAAGGGACCTCTGGAGATCATCCAGTCCAACCCCCCTGCCAGAGCAGGGTCACCCAGAGCAGGTCACACAGGAACATGTCCAGGTGGGTTTGGAATGTCTCCAGAGAAGGAGACTCCACCACCTCTCTGGGCAGCCTCTTCCAGGGCTCTGCCACCCTCACAGGAAAGAAGTTCCTCCTCATGTTTAGATGGAACTTCCTATGTTCAAGTTTGTGCCCATTTCCTCTTGTCCTGTCCCTGGGCACCACTGAAAAAAGACTGGCCCCATCCTCCTGACGCCCACCCTTTATGTATTTATAGACATTGATCAGATCCCCCCTCAGTCTTCTCTTCTCCAGACTAAAAAGCCCTAAGTCCCTCAGCCTTTCCTCATCAGAGAGATGTTCTAGTCTCCTCATCATCTTTGTAGTCCTTTGCTGTACCCTCTCCAGCAGTTCCCTGCCCTTCTTGAACTGGGGAGCCCAGAACTGGACACAGTGCTCCAGATGTGACCTCACCAGGGCAGAGCAGAGGGGCAGGATGACCTCCCTCGACCTGCTGGTCACACTTTTCCTGATGCACCCCAGGATACCATTGGCCTTCTTGGCCACAAGGGCACATTGCTGGCTCATGGTCATCCTGTTGTCCACCAGGACTCCCAGGTCTTTTTCCTCAGAGCTGCTCTCTAGCAGGTCACCCCCAACCTGTACTGGTGCAGGGGGTTATTCGTCCCCAGGTGCAGGACCTACACTTGCCCTTGTTGAATTTCATCAGGTTCCTCTCTGCCCAACTCTCCAGCCTGTCCAACTAGATTCTGTGCCACTAATCACAACCCTCTGTGCTCTGTCTTTCAGCCAGTTTTCAATCCACCCCACAGTCCATTCATCTACCCCACACTTCCTAAGCTTACCTATGAGAATGCTGTGGGAGACTGTGTCAAAAGCCTTGCTGAACTCAAGGTAGACAACATCCACTGCCCTCCCCTCATCTATCCAACCAGTCATGCCATCCTAGAAGGCTATCAGGTTAGTCAGACATGATTTCCCCTTGGTGAATCCATGTTGACTACTTCTGATAGCTTTCTTTTCCTCCAGATGTTTTGAGATGACGCCCAGAACAGAGCTGTTCTATCATCTTTCCAGGGATGGAGGTGAGGCTGATCAGCCTGTAGTTTCCCGGGTCCTCCTTCTAGCCCTTTTTGAAGACTGGAGTGACATCGGCTTTCCTCCAGTCCTTAGGCACCTCGCCTGTTCTCCAGGACCTTTCAAAGATGATGGAGGGCAGCCCAGCAATGACTTCTGCCAGCTCCCTCAGCACTCATGGGTGCATCCCGTCAGGACCCATGGACTTGCAGATATCCAGTTTACTTCACTGTTCCCTAACTTGGTCTTTCTCCACCGATGGGAAGTCTTCCTTTGTCTTTCTCCATTTCCTCCAAAGTGTGGAACTCCTGAGGGCTGGCCTGAGCAGTAAAGCCTGAAGCAAAGAAGGCATTCAGCAACTCTGTCTTCTCTGCATCCTGTCACCAGGGCACACGTCTCATTCAACAGCGGGCCCACATTTTCTCTAGTTTTCCTTTTGCTTCCAATATACTTGATATACTAATCATAATCAATATACTAATCATTCTGTGACTGTGATATTCACATCCGATTGCCTCAGGTCTCAAAAGAACATTGTAAAATTGAAGTAAATAAAAACAAGGAAGCAATATTGACTAATTTAAGTACAGTAAATCCTATGCAGCTGAATGGTGGTTTTCAGCAGCCTGTACCTCCGAAGCACAGTGATGTGTTAACGATTATTGATCTTTCTTTCAGATTTGAATATCCTCCTCAAACAACTCCAAGAAAGAGGCATTCTAGACTTCCAAAAGATGAGATACTGCAGGTTCTTCATGTTCAACCGGTGGCAGAAGTGGAATCATTACGCAAACAACCTTCAGATCCCAAAAGTCTTCATGCTTTAGATAATGCTGAGTGTGAAGAAAAAAATGCCAATGAAAATAAACAAAGTACAGAGGAAAATATTTCCAAAGCTTTGCCCATCAAACTCCAAACACCCAAATCTTCACACAGAATACATCAGTCTATTAAAAAGCAAAATGAAATGTTTCCCTTTAGTAAACTCTATGAAAAACACCATCTTACATGCTTTCCTGAGCAGGGACACAAGGGCCCTGAATCAGGACTAAAGAAGAAAAAAAACCAAACCACCCCTCCACACACCCTCAAAAAAGAAAAAACAGAAGATCCCAACAAAACAGAAGGAAATATATTTAGAAGTATCACCTTAATTGGAAACGTGAATCCTGTAACTCAGCTGATTAGACCTGATTAGGCCCACTAGAGTCCACAAGCCACAGACTGTCAGGAGAGGCGGACCCTCTAGAGAAAAGTATTGTATTAATCAATGCAGACAAAACCAACACCTCTAATTAGAAACATCAGGAAGAAATCAACATTATCAAGACAGTCACTGCCAACACTTCCTTGTCATTCCTCTCCTCCCCCCCAAAAAGGGCAGTTGAGCAGCAGAGTGCAGTTTTAGGGCGGTATGAGGTTCCACAAAGCAGAACTACACAAAACTTCCAGTTTTCACCGTGCAAACGTGTGCACGCAAAAAGCTATATGGCTGATTAGTACCTGTAAACCTGATTCACAGCGCTGGTCATCCATATTGACTAACAAAAGCAGTGAAAATGGAAGTATTCTTCAAGAGGCAACAGCATGCATTTGCTTCCTGCGAAGTATTGTTATTTTCAAAGCAAAACTATTTTGGAGCAGCAGGACAGTTTTTGAGGTGGGATCCTGACTTTCACTTTTGCTATATAATCAAACCGAAAGAGAAGGGGAGGAAAGTTCAGCTTCTCTTAAAAAAAAAAAAGTCCTTGGTTTTAAGCGCTTTCCTGTTTTCCAGCCAGCAGTGAGGGCTTGTTCCCCACAAAGGGCTGACAATGCTCAAAATTACAGCACAGAGCAGCACGCGCTGCACCTTTCAAAAGTGTCCCCAGCTCCGCTGAGCGGCTGCGAGGGCCCAACCACCCCTCTGGAAAAAGTGGTGGGAGGCAGCTGCTGAAGGCAGGAAGACACAATGAAGTGCCTCAGGGTTTCCTTGGCATAGCGAGGCAGAGTGGAAAACAGCAGAATTAGAAAACTGGATTATTTCCCAGCTCTCCCTTATGGATTGACAGGAAAGGGTCTGCCAGAAGCTGGAGTCCTCCCTGCGGGTTTGGGCTCCGAGGCCCCTGCCTCCGGGCAGGATGGCTCTGCTCAGGTCTGACTGGCTCCCCCAGCTTGATGGGATTTGCAGTAATCTCTTAATCATGTTCATCAACCCATACAGCAGTTAAAATTATGAGGAAAAAAAAACCTCAACCAATTTCTGTCCACATTCTGTTAATAACTTTTTTTTTTCCCCACAAGTAAGAAAAGTGACGTCAGGAGAGAATAGACTTTTGTCTTTTACTGCTGAGTACTTAAAACTTCCCCCCCCTTTTATAGTACTAGCAGATTTTAGCAAACAGACAGCATGTTACATCATGGATCCAAGGGGGAATACCAGCTCCACTTCATATTTCACTGAATTCCACTGAATTTCACTGAATTCCACTGAATTTCACTGAATTTTTAGAGTTGGAAGGGACCATAGAGATCATCTAGTCCAACTCCCCTGCCGAAGCAGGATTGCCCAGAGCATGTCAGAGCATATTCTCGGGTTTGCATCTATCCCGTGGTTAAAACACGCACCAGAAGCGGGTGGGAAGGCGCAAAAACGGACCCCACGCTGCAGCTTCCCGGGCTGCCCAGCGGGTACCGGGCTCTGCAGCGGCCGGGTACGTATCGGCTGCCGGGAAACCAACCTCTGCTGGGTCAGAGGGGCAGTGGAGCCAGGCGAGACTCCTCGGGGCGTGGGGAGGGCGGTCAGGAACGCCAGAGCCGGCGTGGAGCAGCCCTGGCTCAGGGCAGGCGTTCTGCTGCCCAGTTTGAATGGGCTTCCTGTGGCCGCCCAGAGGGGCTCACATCTGGCAGCGCCCAGAGGGGCTCACATCTGGCAGCGCCGCCCCGGTACCAGCGAGGGAACTCCCGTCCGGGGGGACAGAAGACACAGACATACCCAGAGAGGTGGGAGAGCAGGTTCATAAGCTGCAGCCAACCTCCTAGTAACTTGTTCTTATTTATTACAGTCTCATTAAGTTTATCTGATACATAGTCCTCTAGATCACCATCTACCAGTTCAGATTTGCTTGAAAATAGCCAGCCAAAAACACACGGATTCAAAATTTTAGAGTGTTTTTGTAACATGAGCAGGCACCGCAGCAGCGTGCACCAGCCGAGTCCCAGTTGGGTTTGGTTTTTTGTTTTTTTCATTGTACAAGTAATATTTTGGTTTTCATCATAGTTTACATAGTAAAAACAGGCAAACCGTGTCACTTTTTTTTAAAAAAGCAATAAGTTTAAAAACAAGAAGTGAAACAGTGCAGATACCTGAAACTACAGCAATTCTGCTGGCTTTGCTGCACTACCAACAGAAATAGTTCTGTCCTGTTTAGATAGACTTTGTTTTGCTACATGACTGCATATGCAGCGAAGTGATATCAAGTCCTGAGGGTCCACTCCTTTGATGAGTTAAGCACACAAAGGCCCACATTTTGATGCAATCTGATATCATATATTTAAGTCCTAGACAAACTGCGACTGTGAGGAAGTGATAAACAGAACTTCCTGCACAAAGCTGCCTGAGATAACACTTTCCATGGACTGGAAAAAAAGAGACATGATTGCTACAGAACTAAAAGGGAACTGTTCTGCTCTTAATAAATAACCCTTTCTTTTTCACGTGGCTATTGCAAAAGCCGAAGCACAAGTGACTCAGATTCAGTGCACTGCGGAGCGGTTCTACTCACACATTTCTGAAACGATTCTTTGAGGAACTACACTCAATTCTTAGCTCTCCAGATCCATGTTCTCCTGAAGGCTCCCAGGCTGCAGCCAGAGCCCTGCAACTCAGAAACCTCCCAGCTGATATTTTTAACTTCCATTTTAAAGAAAAGTCAAGAAAGCTAAACTAAAAAGTTTGGTCAAATGGAAGAATAAGGATTGGTTGTTTAAAGAATAAGGCTAGATTGTCTCCAACAAGGGAAAAATCCCATTGGAAACATGATTAATTCTTTTTGATGGAATTTCCTCTGTATTTTGCATCAACGTCACCTCAAACTCCAAGAAATTTGACGTATATATAATTATTTTGAGTTCACTTTGTTTCACTTTGTGAAACAGCCAAGTTTTGCTCACACTGGAAGTCGTGGGGGAAATGAGCTTCAAATGTGAGTACTTAACATGCACCAAAAGGTTTTTTTTGAATTAGACTTTAGAAAATGTTTGAAATATGGAGGTGTTTCTTCATATGCAAGCTGACTAGAACACAAAAAAAATCCATGGAAGTTAAAGGTCCAAAGCACATGCAATTTCTAATGCAAAATATCAAGAATTCATAGTAAAATGTTCACTAGTTGTTAAGGGTGAGGGGGAAGTAATACTTGCAAAGTAGACTTACTCATTGTCAGAAGCACAGTCAAATCACTGAAGCCTGGAAGAGACTCCACAAGTCTTTCTACAACAGCTCATCCGCTATGCAGACACCTTCTCTGACCTCACACCTTGGTGTCCTAGGACCAGCCCCGAAGTCAAGTTCTCCTTCCGAGATGCCAGAAGGGCTCCAGACTCAGGACGTTACAAACTGTTCTGATATAAAGGGTCTTTGCAAACTTTTACCTGTTCTGTGCATTTCCTTTTATACTTTGTTTTTTTGGGGTGGGCTTTGTTTTGTTTCTTTGTTTGTTTGAGAAGCTCAGACTGTGTAACAAGTCAGGAGAGAAGCAACTGCAGTATATTAAAAAGTAATCAAATGCTACGCATCACTGAAGAGCTTTAAAAGTTCTGCTTCTGTTGCATATTTACGAAGTAACAGGGGAAACGACGACTGATTAAATTAATGCAACAGCTTTGTGATGACATTCCCAGAGATTTGCCCCATACAGTGTTCCTTGACACATAAAGAGCCCGAATATCAGCATTTCTATTGGTTCTTTTTGGACCCTGCACATTGCTGGTTGGACCTGAAGGTGACCACAAGCCAAGCAGCAAGCTGTGATCACAGCAGCACTGCAGATGCTGTGCTGAGCCCAGCAAACGCAGCGCTCTTAGTGTCTGAAATACCAAGTTATTAAAAAAAGCCAGAGCTACGCAGTGCTCTTAGTGTCTGAAATACCAAGTTATTAAAAAAAAAACAAAAACACACCCAGAAAAAAAAACCCCACCACATCCTC
Source organism: Numenius arquata (assembly GCF_964106895.1). Lineage (NCBI taxonomy): Eukaryota > Metazoa > Chordata > Aves > Charadriiformes > Scolopacidae > Numenius > Numenius arquata. The sequence goes on along the minus strand of NC_133585.1, from coordinate 505,231 downwards.
AAAAAGAGAGAGAGAAAAAAGCTAAACCTTTTCAGCAGTCTTTTTAATTGGATCATTTCAGAGGGCTGGGCTAGCCCACGGCCGCTCCACCGGGGAGCAGCCACAGCAGCAACCTCTGCGCCGGGCAGGAAGGAGGAGAATCAGATGCGATTCTGAAGAAGTTGTAAGTGGAAACACAGCCCAGTGGTTGCTGGTGACTCTGCAGTCGGGGTAACGGGGCAGAACACACCAGGCCTGAAGCTGTGTTCTTTCACACACTCAACAGACCCACTACAGCAGGAGCATTTTCTGACAGCGCCTTAGCCATACGCTCGGGCAACAGACCCAACACTATGGATGACTTCAGGCTTTTTATGGTTGAGGAGACAGTAACTGCCATGGTGGCAGCAACAGGTGAAAAGTTTTTAAACAAGTGATAAAAATACACAAATGCTTCTCAATTTTGGCCTATTTCCATTGTTTCTACAATATACTGAAAATACGGAGACTTGCCCATTTGTAATCTAATTCAAAACTGCTTTCCCTTTCATCTTAAACATTTGCTAATTTTATTCTGAGCTCTTGTACATTCCCTCCCCTAGAGGGATTCCTCTTGCAGACAAATTAATGTAATCTGTTAGAGCGCGATTTGTATTTTTCAGGTGTGAGGTGTTATTGAGTAACAATTAACGACATTACTTTTCTTCGTGAACTCATGGTCTGCTTGTTCACTTGGGAATTGTGGTAGAAATTATTGAACAAACATTTTTACCATCATTACAACAAGTTTCATTTTCATTATACTAAGTTATCGTGAAAGCAATATTTAGTATAACACTTGAGTGACTAGTTTATTGTGACTTAGATAGCCCAGTGATAGGCACCTTAGAAAAAACGAAAATAGGTAGCAGACCAAACTATAAGTAGCAAACACTCTCAGTCTCCTCCTCTTTTAGTGTGAATACAATTGAGAGTCTTCACCGTGGTGGTGATCTCGTAATGGCTTTGAGCTCTTTATCTTGGCCATGAATTAATTATTGATTTTTCAATTGCAAACCCAAGTCTGCCGAGCAGACACTTGTGCCTGCAGAAAGAGCGCTCATCTGATGCGAACCGGTGGACAGAGAAGCCTCGTGCGTCAGCAACCAATTCTTAAAACAAATAAAATGTCACTTAAATAGTGTAAAAACAACAAACAAAAAAAAAAAAAACATTTGATTTTTAGTGTTGCGAATGGGACACTGTGCCAACTTTGCTCGGCATAACAAGCCTCAAGAAGCTCTCCTGGGAATGTTTATATTGTGTTTCTATCCAGGCCTTATATTCGCTTTGAATTGTGACAACAGTTTGACCGTTTTCATGTTAAAAGCTTCCTGCCTTTGTCATGAAAGGAGCTTTTCATCAATATCTATAGACAACAGCCAAAACAGGAATTGAGGAACATTGCCGCAAACTTTACAAGCCCCGACCTGGAAGTGCTTGCGCCCCAGTGCCACCCCCACGTCCCCCCTCAGTCCCTGTCTCCAGCAAATGCCAGCTCCCCAAACCCTACCGAGACCAAAGCAGAGGGCAGTCGGCCCAAACCGTGCTACTGAAGCCAGCTGTGCTGTCACTCACAGCATATATTTATGCATTTAAATTTTTTTTTTTTTTAAGTTTTTTTAGTTTTCTGTTCTCATATGATAGAATAAGACTTTGACAAGCATGCTCAGGTCCTACTACAGTGGAAAAGTAACCAGTACAAAACATTTTAAAGAGTTTTTTATGTACAGAAACACACATACATGTGTATGTGTGTATATATATATATATGGGAAAAACTCGTACATCAGTATGTTTATGAGTGTTTCATATCCAGGATTTGTCAGTTTGGGTTTTGATTTTTTTATATTTAACACTGCAGAGCAGGTTACTATTTTCACCACTCCCAAGTCAAATAAACTATTCACATCCCAGTATCTTGGAATATATTGCCTTTGGCCTACGGGAAATTCTACTTGAAAGATAAGACAAGATACACACAAGACTGAAGTAATAACAACTGATTGAGCAGAAGTCACAGTGTCTTTCCCTGGAAGAATTAGTTACCTCAAAACTTCAGTGCAACGAAGAGAAATCGGAAAGTATGATTAGCCTTTTAGATTGTTTTAGTTGAGTAACGAATAGGCTCAACTTCCTTTTTTCAGAGTGTACTCAAATAGTGATTATGCAAAGTGTACAATTCTAAACTGCTAATTAAACAGCAACCCCAAATCTTTACAGCTGAATAAGCTGCTTTAAAAAAAAAAGCGCCAGGAAAAAAACCCAATACTTTGTGTACATCTCTTTAAAAAAAAACATAATCAGCTACTCTGCAGATTCATCTCCTCACACATTTTTACCTGTGCAAAAGACAACCATCTACAGGATTCAATGTATTTTTCTGTCAGAGCACTTTCTATCTGAAGCTCCCAGGGGAGACACCCTGTTTCCTAATCAAAAAAGGAAACCATCAAGCAAGAGAATAATGCAAACAACTGCGCTGCAACCTGGCTCTGCAGTACCTTCATTCAGGACTAACACCTATCCTAATTGCATCGTACCAAAGAAACAAGAGCACCTTACACTTTGCCAAAGGTCACTGTAAGATGTTGGGTGTACTTTCTTCTCATCAGATACATACAGAAAAGGGAATAAAATACTCACACTTATTTCTATAATGAGACTCACATACTTTGGGAGGTATGGCAGGATCTCCAGAAAACTACAAAGACAATTTCGGAACTTTTTCCTTGAAGTGAGCTGGACATCTGGGACCATGTAACTGCAGTGGCTGTAGAGACCTGCTCTGCACAGTGGAGCACTCTCCACAACCCATGTGTTCGTCTGCGCTTCCTAAGCAGCAACTTTGATAACTTCACTACAGACTTTCTCCAGTAAAGCCAAACGTAGCAGCAGTTTGTTTTCAATGTCTACTTGAAAAGTTCTGGGATTCTCTGGACATTGATCTGTCGAGTGTAATTTCTTCAAGCTTCAGTGAAAATCTACCAACTGTTACTATGAGAGTCATCTTGTAGTAATTTTTGCATCTTTTTTTGAAGCCTGAAGTAAATAATTTCTTGTTCAAGCACCACTTCAGTCCCATCACAGAAGGCTGGGCCCTCAGCAGCGAACCTGCATGCTTTTGGCTGTTCCATCCACACACTAAGGGACACACTTAACTGTGAAAAAACAGCCATCACCACCCAGGAACTGTTCTAGCAGGAACAGCATCTGCAGTAGTTTTTTTATTCAGACATGGAATTGTTTCTTTCCAGCTTCCACTATCGTAGGTAGCTGTATTCAGAGCTGTGTGCTCCACAAAAGCTGAACAGGCACGACATAAACAGGCACCCAAAGGGTACGTGACTCATTTGGAGAAAAAAAAACCTTCTTACTTTACTAGTAAGGGAATGTTTGTTAACATCTTATTTGGATTAGGACACTTACTAATTAAATCCATCATATCCATTTCATTTTCAGAAACCTTTTAGCATTTGTTTTAAATTTTTTCTCCACATTTACATATGTTTAATGGTGCATTACTTCATGATGCGGATTGCCCAGTGCTGTTGGGAAATACACTGTTAAACAAAAAAAAAAATCTGAAAGCGTAAGATACTTCAGTAATAAAAAAGACAATTTAGTGCTTTTCTCATCTTTTATGTCAGAAATTACACTTTGCATAATGGACACTGTTACTAGATTTTACTTTAGCAGCCAAGAATGCTCATTCGAGCTCTGGGCTTATATTACCCTGTTATCTGGGAGTGGGGTCCTCAACGGTAGAGAAAACTATGTGAGACATTCTTGGTACTCTGTTTAACTTACTTCACTGCGTCTCCGAGGCGTTAAGTGAAGTCTGTCACTATCCCAGAAAAGTTCCTTAGCTCCATCGGCTTTCACAAACTTATATATCCCATTTATCTTCCAGTTCACTGGGGATTCCAGACGACCTCAGCAGAGTCGTAGCTTTTAATGAGCTCAGGCAGAGCGTGGGGCTGCGATACCGAGCTCGCTCCTGCCCCGGCAGGCCACGGCTCAGGCAGGGGCACAAAGACAACTGTGTTGGAGCAGAAGCAAGACATTCCCTCCGCTACCTCCAGCCAGATAGCCAGGAAACGGCTGGCTATCCCATTTCTGTAACTCATTGTTTCCTGAACATGGCGGGTCACTGAATCCCAGCTAACTCCCAGCACCAAGTTTTTATCTGTGCTAAAGGAGAAAGCGTGTAGTTAACTGGAACATTGTGAGGGTACGTCCCGCAAAGGGCTGGCTGAGGTTACCGATCGTTATCTAGAGAAGCTTTACTGAAACTTAGGTCTCCCTGTAAATTTAAGCTGATCTAAACACGTGCTGCGACTGAAAGAGGCGGCCCTGCCTCTGCTCAGGTTAGTGTTCTTACTGTGTCCCTTCTCTGAGCATGAGCAGTCATGAAAGAACCTACGTGGCCAGTTAGATCAGGGAACTTCTGCTGAAAATTAACATGAAAAAATACAAATACAGTGGTTAGTTCTCACCAGCATGAGTTTTCACTGCGTGTGGGAAGAATGACTGGGGAGAGAAAGGCCAGAAAAACCCTTTTGGCTGCAACTTCTTAAAGCCACAGTGGAACCATCAGGAGGGGACTGCGAGCTACCCCGGGGCTAGCAGGAGGTTTTTGCAAGGATTTAAAACTGGGTTGTTTTGAAATAGCGTGTTGGCCATATGCTTCTACGCTGCCTCCTGCTGAGGATGCTAAAGAGCTCGGTAGAGCTCACAAACAGCTCTTTGGTAGGTATTACCACCCCTGGCTCACAGGAATGAGGATGTGGACAGAGCCTGGACCATTTACCTGAAGCAAAAAGCAAATTAGTGAAAGACAGACCGAAAAAAACAAAACTACTGATCCTTGATTCCCACCACTATGTTAATTAATAAATCAATCGTGACCAACACGCAGAACATTAAGAAGCACCCCCTGAGCATTGCTAGCGAGTTAGGCAAATGAGCAGCTGCGCGGCCACCGGTGCAGAGGACAGCGAGGCCCAGGACCGGCGCTGGGGGACGTGCCCCCCACTGGAGAGGGGGCCTTGTACTTCTGGTGAGAACAAACAAGGGCAGGCAGCACAGGAAAGAGCCAAGGTAGGAAATTAGACACAGATACACAACCTTTTTGACAGCAGGTTCGTGGAGGTGCAGGGTGTTGGCTGGTCCTGCCCGTGGAGGGGCTCTGCACCCTGCACAGCATCTTGCTGGCCACGAGGTACGGGAGGGAGACACTATTTTGCCACCCCTGGCAAGTTAAGGAGAGTGTGCGTAGAGCTCCATGGGCCTGTTGCTAAGTTATACCGCTCCCAGCCAGGAAAAAACCCAACTATAATGCTATTGAAGGAGGAGGAGGTATTTTATTTTATTCTATTTTAACACACGTTACATAAGGGTAGGAAAATCTTTGTCATTGCTTCAGAGCCTGTATGAAGCCATGCAAAAATATATATTGCATCCTCCAGTGTTCCTTTGAGCCTTATGCAGGAAGCAATACTATACTTCACTGTATAGAGTAGTAAAAATCAGATTAACACCTGATTTAGCATAGATTCTGACCGTGCACTTCTGACTTTCTCTTACACCCCTTTCTGTCGACATGAACAATGGCACACACTGCAGAGGAATGGATATTCAGATCTCTCCTCTTCAAAAGGCAGTTGCTAGTTGGGTATCAGGCATTTTTATCTTGTGGTTTTATAGCCTCCACTACAACAAGTGAACAAGACACCTCTGCCCTTGAAACCACGAAGATCGCAGTTAACATGGGCCTTTGAGGTGGCACCAGAGAGGCAACGAGAGATGGTGAACACGAAGCAGCTGGGTCCACCAAGTGAGATTTGGTGTGTACGCACTCATTTTCACCTGTCTTAAGTATTAATAATAGTGCTTATTAGTGTTCTTTTCTTTTTGGAGAAGTCATCTTAACCTAGAGTGTACTGAATTCTGTTTTCACCTCTCCAAAATTTCCAGCTGGCAGGCCAGCTATTTATAACATACACTCAGGTTTAGAAGACATACAAAGTCTTCCTTCAGCAAGCTCCAAACAAACCAGACTTCGGGCAATGTCTACTGTTCATTTTTGAAAAAGATCATGTACAAGACAGACTTGGGCAGAACTGAAGCATTTAAAAGGATCTGTAGTCCAGCTCCTTCCCCCAACACCAGGGGCAGATTTAATATCCCTGACATTTACCCTTCACCACCTGTGAGCAGACAGGCCTTCCCCAACACAAGACTGTTGCCTGCCTCAACATCTCTTACATTGGTCTCACTAATTGTCTAGCTGGTTTACACAAAGGTTTGCTTTCTTTTTTTCCCTCCCCAGACGCATTTCCAGCCACTAATAGAGGAGCTGTTCTATTGAGCCGGGAAGTCGAGAGACTTGTCAGAAGGAGGGTTTTGGCTGCGAGGGTGATGCTTCAGGGTCTCTTTGTGTTCAGCTCATTTGGAGGGGCTCGTGGTGGACACGCATCTGTGTGGTCATTCTTGTTCTGCCTCAGCAGAAGCCCTGGGGCAGAAGCGGTGAGAAGGGTGGGAGCAGAAGTTTTTTGGAGGAAAAGGGTAACCTGAGGCCTGGGCAGATGGTTCAGTTCTTCAGCACTTCCCAGACTCCAGGGGAACACCAGTCTAGAGATCCTAATCAAGGAAGCATCTGGATGTCCAGTTTTAATCCTAGAGAGCCTTTCCCAACCAGCTGCCATGCCAAGTGCTTCCTCTCAGCTCCTACACCAGGACATGCATGAAACTGACCCGTGACATTGAGACAAAATAAGGCCATAAAAGGGAGATGAGTGATGTTAAAACCATTCACTGGGCATAGATCTCCATTGCAAGTGACTTACGTCAGGAGGGCTGTTCCCAGACAGGAACAAGAGCTGGAAATGTAGGGTCCGACTTACATCGGTGCCACAGGGTTCAGCAGCTCCTCTCTTTCTTTAAGCTCCCTGCTGCATATACCCCAGGCACAGGCTCCAACAAACATCATGAGAGAAGTCCCAATAATAAAAAAAAAACCTGTATTAATCGCGGAACCTTGTAAAATAAAATGTAAAATAAATACTGTAAGAGTAGTAATTCCCTATATGATTTTATCCTCTGAACTTTCCCAAATTGGTTGAACTGGAATATTTACAGATATTTGCTACAGCATAATTTCAGATACATTAGCACAAATTCAGAATAAACATCCTAGAAACAATGGAGGAGCTTCGTGCTTCCACTACCACGACAAAGAGCAAAACACAACCCACTGGAGAACGTCCTGAGGCCAGACTTTGGGAACACTTAGAAGACCCAACACAACCAAACTCCTTCAGGCAGGAGTGCCTCTTTCATACCATAAACAATATATTAAAGGCAACTTCCTTAAATCTTTTCTGGAAAGCAATTTATGTCATAGTTACAGGCATTTCCCCCAACATTTTCATCTTTGTTGTTTCAATCTTTGATAGTGCGGGAAGGAAATCAGACAACTTGTGGATATTGCTGCTACCCTTCAGTTCCACTGATAATAGTTGTGGAAACATACACATAAGAATAACTTCCTGAATGAAACAATATTTAGCACGTATAGCAGCTTTTGTTCTTGTTGCCTAGAGGATATATAGTTTTACACAATTATAGTGACTTTTAAATGACCATAAAGAACACCGCTAGGATGTGTGAATGCTCTCTTTGAAAAAAGAAAATCAGCCAAATTAGGTGGGTTTTTTTCCAGACAGAAAGGACAAACAGATACGAGCCAGCTCCATTTTTCTTAAGCTAGTTGTGTCATAACAGGAAGTGTTACTCATTTTAAATTTGATGCTGAATTATTTTACAAAAAAAAACAAAACCCAGAACTATGATGAGCAGTGGACAGAACTTTCCCCTTTTTATTTCATACCCTTGAACAGATTTTTCAGGAGAAGAAGCCAGTGTGTCATCAGCTGAAACACGTTCAATCACAGGACTCAAGACACAGGGCTTTGATTTTACTGCCCCCAAAATTACAGAGAATCTACATGATATAATTGACTCACACATAAAAGAAGAAAAACTCCTGAGGAATATATCTGTCACAACAAGACGATAAAAGATACAAAATGGCTAAGTTCGCCCAAACAATTAGACTTTATACTTTTGCAAGACATAACTTGAGAACATAAAAATGGCCATATTGGGCCAGACCAGAAGTCCATGTAAGTGTCCTCCAACAGTTACCCCTGTGCCAGATAATTAAGGAAAAGATCAAGAACAATGAATAAAAACTAGAACAAGCTGAAAGAGCCTCTTACAACCATATACACTTACCTATTCCTTTCATCAAAAACTCTAAAGGACAAGAAGGACCAAACTACTGCTCCTCCTGGGACTCCAGAAGGACAGCAAGGGAGGGGAGACAGCCAGAGGAAGTAAATTAAGTAAGAACAGAGAGACAACAGGTGTTTCTTATTTTTGTTCATGGTAGGTGAGTAGCAGGCTTGCCATTTCCTGAGGCAGAATTCAGACCATGATTTCTAAGAAATCATGGGGTTTGTAACTTTATCAAGCTTAGCTTTTCCTTTCTCTGTGCTGGAACGTGGAGATGCTCGTACTTCACCTGCACTGTATATTTAGCAACTTTATTTTCTAGGGTATGTGGTTGTGACCTTGCACATGTTATTGCAAAGTGCTATAATTATGTCTCTCTAAATCAATACAAAATTCTGGGTTCTAATGTTACATAATGGGTTAAAAATCACAGCGTCTTCCCCTTCCAAGCCAGCATTTAACATAGTTATCCAACACATCAGAACAGGATTGAGCCTCACATTGAATGGAAACAAAACAAGCTCGTTGCTTTCCCAGCATTTTAATATATATATATGTAGTATTTAAAATTCAGCTTATTTTATTCACTTCAGTAGAGCAATTATTTCCGCTCTGGCTGGGAAGGTTAAGGGAAGTCTTTGGCATCTTATATCAGACATCACAAATTTCAAGCACAAAGATCGCAATTCCCATCAGTCTGCACACCTTGCACAGTTAGTCACCCTAATTCTGTATCTGAATTAGTAGCATCCGAGATTTTAAAAAATAAATACAGCAGAAATTAGACCTGCAGATTTCAATCTACAGTGTTTTGAGGTACTTTATGCCATATCAGAGAACCACACAAGATCTCACCATGTAACAAAACCAATGTGAGTGTTTTATTTCATTTGTTTCAGCCTAAGATGACAAGGACATAATCGTATCTGTTTCTTAGTCCTTCCAGCTGCCTGGGTAAACAGTAAGCATTTACAAGAGCAGTATCTCTTGGTGTTTAATTAGAAAAGCAAAGTAAAAATAACTCTTCTGCTTGAAACAGATTGGCTTTAAAGTTTGAACAAATCTGAGTGATTTTTAAATTTAAATCTGCAAATCAGCCTGATGGCTGCTTCTTTACTCTTCCTGAGTATGTCTGAGATTATAAACTTAATCTATATCTTAATCTGAGAATGTTCCTTCCTTTGATTTTCTGACCGGGAGACCCAGCTGTGTTATAACCGGGCTGAGCCGTCGCCGACAGTCGCATCTCTAGGAACAGGCCAGGGCGGCTCTGCCCACCACTGAGGCAGGCAAGGATTTTATTCTGAAATTCAGTGGATGCGGTTAGATGAACGCCAAATACTTCTGAAGATCTCATCCTAGTCAGGGCATTTCAGCCTCTGTTTTGCTCTACTAGGTGAGCACGCAGGGGTTTGGTACTGCACTTGCCCCATTGAAATGGCAGCTCTGTAGATAAAGTTGGCCAACCAACATGCTGGCCCACCAGCTAATAAGGATGCCACCAGCAGCAGGGGTTGTGTGGGAAATGAGGGGGGACAAGGAGTGGAAAAAGCAGCTGTGTCACTCTGGTGCAGTTCCTTTTACCCCCTCCAGTGATCTAAATAGGGAGACCATGATGCCTGTGAGAACAAAAGAGTAAATTTGATGAGTTAGGAGAGTTCTTCCTGCCCTTGGCTACTGGGTTTTTCGAGTGCTTCCACCCACACCATTGTCCCATTAAAGCAGTGGCCAGGGCAACCCTGAGAACCACGTGTGACCAAGAGCATCTCCAGCAAGTTAGAGGACTTCAAAGCACAACCTTCACTATCTCCACTAACAATGTTAAAACTATGAGTTCTCCTGCTCCAGAACAGTCACAAAACTGAGAAAAGCACATTTGTTCTACCCATCACATAGGTTCCTATTTGCATTCTGATTTTTGTACTCCTTTAGCTGCACATTTTCTAATTTTCTTTCACAATGTCACAGTTAACAGGGTCTTTGTACTTTTTTTTTTTTTTTTAATGAAATCTCGGGTTTTCACACAACAGCAAGAACTGAGGCTGGAAATGAACTCTAAAACCTGGTGCAATAAACAGTGCACTATGAAGAGGTGGCGACACCTCTGTTGTGCGACCCTGGGCAAGTCTGTGTCTCTTTGCTCCCTTTCCAGTGCGTAAATAGATGCCAGAGGGGCGACTCTCTGTGCACCAACCTCACACGGGAAAGCTGCTGAGACAGTGAGATCACAGAGACCTTTGCTTTGGTGTCATCATCCTGGAAAGAGAGAAGTACTGAATCAAAGGCGTCAGGTCTTTCATGTGAATAAAGTGCTGATGCCACAGGCTCGTCGGCCGCTGCTGAGCGTGGAAGAGCTGCCTTCACGCCGGGTCAGCAAACACAAGGTGCTGTGCCAGTGGCCCCCGAGGCCGATGCCACCTCTGCGGGTTCCCGTGAGAATGTTGATCTCTAGGCTAGCACAAGCGCTAACCTCAGCCCACCGCACAGGGAATTTTGCCCTGGTAACGACCCAGCAACATGAGCTCTGTTGGAGAATCGGTAGCTCCAGCCGGTAGACCTGGGGCATGGGAAGGAGGCAGCTACCGAGACTTGTCCAACGCACACTGCACAAGCCGGCGTAGGCAGGAGGGAAGCGCCTTTTATCACTTTTAAATGCACGAGCAACTCCTTTTCCCAGCCGGAGGAGCACTGCAGGACTGCTCCCCCCTCCCCAGTGTCTTTCCCCCCCCATCCCAGGCCCTGCAGGGAGGAGGGTCTCGATGTCGCCCCACACACACACTGCTGCCACCGCATCCAGCCGGGGGCAGAGCCCCCGCGCCCCTGGGGACAGCGAGGGCGGAAGGGTGGGCCCAGGGGAGGAAGGAGTGGGTGGACTGACAGTAGGCGCAAACACGCACGACTCTCCTCCCACCTTCTAGTGGGTCTTGCTGGGCAAATTGTTTTATTTCCCCATCTTCTGCTCCCCCCAAAGCAGAGGGAGGCTTTAACGCCCCGCCGCTGAGACCACAGCAAAGGACTGTGGTTTCCCCGGGGGCGGTGGCTGAGCACTGGCAGCAAGGGCAGGACTGGCCAGGCACAGAGATAAGTGCCAACTGAAGTTCTTAAAACAGACAGCGTGCTCAGGTTTTGGACTTCTCCATAGAATATAAGCTGTCAGTGCTGGAATTCTTTTTCCTTTGTTTTGAGTGGGAGAAAAAATAATTTATGCCTGTAAAATAAAAAGCATTGTTTTCAATCTCCTGAGCAGCTGATTCTCCACATACTTTCCCTGCCAAAAGGCAATCACCGAAGGTGAAAGCTCATTTCACTCACACGGATGCTGATATCGCCTTCAATGGGATCAACAAAATAAAAAGGAAAGAGAACAGGCAGGATGAGTTGTGCTCTTCCTGGGTCAGTGGCTTGATTGTCCTTGCACTTCTGGAGACGGGGCAAAGCTCAGGTGTGACTTGGAGTTCTGCAATTCATGTCATTTAGGTAACTGTAAAGATGTGCCAGACTTCCTAAACAGACACACACTTGGTATTTCTAATGGAGTTACTGCACTGGACACAGAGTCTGTTGTGCAGCTTGCTCACTAATTACCCATCGGAGCTTCACCCGGTCCTGCAGGAAGCCGTTGGGTGGCCAGGGCGGGTTGGGGACCAAGCACCACCTGGCAGAGTTGCACTCCCTACCAGGACTGCATTCAACTTTTATTCCTACTTTATCAATTTTGATAAAACTAGTAAAGCTCCCATTCTGTAAGCAGAGCCTTACAAAGGGAAAGGTGTGACAGGAGAAACAGCTCTTTTTTCCCTCCTCGGGCTGTCATGGCTGTCGGTGATCCAGTATCCACTTCTAAAACCAAGAAGAAAGAAGAGGAGAAGTTAGATATAATTGCTAAACAGTTCTGCTGCATTTTTATCAGGACTTCATATAACTCGGACTTTCCTAGGGGAGTGTAGTGCAGCATTTGTATAACCTGAGAACCTGCCCCATCCCAGAGGAACAGTTGGAGCCGTTTCGTACCTGGCCTTACATCGTCCCAGAGGATGTAGGTGGCTTTCATCCTCTCAAACACATCCATAGCTGGGCCTGTGAGTTTATCAGCCCTTCCCAGTGGAAATAGCAAGTAATACAATAGAGGTCAGTGGGACTGATGATATTCCCAATGCAGATCGGAGCCCAGGGTGCTTGGCGCTGGCAGATCCACCTTGTCTGTCAGCACTGGGATGCAGGGCAACGTGCTGCCCCTTCCCACAACCCCACCTGGGTACAACCCCCATGGGCACACGCCTGGAGAGGGGTTTAGAGCCACAGGATCCTCTGGAATCATTTTATCTGATCAGCAGAGACCATATAGTTTGGCTTTGCCATTTTGTGTGGAAAACTTTTTTTCTTGCTACCTAGTCACAAAAAAAAAGTCCAAGAAAAAACAACGCCTCCTCCCCCCAACAATCCAGAGAAGAAATTGAAAATAAGGGGGAAAATGGAAGTCCAGCAGTAGTTTTAACTCCAGCTTCAGCTACCTTGACAGCAAGAGTGCAGTATTTAGATAACTTTTGGCCACTTGGTCAATTTAAGCTATTTTTGTACCATCAAAACCTGATTTATAGTCTGGACTTATCTACTGTAATACAGCCAAATGAACTTTAAAGATCAACCTGTTATAAAATGGCCAAAATGAAAGGTTTTAAGGAAATGACAACTGACCCCTCTCCATAGCAGCACAGTGCTACAAGAGGCAGCTGTAATGGCATAAATGGACAGTTTATCAGCTTTCTGCCAGGGACTGACAAAATCATGTCAAATGAGGCATTAAAGCCCCAGTTTTGAAAACTGTGATAAATACCAGCTAATCTACTGACATAATATATAGCGAGTCAAATATTTAGTTTTGCATTAAATCTAAATCCAACATTAGAGCATTTCCTCTTGATTAAAAAGGATAAAATGTAGATGTTATTTTATGCTCCAGTTCCCACGTCTAATTAATGCTTAACATTCGGAGCCATTTCTGACATTACAAATGTATGAGCAAACATGCCAAGGAAAGGGGGGAGGCACAAGGGAAACAAGTGCAAGATCTATATGCTTAATTCATATTCCTCCATTTGCAGTGGCTAATATGTTATTGCAGAGACTATTTGCAGACACTTGCCCTGCCAGTGAGCAGCTAACTTCCCTGATTGCTTGTATAAACAGTCTTCTAGATCTGGAGACAGACGTAAGAGAGCACATAGCTAACCTAATTTTAGTATCATTAGGAATTAAAAGCAGGACATTAATAGATTCACAGTGAATGTTGGCTAGGCAATCTAAGCACTGAACGGTACGACTATTGAAAGCCTTAATATTTGCGAGTGGTCATATGAAAAGGTTTGTCATAAAGTTTATTATCTTGGGAATAAGATGCACCTAATTAGAGAAAAGATTACTGCTGAGATAAAATAAAACACTTGAGTGGTTTTGTATCTGATCTTAATGGGCATGAGGAAATAGTGCTCTTAAATGTATATATATTTATAGTTTAGTTAATTACTTACTCATATCTGGAAATAGAATGAGATAAATCCTCACGAATTACTGAAATATCTCCATTCACTATGAATTGTATTCCCAGCACTATGCTTTAGCTGATTCTCAGAAGGCAGAACTTTGAGAAATGGGTTTTATTGTCAAATACTATGACTTCAGACACTTCTAGTTTCAAAATACACTACACTGTAACTGCTGCTTTTCTAGAGTGCCTGCTTTAGGAAGCTTAAATGCGTTCCAGTGCTGTGTAAGACAGCATGAGCTCAACTCAAATGAAAAAGGAGTGAAAGACAAAGTAAGTAATCACCTTCATTTTAGGAAATATGTTGATTCATTGATTAGGAAAAAGGTCTCTACTGGTTGACACTCCCAGCTAAGTCTGCCACCTACATCAATATTAAGTGCAACCTTGGGATTTGGTATAGCTCATGCTACCAGCAATATAGTTCTTCATACTCTGAAAATAAAGTGCAAAATCACTGAAAATAAACACAGAAGAAAAAAAAAAATAAAACACAAAACTAAGGAGAGCTTAAAAAGATGGACTTCAGAATTAAATACTTATTCCATGCAAGAAAATTACACTCTGATTCTTCTTCACTATCCTGTTCTGCAAATGACTCTTGTAATAAATGTATGGCCACGTATCCACACATGTCCTTCAGGGTGCAGGTTGGGAGATATTTGGCATTTAAGACGCTGTATGAACTTCAATGTCGGTCAAACACCTCGGAAGCTGTTTCCCAACAGCCTCCTCCAGTGCAGGGGTCTGTCAGGGGAAGAGGTTGCACACCAAGTGATATTGTACAACTCACCCTTTTGGTGGGTAGTTGCTTTTATTCAGTTTCCTCAGTTTCTTATCTCCAAACCACAAAGACCTTAAGATAGCTCAGAACAGTTCTGCAAAGACTTGGCCCCAGGCACTTTCCTGAGCTGGCTCTTTCCACCAGGCAGGAGAGCTCCCAGGCCCTCCGTCCCACCAGGATGGCTCTCCTGCCTGCTCACCAAGTGGGAACTCAACCCACTGTAGCTAGTGATAGTAGCTATCACCAAGAAATTACTTTCAATCAGTGTTTAAAATGGTTTAATTGTTCCCGTAAACAAATCACAGCCGAATTTGCTTATTCCAGAAACTGTGATGACAAACCAAGTTATACTGGCTCCACCCCTTCCGAAAACAGCTTTGTGCTATTTAAACCTGAGAAAGGTTTGGGTACCATTTCGGACAGACAGGTTGGTCACAATAACTCTGGCCTAACAGACTGGTCTGGCCTGACAGTAGGAGTGAGACACGGAGCAGCTCCACACAGGTCCTCATCTTTCTGCCCAGTTCCACAGTCAATACAGAGCAGGGCAGGACCCAGACATCCCCTCCCCACACCCTAAAAAGGCAATAGCCAGTCTGAAAAAAAACAAACAGATCCTGAGTAGTTTTGCAGTCTGAAAGACCTAAATCGATGTTGTCATACTGAAAAGTGATTTTTGTCTTTTTCATGCCGCTGTTTGTGTTACGACATAAAATACCCTCTGCCACCTACTGTAACGGTAAGGAAGACTCCCTGTGAATGTCCAAGAATTCGCAGTTGGTCTCATAATTTATACCAATGCCTTGTGCGGAATCCGGTAGCCAATTTACAGAAAATGCAGCACTAGCAGTTTCATTTGCCTTGCATTTTGCACCTCAATTCGGGTTCCAAAACACCTAAATAACAGGCCTGCAAACAAGCAGTTTGGGAGCTACTGATGTATGCGAACTTAAGGTTATAACAGATAACTGTTGGAATATCTATATTTCCTGAGAAATTCAGAGGCATGTGCTCTAAGGCTGGGGAACTGGCACCTTTCTTCATCAGTGCTATGAGCTTTTGTTTCTTCTTCATATTTTCACAGTCGTCTTTGACTCCAAAGAGACTGTAAGGGGTACAGGGATTGGCACAGAACCAGAAAACAGCCATCAGCGAGAATAACCCCAAAACACGGGAAGCCCTGGTGTTACTGAATTTGTTCAAAATTGTTTTTCAACTACTAATATCTACCAAGAAAAAAAAAACCACAACAAAACAAAACAAAAAAACAACCAATTTTTACTTTATCTGTCATTCTGGAACTTGATTCATAACCTCTTGTTGCATCTTTGCGCTGAGAGGAAAATATGTCTAACTCCTTTTGAGAGTTCATCAAGTTCTTGTGACTGAAGTCACGTTGCTTGCAAGAATGAAGAAATTCATCCCAGACTCCTTCTTCTGGAAAGAAACCAACTGTCTTTCTATGAACTGGTCTAAAAACAAAACAAACAAACAACAGTGCTCGAGGAAGCACAACTCTTGCCACATAGGTTTTGGAAAGGGCTTCTGACATTACTGTACAACCACTGACTGATCACCCACCTTTTCTGGGACAGTCATCCTGCAAAATGAATGTGTCACCTGGAAGGACGTGTTCATGCGATGTCTGGAGACACACACAAGGCCACATGTTACTAGCAGTGCTGACATGCGTACCACATGCCATATAGCATGTGGGAGGTGCTGTGCAAAGCCCTCTATCAGCATCTCCTGAAGTACCGAGGCCAGGCACGGGACGAGTTGTCCCTGCGGCACCAGGGTCCCCAGAGCACCCTTACCTTCTGCTGCCACATTGGCCTCTACAGCAGCCTCACAGCTCAGGGCTTCCTCCTCCACAGGGATGCCAAATGCTGTCTTAGTTTACATTTACCCTTAAAATAACCTCTGGTCTGTGCCAGGCACTGAACAACTTCTTACATTTGTGTTTGAAACAGCTTTAATGTCAAGAAATGGTGATTTTCTTCTTCCATCTTCCACTCTGTTCATAAGGCTTGAATATTTAGACAAAGCCTTGAAATATTTAGAAGTTTACAGTTCATTTAAGCAAATATAAAAACACATTTTATATCCTTCTTTTTCTTTACATACCTGGTGCATGGTAGTCATTCAAGATCTCTCACATGGAGGAAGCTAATTCAGAAGCTAAAAATATCACATGTTTACACTTGTAAATCACCATTAGCAAATGATTTTCCTAATGCTTTAGACAATATAGTAGCAAAGTGCAGCTGCTTCAGCCAGAATGGTATTTTAGTGATTTTTAAGAACTTAATGAGATCAGGTAATTGACTACTGAAGCTAAAAATTTTACCTTCAATTAAACAATCAACAGCTCCGTACATCAACATAATCATCTTCGCCCCTCCACCTCCCTGTTATCAAATCAATATGTGGGTAGCAGTTGTCTAAGAAACCACTTCCTCTCTGCTCTAAACCAGTGTTCAGGACCCATTTTAAAGCATTTATTCAATCAGTCTGGTGTAATTTGCAAATAATGGAAAGTATGTAGTAATGCAGATTCCGAAAGCAACTAAGGAAAAATGAGGCCTTAATTCATTTGTTGTTTAATGGCATTATTTATCCTACATTTGCTCTGGTGCAACCAACAAATAACTTAATACTCTACATTTTAAAATATAATCACGTGTGCTTCAGTTAACAGTGCTAGATGTATTGATTTTATATATATAGGAAATAGGATTGTACAGATCGTGTTAATGAATCATGCGACGGATAGTTCAGGAGACAGACGTGAGGCAAAAATCTTATTGAAAAAAAAAACGCACAGGAACATAAAATAATTTTGTCAGGGAACCCCTTCCAAGGCCTATATTAAAACACAGCAATCTCGTTTTGGAGTAGTTGTTAATGAATCGATATAAACTGCCCTCCCCAACCACAACTGTGAGTGTAAGGTATTTATTACCTGAAGTGTAGGGAACTTCTGCTGTCTTGCAAAAGGCTCTGAAATCGAGCAGTCGTATCCCACCGCACATTATGCTCAGAGGAGTTCTGGTGTCACATCACCCGCCGGCACCTGTAGCACAGTTCTCTTCTCCAGCAAAAACACTCCTTTCCATCTGCAGGTGGTATGTATTTTGTTACAGCAAAAATATCAGGCAATGATTAAAAAGGGAGAAAAACTGCAGAGAGATGTGGAGATGTTAACAGGTAAATCAGTGACTTTCCAGCGTAAGATTTTCACAATGAAGGCATAAATATATACTAATATATGCTGATATTCACCGCCTGTGCTTCCTGCGAGTGCGTCCTGAGCCCAGACAGGTTTGGGGCTCCCGAAGGTTTGGGGAGGGGGAGGCAGCCGATGGAGCAAACCAGGGCCGAGCGCCGGCAATATTCATTACGAGAGTAGCACTGGCAGAAAATGGGTGTCTGTTATTCGGCGATTGCAGCGTCAGCATCGCCTCCTCGTACCACAGCTCGGGGAAACCGTGAACAACACCAAGACTACCTGTGCACCCCCGCCCCTGCCGCCGCCGCCGCTCCCCCGAATGCAACCAGACGCTTCACTCGGGGTGAGATGCTCACGGGGAGGCGGCCGTTGTGGTGCCAAGGAGACGGTATTGTATGAGGCACAGTATCAGCGACGGAGCCAACGCTCAGTGTCAACCTGCAGGGCCAAAGCCAGAGAAGGGGGCTCAGCCCCACCTGTCTCCCAGCAGGGCGTGCTGAACACCGTTACCCCAAAATCTTACTGGGGTGGAAGGTACAGTCCGGCCCCTATGGACAGGGCAGTCCTTGCACTTTACCCAAAGCAATCATTTGGCAAATTTCTCTTTGTCACGTCACAAACCTCGGAATAAACTCCTGCTTTGCCCCAGTACGTGCACCAGGACGCCGCAGGGGCTGCAGGGCCACCGTCCTGTCCCGCTCCCTGCCTCGCAGCCCCCAAAGCCTCTTCTGCTCAGAGCTCGGCTCCTCCTCGGCTGTTCCCACCCCAAATTACACGGCTCTGTGTTTGTTCTCAGCCAACAGAGCAACTCATTCACAGTTCCTGCCCACGTCTAACCGGCACTGACATGCTCAGAGTGAAATTTAGTCTGGTGTCTTACTGGCCAAGGAGCCCAGAACCAACAAATTAAACCCCTTCAATTAGCAAAACTTTCTCCAATGTGCCAGCAGAGCTCCGACACCTGTCAGCCCAAAGGAACCAAGTTAGTGCAGACCTTTTCTTTAAAGTGTTACCGTCCTTTAAACTTCTTACACTGACTTGGGCTATTTTCATTCAAGATAGGTTTGGAAAGGCCTCTCCTGGCAGAACCAAAGAGGTCTGGTGACGACTGAGAGGACAAATCCCTGGAGAGTGACCTTGGCCGCTGGCCCAGCCTTTTGCAGAACTGGGTCTTTCTATACCTTAGATCTATGACAGGTCTGAGCTGCTCTCCGGTCACCCCTGTGTGCTAGACGGGGAGGGTTTTGGCTGCGTAAGAGCGTTCCTGCTTATATAGAGAAGGAAGTGGAAGAACTGATGTGCATAAAGCAAAATTACTTCTTCCCCTTTTAACCTGTGATCTGTATCCTGATAGCTGCAGTAAGTCATTGAGATACAACCGCGTGGTAGCAAACAGGCCGGGCATTTTAAAAGAGCTGTACCCTCATGCGGGTGCATCCCAGGACAAGGGCTCTCTTTCAGTACGTTTAGACTAGGAGAAAAGTTGTGGTTTTAAAGATATTAGCTAATGCAGCTTGACTAACACGTTTTGAAACCTTGCATAGATAGGACAAGTCAAATGCTAAAAGGTATTAAAAAGTGTTTGCTAAGTCATTCTAAAAATACAACTTTTATACCTGTCTAGACAAAGAATACTTTTTAAAATGACATGCCATGCTCACGGGAAGTCCCACTGCAACAGCCAAGGAGAATTATAGCATAGGAAACAATCAATAAGAAGTTTCTCCACAGAGATCTTCAAAGCAATGGCACAGATTGATGTGTGGGGAAACCCTGACGGCCTTGTCTAGACAATAAGAGAAGAAAATCTTTTTTCAGTAGACTAAGCTGTCAGGCCCTCTTTTTTCAAAAGCAAAACCTACTAAAAGTCTACTAAGATCATCTTCTGCTCAGTTTTAGCAGGTCATAGTCCGGGCTCCTGGCTGACTGTAACAGTCTGCCAAAATCATGCTAAAGGTATTGAGGTCTATGCATTTATCAGATAGGATTTTTAGTCCTTAAATAAGTTTGATTGAATTAGGTCTCCTGGAAATGACTCTTTCCCTAAAGCTGATGACACGGTAGCTCTTTTTTCCATGCCCATTCAATCTTTTAACCCAATTCATTTGCCTAAATTGCACCAACAAACAGAAAGTTCAATGTGTCTTTAACGTGAGTATTTCTCGTCGCTAGTTTCCTACAGGCCACCAGACAGCAATTGCTTTTGACTTTGACTTCATTTTACTGAAATGTACTCAGACAAAACCCTCGATCTAATCTACTCCTTTGAACAGCTGCTTGAAAATAGCCCGTGTGCATGCACACACCCCCATTGGAGTAATTGTCTTCTACACAGTCAGCAGATAAATTCTTAGTCATTAGTACATTTCCTTACACGGTTTTGCTTCTACCAAGCTGACTGTAGAGTGAAGAAGTTAGAGTAACTGTTTCCCAGAATTGTATTAGCATCTTTGACATCTTAAACAATACTTTCAGGAAAGAAAAAAAAAATTTAAAAAGCGGAAAATTCACTGCCTCAACTGAAGAACAAGCACGAGTCCGGCCCCTACGGTCATTTAATGTCAGGCCCTTTTTCATATGGAAAAAAAAAAAAAAAAACAACAAAGATACTATTAGTTCTATTTATTATTAAGGCTTAATCACATGTGTGGGTATCAGTCTGGTAGGAAAAAAATATACATCTCAATTAACCTCATTAGAGATTGTCTTTATGACATAGGTGGGTATCTGGCACTCAGGGGAAAGTTCACGAGTCACCAACTCATTTGAAAGAGTCCACCAAATAATAATCTGCTGATATAACTCCAAGTGACCAAAATAACGCAGTCCGGACTTGCTTGAGATCCCCTGTTTTTAGTAGCCATTTGTTAATACCTCTCAAACAACGGAGCTGTGAAATGGAGCCAGTTAAGTTATCATGATGATGCTTTTTCATGACTGTGTCAAGTTTTTTTGGCTGTGGCTGCACCACCTGAAATATTTTAGAAATACACAATGATTTCCTGTCTTGACTAAATAGGAAGAAAACAAATCTCCAATGCTTGTGAGGCCCGATGCCAACAAAGCCCGTGATTTAAAATAAGACAGAGACTCCACAGTCGGCAAAGGCTCTTTGGTAAGCCGTTGTCGTCACCTACAGACCTGAACAAAATCTTTCTGTCCTTGCTAAGCTCAAAGCATCATTAAACATTAATGGGAAGCTGATCTCAGATCAGCATGCTCTGACCTGCTGTTGATGCTTATTTTAGGTTATCAGCACTATCTTCAAACTTTCTCAGGTGCTAAAATAATGTCTTTAAAATTTATTCTTTTATATATATATACACACATACCGAAAGACAATAATACCCATGCACAGATATTTTTTGCCTGTCTGTTTTTTTGTCCTCTGAGAAGACATCTAATGGCATATTTCTTCTTATATCATCGGGCCTTATATCACCGACTGCTGTGCGCTGCACCGAGCAGTAAACCTCCCGTTTCTCCGATGTGACCAGAGGAAGGGCCTTTTCAGTGAAAGCAAACAATTAGGAGCCCTAAGTTATTATTTCCTATTATTGTGCAATAAAAGAGGCTCTGGCCATTTCAACGTGAACGATAAAAGCGTCCAGGATTGCAAACATCGTGCAACCGCTTTCCTCCGCCCCCCCGCCCCCGCACCCCGCGGAAGCAGCGCGGGCGCCACCGGCCTGACCCACGCGTGTCCCGGCGGCCGGAGCCGCGCGGGGGAAGGAGTCAAAGTACAGAGGGTCGATACCCTACTAGGCTAGAAACAGTTCTGCATATCAAAGGCCGACGAACCTAATGACTAAAAATATAAGTACCTGACCCGGAGGATTAATCACACACTGTCAAGCTGAAATTGGTGCAATTCTTCCAATCATTAACGTTTTGCTTACAAAAATGTGCTTTTCTGTTTGTTTTCCTGCTAAATGATAACCATTTTCAAGTTGAATCGGCTGATAAAAAAGTCGAAAACAAGACGGGAGTTGTGCTGGAAAGGTCAGACGTGCTAGTTCGGCATGAAATAGCCAACGGGCAAACAAAGGGGAAAGCCGGGCGGCGCGGGGGGGGCTCCAAGATTTTGCCGAAGGGTGTCAAGTGCTTTGGCTGTTTTTCTCCTGCCGAGGAGCTCCGGGAGAGCCGGGCATCCCCAGGCGGGTCTCCCCCGCCGCGGAACGGGCTTCGGGCGTTGAGGACAGCAGCCGGGGGGGGGGCGGGAATATTTCTCTAATCGCAGCCGGCAGCTCGGCCCGCGGCTCGCCGCCCCCGCCGCAGTGTGTTACCTACCGTGAGCCCCCGGCCCGGGTGGGTGGGAGAGCAAGGGCAATTCCGCGGCCGCGCCTGGGTGACGGCGCTTTTGTCACCCGTCCCGACACCCGGGAAATCCACATCCCCGGCCCGCCGGCTGCAGGCGATGCGTCCGCGCTCCCCACCTGCGGGGAGCCGCCAAATCCCCCGCCGCAGCTGGGAAAGCGCCTGGGTTTAACAGCCCGGCTTCCCGGGACCGCGTTACACCGGCGGGGACGCAGACCCGAGTGGTGGCTGGGGCGGAGTCCCCACCCGTGCCATCCATCGGGCCCTGCACGTCTTTAAGCGCGGCTGGATCCCGGCTTGTCCCGGCCGGGGGATGCCGGCATCGCCCCGCGTGGAAATCGGGTTTCCCGGAGTTCTCCCAAGGCCCCGCACCCCCGGGTCGCCGCCCGTCGCCCACCCGTCGCGGCGGCTCTTTCCCACGCGTGTCACCGTCCCCGCGCCAAAGCGCAGCCGTAAGACTAAGCCGCCCTGAAGCGGTAACGCCAGTTTCGTGTTCCCTGGTTCCAGTCGGGACAGACAGACAGACAGACAGACAAAAGAAGGAAAAATGGCAGGGAAAGGGCCGGCGCGCCCCTGCCCCAGAGCCCCCGCCCCGCTCCCGGCTCAGCCCGGGGCACCCAGGGCGGGCTGTGCCCGTCCCCGTCGGGGCCCGGGCTGGGACCCGCGACAGAAACGCTGAGAGAGAGGGAAATGCGAAGGGTGGAAAAGAGGAGGCCCCCCCCACACACACCCCCCACGCCGCCTGCTCCCGGCGGCGATTTCCTCGCCGTGGGCGCACCGGGGCTCGAGGGGCCGAGGGGGCGGCCGGCGGCTTCGCCCCTTCCCCGGCGGGCACGGGCTGGCGGCAGCGGAGCCTCCCCGTTTACTTTGTGTTTTCCAGCGCCGTTCGCGAACGCAGTTTTGAAAGAATAAACCAAAGCTAAAGGCACTCGGCTATTCAGAAAACTCAGCCGCCGTTTCTCGAAGCATTAACCCGCTCGGCCGCGACGCCCCCGCTGCCCTAAGAGCCGCCCCCCCTCGCCGGTCAAAATTGCTCCCTAAAATCCTTTCCTGGCCCTAAAAGCTTCCCCGGCAGCCGGCCGGGGGCGGGCCCGTCCCCTGGGTGCTCGCTGCGGCGCCCGGGGGGGAGGCTGAAGACGCCGGCCTGACCCGGGCAGGTGCCCACCCGCGGGATGCCCGGTCCCGGGGGCATTTCCCCGCACCCCCGTGTTCCGTGCTCCTTCCCCGCGCCCCCGCGCCGGCATCATTTCGGAGAAAAGCCGATGAATAACCAGTATTGACTCAGGCGGGTCAGCGGCTGCCCCGGCTGGGGTCGATGCCCGGCCCCGAGCAGGCCCCGCCGGCCCCGCTCCTCCTCCAGCCCGCGCCCCCCCGGACCCCCCCAGGGTCGGGGCGACTCGGGGGTAAACACCGGCGCTTCCAGCCGGGGCTCGCAGACCGGGCCGTCCCCCTCCCGCTGCAGAGACCTTTCCCGAGCGGGCAGGAGGCGTGCGGGCACGGGTACAGGCAAGCCGAAAACGGGGACGGCGGACTGAAAAACAGCAAAAACAAATAAATTTAAAAAACCAACCAATGAGCCCACTCGAGATCGCCGCAACGCGAGGGAGCACGCAGGCTGCAGGGTGGCCGGTGACCAGCACGGCACCGGAGGGAAAAGCCCGGTTACAACACGCCTGGGGCATTGCTGGAGGGGGGAGAGGTCTGGGATTTCTCCTGCCAGAAACTGGACAGGCAGCGTGACGGGTGGTGCAGAGTTTAGTTTTATTTCACAGACAAGTCCATCAAAAATTAAATACCAGGTTTTGCCTTTTTTTTAAACTTTGAACAAATATGTACAAAATATGAACAATGTGAGGTATAAAACTGCAAGTCTTTTAAAGAAAACTAGTATGTACAGAAGCAGATGTGTATACAATAGGCACTATCTTCCCACGGCTGTGTGCCTGATTATCCCCCACAGCTGATGCCACTTTCTCTCCTGCAGCAGGGCCCTATCACTCCCTGCATTTTCTTCTCAAATACGAAATCTGTAAAAAACAGCGCTAGAGATCTTCAAGGAGAAAAATACGTGGGGGTTTTTCCTGCAAATGGAATCATCCAGATTGCGGGGCAAAGTCCTCAAAAATCTGAGAAGGCACATTTAATCTCACGCAAGAGCAAAAATGAATCTGTCCAAAGACTCTACCTGATGAACGGAGGGGATGTCTTGGTGGAGAGCACCATGGCACATAACAGGGTGAGAGCAGAAGGCACTTGTCGGGATGGTCAAATCCCTCCCTACTTCACAGAACACGTTTCTCTGCTTGCAAAGGGCGTTTAAATTAATCTATTTAAACTACGTTTGTTTACACATACAAAGGGCTTAGTCCTCCAATCCATACTCACTTCCACACTAGCTAGAGAGGAGTTTTGCCTGATCATCAACAGCAGCTGATTCAGACCCCCCCCCCTTCAGAGTAAGGACGGGGTGCAGTATTATATTCCAGTTAGAACATCGATCAATGTACAAATATATCTTACAAATAATTAAATACAAACCATGTTCCTTTAACCAAATTAGAGAACTGCCAAAAATGGACTGTTTGTGGAAAATACATCTTTCTTTCTCTGCTTATTATAAAATGAGTCCATTTGGTGTTGGTTTGTTTTTTTTTCTTTCAGTGGAGCGATGAAAGTTTTCTCCCATAGCATAATATTGTTCCAAACCAGCCCCCGGTAAAGTGCAAGCCAAGTTAGGGTCCACTCTCCGCACGGGGCCATTAGTGGGTAGGATTGTAATAGCCTTTATCGCCTTCAATGTCCACTTCTTGATCAGAGTCGTCAGAGACGTCTGACTCCAGGTCCTCCTGGGAGGCTGGCGAGGGGGTGTACTGCGAGCCGTCCAGGGAGACCTCCTTACCCTTCTGCTCGGGGGTCGGGCAGCTCTCCGGCCTTTGGTCACTGTGATTGTCAGCACCTTCCACTTCTTCTTTTTTGGTGGCCTGAGGGTTCTCCTGCAATGAAAGAAGGCTCCTTTATACAGAAATATGGGCCACGAAGCCAGGAGGGCTAGGAATCCTGGCTGTGCTGGCTGGGAAAACCACCTTGGGTTTCTGGCAGGAGACGGCAAGGGTCCTGCTACCTCCCTGGGCCTCCTGCCCATAAACCTGCTGGAGTGGGCCGGGGCCAGGCGAGGGCTCAGCCGCACTCAGGGGCTCGGCTCTCATCTCACTTGCCGGCAGCCACAGGGGCTGCTGCCGTGAATAAGGCTCATTGGCGATGGTTATCGCAGCCACTTCAAAAGAGTCGGGAGCTGCCGGAGCCCAGGAACCTCTGAACTTTTGTCTTAGCGAAGCAAATGTTTATTATGAGCCTACAAACACCAACACACGGCTTCCTTCTGCCCTGATCTTTCTTTAATTACACCCAACGGCAAAAAGCAGGAGGCCAAATCCATCAGTGGCCCGAAAGCAAACGGGAAAAAATTACTAACTTAGCTAAAACTCAACATTAAAACACCCACCATTAACAACAAACCAAACCAAACCAAAACCCCATTTCCGACGGCAGGAATAGCCCTGCATCGGCAGCCGTCTGGAGAGCCCAGTCCCCTAAGGGGGCATGAAATGTTACTCTTAAGAGAAAGCAGGCAGAGACACGTACCCATGATATAACCGTGCGGGCTCGGAGAAATGGATGTGACTGAATGAAAAGGAGGAAATGACTTAAAATGGCCGAGATCCCAAGCGAGCTCTCCGGACACCGCAGCGTGGGTCGGGCCCCAACGAGGAGGAGGCACCACTGAGGACCCAGCCCAGCTCTTGCTGGAGTTAAGGGGTTTTATTCAAAACCCGACTGAAGCAGGGGTTAAAGCCGGGGGAAGGTCACAGAACAAACGTATCTGCAGCATGGCACTGCGGTTAAGTTTCCTTTTCTTATTATTTTTATATTAAAGGCTGATTTACCAGCCTTTAAAACTCTACTGTCCCTGTCATGCTTACTGAAGCCAGACTCGGGCCACAATGCAGAGATTTTTCCCAAATCTTTGAACCAAAGGGCCTCGATCCGGCTGGGCCGAGCAGGATCGGGCCCTCCAAGCCGGAAAAAAACAGTAAATAAAGATTTATCTGCTTGAGCACAATTTCTAAGGGAAGGGAAACCACTTTAACCGCTCAGCCTTATACACTGTAACTATTTGTAAACGAAACGTAAAAGCTACTCAATTTTCCATGCAGCTCCTCAAAACAACCCAAGCGTTGGTACCTGCCTCTCCCAGGCTGGCAGGATAAACCCACCTGCCTTTATTAAGAGAGAGCGATTCAGAAGACCAATAAATATTCTTCTCCAAAACAACTGCCTAAGTAATTTACTGACAATTACTTATCTTCTCCACGTTAATTGGCTAAACAACATATGGGTTTACAAAACAATTAGCGTGGAGTTTTAATAGGCGGTGTGTGAAAGCCGGGCATAATGGATATAGGAACTACATTAGGAGCTTTTAACGTTAGTGCTGCCTGAACGAGCCCTCATGGATTCCAACATGACTATTTATCTTTTTAATCAAGGTGAAGAGGTTAAACAGCCTTTCAGATGACTTCTGCATACAACCTGGAATAGGCGAGTACGGCATAAGATAAGACAATTAAAATACTTATTTCTATAGAAACGGAAACATCCCCGTACCTGCTTTAGACGCCTCCATTTGGCTCTGCGATTCTGAAACCACGTTTTGACCTGAGCAACGACAAGGGGAGAAGGCACGGGGTAGTCTCGGAGCCGGTTAGTGCCGGGAGACTTACCCGAACCACAAGCAGAAAGCGAGATCCAGTTCCCCCCCCCCGCCCCGAGCCGGCCGGGTCCCCGGGCGCGGTGCCGCGGGGCTGCCCGGGGACGGGGTGCGGTGGCCCGGGGTGCGGGCACGGCCTCACCTGCCTCTCGCTGAGCTGCAGCATCTTGGCCAGGCGCTTCCTCTCCGGCGGCGAGAGGTATTTCTGCGTCTCGAACTTCTTCTCCAGCTCGATGGTCTGGTCGTTGGAGAAGCGGACCTGCCCCCCTTTCCTCTTGTGCAGCGGCCGCTGGATGAAGGGGCTCCACAGCAGCGGCTTCCCTTCAAAGAGAGGCACAGCGCCGAGGGTCACCGCCCGCCCGCGGACACGCGTGCCCGGGGAGCCCCGGTCCCTGCCCGAGCCCGGGCCTGCGGGTCCAGCGCCCGCTAATTTCCTCCGCCTGATCTTATTTCCCCCGGTTCCCGGTCTGATCTTTCACCTCCTCTGATTTTTCACCTCCGCCGAACACAGAGACCAGCTACAGCCACTCTACGGGCTTTGGCAACATTTCCGTCAATGTGTTTCCTGTTGGTCTATCTCGCAAAGAAAAGAGAAAAAAAAAAAAAAAAAAAAAAAAAAGAGACCTTTGCTTCCTTCTGCTCTTTCACTGCGATGCCCCAGCGAAACCGTCTCCCTCTCTCCGCACCGGTGCCCGAGCGCCCGCGGAAAGCGGGGACGTTGCGGGGCCGGGCGTGGGGAACGCGCCAACACGAGGGCAAGGGGCCCCCCGCCCGCCTCGGGCAAGAAGCGCCCCGAGCCCCCCCACCCCCGGCCGGGGGCTTGCCCGCCCGTGGCAGCGGGGTGTCCCGCAGGCCCGGCCCCGGGCTCCCGGGCCCCAGCGGTGCGGGGCGAGGCGGAGCAGGCAGGGACACGTCGGGCAGGCAGCCCCGCTGCGGAGCGGCAGCCGCGTCCCGGGGCCGGAGGCTCTGGCCAGGGCCACTGAGTCACTGTTTGTCTTTCTGTCATGCTGCCTGCACCCTTTGAAATTTTCTGCATTGTTTTTCACGATTTTGCTTGCGTCAGGCTTTAGTAATTCTGGTGCAAAACAGACTCAAAAAATAGGAAGCAACTGGTTATTTTAGCTGTCATAAAGTCACATCCCACACAGAGGAAATGAACAATATCAGAAAAACGGATCCCGGCTATCAGAAGTCGAGTGTTTCCTGAATTTGTCTGTATTGAGGATGTCGATAAAGTAATCAGCAATGTGCACGACTCCCGGGGAAGAGCCTGCTTCAGGCGGCCAGGAAAACACTTAACAGCTTCTGAAACCAGATTTACTCCTATCGAGAGCTCAAGGTTTCCTGTATGAACGGAAAGGGTCAGCCTCTTTCGCTGCACAAATGTGGTGAGTCAGGTCCAGTTTTGCAATCACTAAGAACAAGTGCCGCGGCCCGGGCGCGGGGCTCAGCCCCCGCAGCGGGGACGCTGCCCCCGGCCGCGGGCGAGAAGGGGCCGCCGGGGCCCCGGTCCGACCCGACCCGGCCCGGCCGGGCCCGACCCAGACCCCCCCGGGGAGACGCGGGGGCCCCGGCGAGCGGAGCCGTCCTCCCGGCTGTTTTTCAAGTCATCCGCAGGAAAAGGCTGAGATCTGCCATGCGATCTCCCAGCACAATTAAAACTCCCCACCAAAACCACACGCGACATTACTAAGGACACTCTCAGAGTCACTTGGTTGAAGGAAAACAAATCTGAGTCACCGCGGCCGCGCACTGTGGTCTCGCTCCCAGCGCCGGAGCGCGGCGCGTCTTTAATTTACTGTAAATCAGACGGGGGCCGGAGGGAGACCGGGGCCGGGGGGGGGGTGGTGGGGGTGGTTCGCGGAGAGGCGGCGGGGCAGGCGGGGAGGGGGACAGATTTCAGTCACTTCCCATTTTCCCCCAGCTCCCGACGGCGGGACGGGGACCGGGACGGGACGGGACGGGACGGACGGGAGCGGCGCGGCGGCGGCCGGGGAGAGCGGGGGGGAGACACGGCTTACCCAGAGGGTCCTGCCGGATCAGGGCGTGCGCGTAGTCGCCGACGGCGCGGGGGAAGGAGTAGAGGGGCCCGGCGTAGGCGCCGGGGCCGTAGGTGGCGGCGAGGTGGTGGGAGAAGGCCGGGTGGACGGGGGTCGGCTCGTAGATGGGGGTCCGGTACGGGGACACCAGGCTGGTGAAGGAGGAGTTGGGCGACGGCAGCGTCGGCGGCGGCGGGGCGGGCAGGGAGTGGGGGGCCGGGGCGGCGGCGGGGCCGCGGCCCAGGATGTCCTCGATGTAGAAGGGCGTGGGGTGCGCGGGCTGGAGCAGCGGCGTGGGCGCGTACAGCGGGACGCCGACGCCCAGGGCGGCCGCCGGCGCCGCGCCCGGCGGCTGGTACTGCATGGCGGGGCCGCCGCCCGCGCACCCCCCGCGCCCCCGGCCGCCCCTGCGGAAAGCCGGCCCCGACCGCGGCGGCTGGGTGCTGGCACCGCCGCCGCGGGTTTCTCTGGGCTCGGGTTACCCTTCGATAGGTTTCTATTGGCGCGGGGCGGAGCCCGCCCGGTCTCTGTCCCCTTCCTGCCGCGGCTCCGTCTAGCCAATGAGCCCGGCCAGGGAAGGGGGAAACCACCCCCCGCCGGCAAACGCTCCCCCCGCCTCCCCGAGCAAACTCCCCGCGGCGCCAATCAACCACCGCCGCGGCCCGGGGGAGCCCAGGCGGCGGGCCGCGACCCGCAGCCCGCCCGGGCGCCGGTGGCACCGAGCGGGGGGGTCCGACGGCACGGAGCGGGGGTCCGACGGCAGCGGGCAGGGGGGGCCCGGCGCCGCCCCCACCGGCTCCCGCGCCTCTACCCACGCACGGCACCGCGTCCCCGTGGGGGGAGAGCGCTGACCCCCCGCAGCGCGGCCCTGCCCTGGGCTGAGGGAGGAGGCGGAGAAGGGGGTGCGCGGCCCCTCCGTAGCTCGCCTTTGGGAAGGCCCCCGCGGGCTCTCCGCCTGGCTGCACGGAGCGGGAAAGGGGCGGGGGAGCGCGGGGCCGCGAAGGTTCCTGCCCCGTCCCCCAGGGCAGGGCCGGGAGCCCGGCGGGGCGCGGAGCAGTGCGGTGCGACTCCCTCCTTCGCGCCCCGCCGGGCACCGACGGCGGCTGGTAAACCGGGGGGCGGCCGCCCCCGGACGGGTGGTGCGGGTTGCTGGGGACCCGCTCCCCGACAGCCCCGCGGGGGAAGGCGGCGCGGCGGCCCGAGCAGCGCCACCTGGGCACCATCCCTTTAATTTGTAAAAACTCGCCGGGTTTTTTTTTGTAAAAACCCTCCTGCCCCGTCGCCCCCGGGGAGAGGCATTCGCTCCGTCCGGGCGCCGCCGGCTCCCTGCCCCGGCCCCGCTCCCGGCCGGACCGGGGTTTTGGGCGAGGCGGGAGCAGGCAGCGACCCCCGCTGTCCCCCAGCCCCGTCACCCCCCGGGGACTCGCTCCGACGGCAGCGGGTGGCGCCGTCTTCTCCCCCTCCGTGGGAGCGGAGACGGCAGGTGCCCCCTCCCGTCCGCGGACTCCGCCGGGTCGTCCCTCCCCCGTCCCCCTCCCACTCCTCCGAGCTGACGGCGAGCACGGAAAGCTGTTAAGGAATAGCAGGTGCTGGTTTAACTTTCTTTCTTTTCTTTTTTTTTTTTTTGAAAAAAAGGTCTCCAGTTCAAACCCACGAAGATCTTAATAACTAAGAGGCTCAGAGCAAGACGAAAGGGTGTCGGTGAAATGGAAATATATATATTTTTAATAATATAGTGAGGTTGGGGTTTGTTTTTTTTTTTTCTTTACATTGTTAACAAATGCCAAAACTCACCTTTAAAGCGTGGTCTTGTGTCTTGTAAATATCAGGTACACGTAAAGCGAGCTGACAGTTTTGATTATTTTTTCTCTCTGTGCTCAGTCTCCCAGGCATTGCTCTTTCCAAGGGGTTTAGCTAATGTTTTCATCTGGAAGTGTTGGATTTGCAGCTTGATTTACTTAATAAATGTACAGTAAACCGATGACCCGTTGCCCTCTGGAATAACGACGTGCATGATACGAGGCGGCAGTATGGAGGGCCCCCGCAATATTTTACAAGCTGTCGATTCAAAATCCTGAGAACAAGTTTAACCGAAAAGAAAAAAAAAAAAAAAACAACCTCAAACATGTTTTGCTGTATTATTGGAAAACAAATAAATAGAGGAAGAGATTATTCTTTTCTGACTTTTATACAAGCAATAGGCCTTGTTAAAAGGAAGTTTTAATGGCAGAGTTATTACATTCCACTACCACTGCATAATCCCTAACAAGAAAAATGAAGCACTTAATTTTGCAGTTCTACAGCACCGCCCCTTTCAAATTCAATTGTTAGACCTCAGCCTTCCTCCTTCCACGGGTTGGAGACTATTAAATCCGCATTCATGAAATGTCACATTTATTGAACTACATAATTTTTTAATATCACTAGTGCAGGTTTTATAGTTGATTTTATTGTTTTTATGGCCATTCGGGGCTCTAAAACACGGATTTTTTCAATGTTGTCCTTATAATTTTTTTCACACAGTCAGAACTAATAAAATAGAACAGTTGTGACTTTTTAATGCAAGGGGTCTCAGAGTTTCAATATTTTCACTCTGCTGGATACTAAAACCAATAAAAATACATGAGATTTTAATTATTTTCTGGATTAAATAAAACCTTTTCCTTTTCTTTTGGAACATACATTTTGTTTGTAGTTTCTGTTGTGAGGGAGATAATGCAGCTTCGGATAAAATACACTATTACCAATATTGCTGCGGCGAATACAGTTTTGACCGGATTTTACAGTCTAACGGGCATTTAAAGTAAGGTGCTGTGGACATCACAAGATCAGTGCAACCGAGACAGTGCTGTAATATTTGTATTGTTTCTTCTCCAGGTTCCCTCTGGAAAGCACTCCAATTTATCTGAAAAACCTCGGGAGGGAGACGGAGAAAAAAAAATGCGCTCCTTTCCTGATTAAAAAAAAAAAAAAATCCTAAAAACCAAAAACACAAAAAACTTTCATGTTCATTTTCCTGGAATGCACTTGAAACACCCCCAAGTTTTCTTGCTAATCTGGGGATTTCTGGAGGGCGGCGGGGCGGGATGCGTGCATCCCCGCACCGGCACAAGCTCAGCCCGAAGGGATCGGCTGGAGAACTCATTATTTTGTGTAATAACTTCGGGGCCCGTCCTCCCCTTCCCTTTCTGTGAAATCCCCCGCCTTCGAGGAGTTCCGAGCTCAAGGGAAAAAAAAAAAAAAATACAATCGGGGTCCTCCCTTGTTCCAGGCGGCCCCGTTGCCAGCCCCGACGGCGATGCCTGGGGGGACGCCCGGCTCCCCCGGCGCCGCCCGGGCCGCGATCCCGACGGGGCGGACAGAAAAAGCAGCTCAGGCTGGGAAAGGAAAGGCGGGTGCAAACCCGCTGCTTCGCGCGTCCCCCAGACCGGGGGGCTGGCGGGGACGGGGTCGGACGGGTTTCCCGGGGGAAGCAGCGGAGCCCGGAGCAGCTTTCCCCAAGGAGGGCGCCCCAGAGGTGCCTCGGGTGGCGAGGGGGGAAAGCCCTTACCGGAGGAAGAGGCAGCCCACGGGCTCCGGTGGGGCTCTGGAGCCTCCCGCCGGCCGCCGCCGCCTCCCTCCCGGTGCTGCGGGGAGCCGGGAGCCCCGCGGAGCCGGCGTCGGGGCCCCGCTCCGCGGCCCGGCTGCGGGTGGCCGCGTCTCCCTCGCCCCCAGCCCCGGGGCGGGGGGAGCAGCGCCGCTTTAATTTAGCGTTTATGTGTCACCGTGTTCGTGAGCGGGTTTTACGGGACGGCGCTAACGTGAAACACCTGGACGGCGGCTCCGCGGGCGCGCAGGGCGGCGAGGCGGCGGAGGGAGGGGGCGAGCAGCGGAGGAGGCCTCGGCTGCGCCGGTCTGTGGTCACGCAAATGCGTTAAAATAAAATAATAATAAACAATCAAACACCACCCCCACCCCCCCTCAAATGTCAGGAAATCAGGAACCGAATGCCTCCAAAACCAGCGACAAATGCCAGGAGGTATTTCCACTGCACCCCCGGGTACCTGCCATAAACGCCCCACAGAAGATTTCTGATGCCTGGGGTGGTTATTCCGGGCAATACATGAACTATTCCACGATTTATAAGTGAAATGAGTCTCGAAGCACAGAACTCTTTCCTTGCTCTGCGGGTTCTGTTACCACTACCGTGTATTTTTTTGGCGTGGGACCCGCCCGGTTTCTGCTCTCAAAAACAGGAGTTTCGCCCAAAATAGCACCCTCTGTGACACTGCAGACTTCAGGAGAGTTACACCAGAGATGAATCATCCCTAGCTGCAGTAACTGCGTTTGGCTCTACAGAATTAGTGAGCGATCAGCAAAGTCCATCCTGTAACAGCCGGAGCGGGCTACCAGCAGCCTCATCCCCTAATGCTGCAGGGCGCTTTCCAAGAGGATCCAGCCCGCAGCCGTTCCACCCCTTCCCATTATTGAAAATATTTCAAGACTCTTCCAAGAGAGGTGAGGCCACAGCCTTGAACACCTTCCAAGGAGGAAATAGGAGGGAGTTCACCTCTGATTTTCCTAGCGCTGTGGAAGCCAGACTGCTCCAGACAGAGGCACCGCACGTTGCAGGGTGATGTCAGTTGGTGCTGCCGTCTTCCAGATAACTCATCTGTTAGATATTCGCTTCTCACCTCTTCCTCCTCTTCACCGCCGTGATTTGATTTACTAAATGAGTTACAACCGTAATAAACACTAAGGTAGGTCAGTCTTGAAGGCATTCATTAGATGTAGCAGAACAAGACAAATCTTGGTCTAAAAAGGGGTGGACAACATTTGAACTATTATTCTAGGCAGAGCTGGCAGGATTTTATCATTTTCCATCCTACCTCCCTATATTCTTCTGATTATGATTTTGCCAAATTTAAATCATCCAGGTGGAAAAAATTCTGTTCTGAGGGAATCTGCCTCATGCTGAGTATGTTCAAGGTTTCAGCAAAACTGGTTCAGCTGTTCCTGAGCAGCAGATTTTTTCGCTGGCATTTAGACATCCTTGCATTGTACTGAAAATCTGTGGTGCCCCATCGCTGGGGAAACTTCAGGAGATGGAAGCATCCAGCAAAAAGTCAGCCAGGGGTTGCCTCTTCAGTTCTTCCTTTGCTCTTCCACCCAGGGCTGTGCTTTACAGTCAGGCAAAATAAAGATCCCAGACCTCTACAGAGAGACATGGACACCTCGGGAATGATTAGGCCACCCACGGGCCTGGCTTGGCTCTCCGATGATTTGAAGAGTGCTTCTTCCTTGGCACCAAGTATTTGCGGGTATGAGACGTGCTGCCACCAGCACGTGCCCTTTTCCTATATGCTGTCACCAGCTCTAAGGAAAACAAAAAAGCTACAGAAAAGATTTAATGGTACTTTGAGTCCTGTCAAGGATTTCCAAGCCAACACATGCCAGACCCTCAGGGAAGCACATTGGTAAGGTGCCTCCATTTCCTCTAGCCCCCAGTATTGTTAATATCTCTTCTGGGACACCTTGACTTGCAGAGTGGGATATGCAACATTTATGGCTCTGTGGTAAAAGGAAGGAACACATGGCCCCGTATTATAAACATACCTTAATACCGCTTTCTGTCTGGACTGGGCTGTCCTGGTGATCACCGTGATACCAGCTTCTCTAAACCAGAGTTTAATTCAGCTGGAGTGTGACATAATTCACCAGAGTTTTCTTCTGAGCTCTGAAGAGGCATCCTATGAAACCACGTCGGCTTTAATGTTTTTTGAAATGCACTTTCCTAACCCTTCCTTGGCCTGAAGAGTTTCTTATCTGACCATTATGAAAATGTGGTGAACAATGCTATGAAAAACAAAGCAATACATTGTTCCTTACAGGCTCATATTTCCTATATATCTGCCACCACAAACCATGAGCTATTTTGGATCCTGCCTATAAGTGCAACTGAAAGCTGCTTGGTTAATTATATTTATTTGGGGTGATGGCAACTGTAACATGTTAAAACTTCTCTATATTCTTATGCGTTGGCTACGCACATAAAGATTACACCCAAAAACACATATCATTCCCGGGGGCTAGATTGTCTTTCACATCTTGCACAATCATTTACGTAAGTGCAAACTGAATTTAAAACTTTGCTAACACAGACTGCTGGCTACCATACACCCACTCTGTGTTGATATAAATGACTATAACAAGACACCAGACAATGGAGAATCTGCCTAAACTACAGTGATGACAAAATATCTTTTTTTGTTTTGTTTTACAGAGTAATCAGAATACAAAATATTGTACATTTCGAAGAGGACTTGTGCAGCAAGATTTTTCACTGTAACAGTTCCAACGGGTCCAAAGTACACACAGCTAAATTTGATGTCAGTAGGAATTAGGTATGAATAGGGAGTGTTACTTAGTTATTTTTGTTAATGTTTTCCAGAGCTTACACATTCACTCTACATTTTTTAGCAAAGTTTATCGTTTTGGCATCATAAAATCAATCCCTAGGTAGGTTTGTTTTATCTGGAGCTGATAGGTACATGCAGTTGCTGTTAATAGTCAAATATAGAAGCTCACAATAACAATCTAGCTAACTATTAATGGCTATTTAACAGTGGAGTTAGAAGGATGGATCTGAAATCTGTCCTCATCTGAAAAATAGATTGCCGGACTCTCAGGTGCAGAAACTCTTCAAAGGCTTCATTTCCATGGGTAGGAGCCAAAATAGTTGGGTAGAATTGGCACTAAAAGGCTAGAGAAGGAATTGCCTTAGAGACAAATTCAGAACTTGTGTAATGGGTTTGGAGTCCATTGAAGCTGGTGATTTTCATAGGCAAATCATGTATTTTTTTGTAACAGAATGACGGAATATGCCTTGACGGTTGCACACGGAAATATCTTGTAAAGTACAATATCAAATGGCAGAAATGAAAGGAAGAATCATTTTTCCCTAAGGCAGGTATCTCCCCCTCTCGCTCCTGCCCCTGAGCTGAGGTCTCTCTGTAACGGGAACTGTGTAGCCCAAAACCAACTGGTAAAACGCGGCAGCATCAGCTGCAGACGGTACCAGCCTCCAGGTTGTGAGTCCAGGGGACCTTGTTGTGCCAACTGCTCCGTTAGAGAGAGTCGCTGCTGGGTCTGGCCACACTACAGAGTTTCCTGGTAGTGACAAAATCTCAGTATCCCAGGTTACTAGTGACACTTCCAGTTCAAGAATATTTGGCACCCACCAATGAGGACTTCTGCTTTGTGACAGGGACTCGGGGGATGCCTCATCCTCTGGAAGCACAGCTACACTGGTCTTTGTAAAATTTTCCCCACTCCGGAATCGAGGAGGACTGAATTCTGAATTGTCTAGCTCTGCCGACAGCTCTGGTGTGGCCCCTGGTAAGGCTATCGTGGCACGGAGAGGAAACTCACGCGATTTGGGAGATAAAGCAAAACCAGGATACTTCCCCCAGTTGAAGTGGAGAGTAAGGGCTTTCATTCAATGTGTGGGATACAGGAACAATTGACATCCAACCTGGAAAGTTATTTTATTCTTACTGTTCTGAAAGCATGCATCATTTAGTGAACAGCTTCAGCTCTCTGTTCACTGTTGGCTGTCTAGAACAATGTGAGCTCGCGCTGGCTCGGAGGAAGGTGTAGGAGAGCATCCTGAGTGGGTCTTTGCCATGTCTGGTTTCATTCACCCTCTCCAGCAATAATCACCCGCCAGGAAAGTCACTGTCCAAGTCCCTTCAGAGTCTGGAAATATGGGAATGCTTTTGCAAAGCTGCAGGCTTTCCCATGCTCTATGAGTTTCTATTTTATTTCATGACCATTTGGGGTTTTTTATTTTTCTTCCGTGGAGTCTGTTTGGGAAATTTGTCTTGGTTGAGCTATCATGTTTCTACGCTTTGCTTCTCCGTGTCAGCAGCGCTGGTCACGGAAACCTGCTGAAACGCTTGTGCAGCTGAGAGTACAGCTCTCCTGGTAGGCATGAAGTCAGGCTGACAGCAAGGTGCTTTATACCAAGTGTAATTACTCCTGAACAGAAACTAGGACAACCTTTAAAGATAAATATGCAATTTAATTTTAGGATGTGCCTAAACCAAGCCCTAGCTGCATCACTTAATTTCTGTAACTTCCCAAGCTGCTTTTCTATTGCTTTTGTCTCTTTCAAATTATGTTACATTTCACCTCAGGACTGGATCTATTGGGAGTCATGACCTTGCTCTTTATGTAGCTTTTGTAGCACCCGTCTGACACCTGTGAAATATTAAACGGTAAGAATGTATGTTAAAGCCAGTTAGCCAGGATAAGTGTGTTCTGCAGATAAACGGGTTTGTTTGGTGGGAGCACCACAGCCTGTCAAAGCCTCTGTCTGTATCACTGAAGAGTAAATTCCTGAAGAGTCAGGATGCTCTAGATAACCATGAAATCCCAGAAAGCAGCAGCAGGAGTCGTGCCGGCCGGGTCCGCCACAGCACACACTCCTCAAAACCCTGCTGCAGTCACATCTGCTGCAACCCAGTGTCTTTCATTTTCTGCCTGTTGCCTTTTCATTTTCTGTTGCAGTTGCATTTTCTACAGTTCTCTTCATATTTAGTGCACGTGTGGGCTTTGGACACATCAGTCTCCCTCTCCGTGGGTTTTCAGTACGTGAATAGCTTCTTAGGAGTACGCAGAGACCTATGGATAAAGCCCAAACAGGACTAGTCTTTCCATACCTGCCTGCACCCTCACGTGGACCCAGGGCGGTGCTTTCTCCGGAGAACACCTGATCCAAGGTGAGGTCCTGCTGGCGTCACTACAGACGCAAGCGTGAATGGGACACCAACAGCGTGTCCATCTGCTTTTGGGACACGGAGAGCAACAATTGCAATGGCACCAACTGGGCCTTTCTGCTGGGCCACAAGTAGCCCCGTGGCTCAAGCCCCTCTTCAGAGCGGGGCAGCGGCACCGGTGACTTTGTGCCTACACTTCTCTCCGCTGGGCGAGAGCATCGTAACCCGTGTGCTCCTGCAAACGTGCTGAGACCTGGAATCCCACGCCAAACCCAGACACAGGGCAAGGCTGGGGATGATGAAGTATCGTTATTACATTTTCTTTCTGCTCAGCCCGTCATTACTGATGCTACTCTCTTGTCCCACGCTAACCTAGTTCCTCTCATTCCTGCAGCTTTACACTTAAAAACATTAGTTAACAGTTATTATGTCATCTTACTCCCTAAGTGCTGGTTAGCAAAATCTACGCTGTCAGGTCTTTGTACTTTTTCTCATCAGCCGGCTCTTCCAAGCCTATCGCTACTGTTGGCTCCTCTTCTCTGAACTGCCTCCGGCTCCTCTTCCTGGTAAGGAGCTGCAGAGAACCGCGCTCACCTTTTCCAGATGCTATCGCCCCTCGGTTCCAAGAAGAGCGGCTCGCTCGCTCTTTCCCTGTGCTGCGTCTCCTCCAGGGCCCCACATCGGATTGACGTTTTTAACCGTCGCATCACCCAGCAAATTCAAACGCAGATTCATCGCCCCTCCCGGTGGGGCAGCAGCCAGCGCATCTTTTCCCCCAAGAGGAAAGGAAGACTCCGGACCTCGCCTTTTCGACAAACATTGCCATTTTTGTAGGGAGCCCAGATTGTTTTCTAACTCTTCGCACTAATCGGGTAAATCGGCTTATTTATGACAGGGAGAGGAATGATAGGAAGTACTAACTAACCCCGTACTGGTGGTCAGAGTAGCACAAAAACAAAGCCAGTTTCCAGCACTCTGTGCTGAGACTGATTTTCCATTGTCGTTCCACATTATCTTCCCATTTAAGTCTGCCCGTGCAATTCTGTTGTGCATCCTGTAATTCTGTTTTAGTAGGTTTAAAACAAACAAAAGGAAGCACTTTTTCACACAGTGTATAATTAAATTGTGGAACTTGCTGCCATGGGAAGCGCCGGATGCCAAAAGTACAAACGGGCTCAGAAAAGGAGAAGACAAATTAATGGAAGATAGGTGCATTGATGAGCATGAAACACAGCACCTTGCTCACAGCACTTGGCTCAGGAAGCTCTTATGCTGCTGTTTGATGAAGGCAGGAAAGGATTTTTCTGTCTGTGCCCGTTTCTCACACAGTTCCCCTCAGCAGCCTCTTCTGGTCACTGGCAGGAAGAAGACATAGGAGTTAACGGTTTGTCTTAGCAGAGCAGCTTTAATGTCCCTCTCCTAACAAGAGACATGGATGTCAATAGATGCCTGTAAATTTTAAAAATTAATCTTTATGCTGAAAATTGACTCCAACACTTCCAAATTCCTCTTTGGCCATTTTTATCAGACCTGATCCAGCTGATGTTTACACATGAAGTTTACAGCAAACCATACAACTGAAATGGGATATTTTAAGGCTTCAGGACGGCTAGTTTTATTGGCCCAGCCAAAAGTTTTATTTTGCAGATATTACAGTTTGGATCAACTTCACTGGGGACTGATATCAAGAGGAAACCTGTTATCTGTGCTGCGAGCGTTGTATCTGCTCTTGAAGCTCTCTCCCCTCCCTGAACAAACCCTCCCACCGGTCAACATGGTGCCATCTCTTCTTGTTGACTTTGCTCTGTAATTGCTGGTTTATCAGTCTATCCTCAGACTTCTCAATTTGTCTTGACTGGCGAGCCAAACGAGCAGATCCGTACGGGCACAGGGAGCCAGGAGGGCGAGGAGGGCAGGCCGGCGAGGCCGGCAGCAAGCCCTGGCCCCGTGGCCACCACTCTTGCCTGGGCAGGAGCCTCACCCCACAGGCTGCACCAGTCACTCCGGTCCGGGAGGGAGGGGAGAACGGCCCACAGTTCTGATAGCATCGTGAGTTGCTTTCGTTTCTTGTTCTGTGTGTTTGGCTGCAAAACACATCGCCTGATTTCATCTGCATGGCTTTGTCATTGAGGTTTCTTTCTGCATCATTCAGAGTGACAGAATCTCATTTTGGTCATGGCTCCGTTTCCCCACTTCTCCTGCATTAGCTCAGACCGTGTGATAACTGCCTTCCTCACTGCAGGCACACGCACGCAGGCAAGGTAATGTATAGAATCAAGTGATTTATTTCTATTGAGGAGAAAGCTGTATATATTTATCTACATTATGTTGTTAAAATGCATGTGGTTAAAAGCCAGAAAAGAGCCTCTTGGCCCAGGGCCTGCCTCACCAGGAAGGTAATGGCAAGGCAAGAGGAGCAAATTCAGAGGCTTCATCTTCTCTCTGTCATGAGAGGCCTTGCGGTACAGGATGCGTCCCTGGATTTTGAAGAATTTTTCAGATCCTTTGGTTGCAGGAGGGAGGCCACACTGCACCATCTGACCGAATTAGCCATCTGCTGCTCTAGCTCCATCATGCAGTACTTTAGCATCTCAATGTTATCAACTCAAGTTTCCTAAATGTTGCTATAGTTCTTTATCTTGTACGATGGTGGACTCTATGGAAGGAAAGCTGACACTCAAGCCAGGCGTTGGGAGCAGCACTGGTTCTTTTTTTGTGGCTGGGATGAAGATGAACTCTCAGGGAGGGACGCAGCGGTGACCGCAGTAGCTCTGTGCTGCCAGACTGTGGTCCAGTGACTCCGGACTGGAAACCAGAGACCTGGACACCCACCTTTGCCGCTCCGTGCTGCTGCTGGAGCTCAGGTGACCACATCCATGTCTGTCTGTGCCTCTTCGCCTGCTCCCTGACTGGTCTTTTAGACTAAATTCTTCTATTGGTGTCATTCACATAGTGCCCTTTTCAGTGTACCTTGGCAGGTAGCTCTTGGAATGTCTGTAATTTAAATATTAATTACGACACAAAAGCAGTGATCCAAATGTTCAAGCCATAGTCTTGAAAGGAGCTATCAAAGGCCACTTTATTAGTCCTGTTTCACTAATAAGTTAAGATGCCCCCATGAAAAACTACAACCAAGTTTTTTTTCTGTCAATCAGTTATTAACATACCAGTCCTTGGTTTTTCCAGTGCCAATTATTCTCGTCTCTACAGGCTGGGGTGCACTACTCACAATGCAGAGTATTCCCTAGAAATAATAGGTTAAAATAAACAGCTAACCCAAGCCCAAAGGCAAAGAGCTGCTCCTGGACACCAGGCAAGATAATCAGGGAATAACTAACACAGATAATCAGCGAATCATTCAAATGAATTGATTTGGCTCTGGCCGGCGTCCCTGTTTCTGCCTGAAAGCTTCAGTGAAATCCAAATAAGTGGCAGTTATCTTGGTGTCTCTTCCTGTTATCTGACTCTAATGACAGCAGGGGAGAGAGGGGGAAATCATGTCTTTGAACAGGATCACGGCCTTTCATTTAAAGTAAATACTACATCAAAATGGAAACTGCCTGAAGAATGAGTCTGCCTTGGCTTAGTCCTGAGCAGATTAAGTAATGTATTAAAACCAGACAATATCAGATTCTTGCAATGGCTTCAGCACCTTCACTACAAATGCACACACAGAGATCAGAAAGTGCTATTTATAATGACCTGAAGGTGGGTAACAGTACAGCTTGAGGTAGCTGTGAAGAGTCAATATTCAGCCAAGGCATCTGTATTTTATGTTTCAAAAAATGTCTTTAACATTTAAAAAAACTCGATAGGAAAATTCAAAGTCAGTGATGCTTATCCCAGATTCATCTATGCACTTGTAGCATCTAAGTCAAAGTCATTACCTTCTTTGGTTCCCACGTAGTCAGTGGAGAGGAACAAGCAGGGCACCCAGCAATGGGTCACCTCTGAGGGTCCCATCTCTCTCCCCTGACTTTGGAGAGAGCAGGGCCCGAGAGGGTTCTCCCTTGGGTGCCTCCGTTTAGGTGTCTGAACAAACACCGGTGGGGTGAACCCAGGCCATGCTTTGCTTTGGGAGGAAAACCTGGGGCCAAGAGGTGGCTTGAGCACAAGAGGACACTCTCCAGCAAAGCTCCACCTGGACTTCTGAGCTCCACCAAAGTCAACCACGGCTGACGGGGTGGTGAGGGCTGGAACCCCATCTTCTGCCACACCGAGCTCCAGCTGGGTTTAGCCTGGGTCCCCTGGCACACAAAATGCAAGTGGAAATAATCACAGCTCCACAAACACAAAAAGATCCAAACCATGGTGGCACAGGAAGAGATACACGGGCTATGCTTTGGCAGCAGCTTCTGTTGGCAGGGCAGGTAGGCAGCAGTGGTGGCCAGCCCTCAAAGCACAGCAGCATGAATTGCCAGCACCCACCTAACACTGGGAGCACCCTCTGGCTTTCACTGAGCGGGTACTCGCTTCCGGCAGGATTCCTGTGGCCATGCACACAGCAGGAGTGACGCAGAGAGGAGGAATTCCTCAGTAACACCTGGATCCTGCAGTGCGAGATCCGTGCTTACCCTCAGAGCAAGCAGAAAGAGGTCTGGGCTCAGATCACCACTAGTGTCTGCACAGGGACAGCAACGTGTCAAAATACAGCGGGCACAAAATGTTCTATAGCTCTTCTGTCAGAGAAAGCTGCACCAGTAACGAT
Organism: Numenius arquata; assembly: GCF_964106895.1. NCBI lineage: Eukaryota > Metazoa > Chordata > Aves > Charadriiformes > Scolopacidae > Numenius > Numenius arquata. The sequence continues at coordinate 462,763 of NC_133585.1, read as the reverse complement.
GCTGCTGGGAAACCAGCCATCAGTTTAAGTTACAAAGAATTTCAGTGCTTTTTGCTCTGGGCACCAACCTGATTTGCCAGGTTATAAACTGAGTAACACAGAGACACCGGGTTGGTGTCTGTTGCAGCCCAGCAGCCTGACAACTCTGCTGCCCACCTCCGCCGTTCTCGGCCATCCAGCCAACCCGTCCTTCCATGAGCTGCAAAACCACGGAAGAACGAATCACAATTAGCTCCAATAATACAAAGATCCCGCAGCCAACTGCATTTCATTAAGAAAACCCAACCTACCAAATACTCAGTCTTACACCACACTTAAAAACAGTCTTCTCAAAGCACTCCCTCTTGCCTTTCATGACTGGTCCAAAGTGCCAAAGGAGCAGCGACAAGCGACAAGCCTGTGCTGTTGTGGCGAATTAGAACTAGAAACCCAGAGACTAACGTTACAGTAAAAATACACTGTGAGCACTCCGATGGAGTTACTCTAGCACTGGCTAGTTCCCACGTTGCCAAAGCTCAGGAATGTACTGTCAGCAGGTGTGAAGAAATTACTTGAGCTGCTTTTCCAAGGTCTCTAACATTTGCTGTATTCCTCCATGTTTTAAAAAGATTGTACCTGGACGGATGGACGGACAGACAGCATTAAGGGATGGAGAGATACACATCGTAAAACCAATACAGTTAAAGATTAAATAAGTTCCAAGTAATCTAATTTTTGCAAGATCCAAATTAACTTATTTAATAATTACTTTTTAATACTTAGAACCCCCTAAAAGTCAGACTTTATTGTAGATCCAACACCTTCTTCAACATACTATTCTGAATAATTTAATGACAAATCTGAGAAGGACCAAACTCCATTGCATAACACATTTGTACACAGTGCTTTATTTTGTTTTACTTCTATAACTTTAAAAATGCTTTGATCCTGTTTTATTGGAGAGAAAATAAACTGAAAGTGAGGCTTCAACCCCAACAGTTTTCACAGCAGTAAGTATAAATTCTGGAAAATAAAACGCAGGGTAAAAACGTTCAGGGACTATTAAATGTAATGGAAAGAAAGCACCTATCACTTAACTGAATTTTTGCTGCTAAAGCAGTTTTATGTTTGCTATTCACACTACCATTTATGATAGCAACCTTTATAAAGTCAATTTAATTATCTTTATCTTATTACAAATAATAAATTTAGTTGTCCTACAATGAAAATCAATTGTCAACATAAGCTATGGTTAACATCTAATAAAACAGCCCTCTGTAAATCCATGATTAATAAGATTGGCTTCTGTATTAACTAACAGACATCATAAAATTTCCTTCCTTGCATTAATCTGTATATTCAAGGTTCATCCTGCTGGACTGAGTTTCCTAAAATAAACTGAGAGTGAGTGAGCAAAATTTTGTCGCCTATCATTATTATGTTATAACCATTTGAGAATATATCTATAGCTGAATGGTTTTGAAATTAATGTCTATTTTAATTAAATCATAGAAGATGGTGGCTATAACAAATGATAAGTGATTCACGACTTCGTTTCCCTTAGCTTCTGAATGTAATGATAACGCTGCTTATGCTTTGGTTTAAGCATTAGGGGAAGGTAATTGAAACATGAAAAACCAATTTCCCAAACCTTTTAAGCTCTTCTGTGTAAAAAAAAAAAAATAAATAAATTGAAATACTGAAATTTACTCCCTCAGAAACATGTTCAGATGTTTCTGCTTCCAAGGTGGGAGCAGCGGAGCTCAGATTCTGCGTGAAACTGCAAGAAGTGACGTTCTGGGAGACAGGGGATGTCTGTGCTGGCCTTTGGAAGCGATGCACACAATGCCTGGGGACGCCCGCGTGGTACCATGCCCACTGCGACCGGTGTGAGCGTCCACTGGGACCTATCTTCGAACAGCAGAGCAGTAACATCAAACCTGCCCCAAAAGACCCCACAGTCATTTCACAAAGCAGGGAAGTCTGTGTGCTGGAGGTACCCCTGAGAGAACATGGAATTAGGGATGAAACCACCTTCTAGGCTGGCCCAGAGAAACCCTGCTAAATGCCACGGAATCTTTTGGCCATAGACACCAAACAGGGCCTGAGATATTTTTGTTGTTGTTGTTGTTTAAGCATCATTAAATCAAGTATAAATCAAGCAGAATTAGACCAATGTAAGACTGGACTTGTGCAGTGGGGAAACAGGTCCTCTGAGAGGCAGCATTCACTGTTATTGCTCCAAGGGCTGGGGAGAAGTATCTTATCGTGTATTTAATCCCTTTTGTTTAGTATGTGTCATAAATGCTAAAAGAGTATATTTTCTTTCCGCTAATGGCTATTTTTCACTTTGCAAAACTTGTATTAGTTAGGCAAAAAATAATAATTTTTTTTTTAAAACATTAACTTCTGCCAAAGAAAATATAATTCCTTATCACATGAAAAAGATCTTCACAGAGTAGCTTTAGCACTCTGGACATCATCAGAAGAAAATTATAGTCAAACACATGTTATCAACAACTGGAGATGATTACATCTGGAAAGATCCGAAAAATCTAATGTACTTTTATGTCATATTTCTATTTATTTCATTCTTCCATTTCAATAATTTTTAATAAAGAAAATGCACTAGTCAAGTTCAAAGTTTTAGTCATCAGGTCTCACTCTTTGAATTACAACACTCATGTTATGAACAGCCCGAGTCACAAAAGCATTTCAAGCGTAACTAAGGAAGTCAAGGGAACATTCACATAGATTTAATATTTTAGAGAAGGAAGGAATCCTCCTTTATCTTACAACCTCCATTATTTTACAAAATCTAATCTTGTGCCACCCAAAAAGTGACAGTCTTCTCAAGGTTTTAGAAGTCTGGAAACATGAACATTTTTCAGATCTCATAAAAAGGGCAGATCCTTTCTAACTTGCTCCCGGCGAGAGGCAGCAGCACCAAGCACTTGCTCCTTTTCCCTGCCTGACAAGCACTCGTGCAGTAACAGCACACCCTCCTCCTGGTGGCTGACCCTTCCTAGGGAACAAAGGGTGGTTTTAGGAATATTCGGAACACAGGTTTAAACACTCGCTGCACCACGTTCGTACCTCTAACATTCCCAAGGTTGGGCTCCGCAGGTGGAGCGTGTGTTCAGCCTACGCTGGGGAGAGTGGTCATTGTTCACCCCTAATGCCGTCTCACGTAGAGCACTACGAATACAGAGCTAGCATGATTTATTGGTATTTAACTTTATAAAGTAACTGTGTGGGTGGGCATACAGTTTATAAAGTATTGCCCTCTACCATAAAAAGTAGTTTCTAACAGGGAAAGAAAAAATTAATAGTCAAATGGCTGTAAACACTTGTTTTAGAAGTATATATTTACCAACTATATATTTTAAAATTGATTTCTCTTTTCCTGTTAACGCTCTGGAACTTTAGAACTCTCTCTTTTTTCCCTTCAATCTTTTTGATGGAAAAGGAATGTTAAACTGCAATTTTATTTTTCCAGTTCCTTCTAGTTTTGTTTTTTTTTTCCCCTTCTTTTATCACCCCAGAGACCTACAGGCTTCCTCCTGTTTCTGCTGCCCATTCACCAGACGACTGCAATGCTGACTGACACCTGAGAGAGGCAGTCAGCAGCTACGCACCCCTCTCCTCGCTCCTCTCTAGCCCCAAACAATTGCTTCTGATACCCAAAATAAAACCACCACCAGCAGCAGCCGGTCACCTCAGTCCTTTCCCTATTCAAACAAACACTGCATCTCCCAGCAGCTCTGATGCAGCAAGTGCCACAGCTTCCAGGAGAAAGCAGGAAGTTTCCTTTCCTCCATTATCCTCCCACTGCTCATTTCTCACTTGAAAACCAAGCTGCTGGCTCCGATTATCCATGCTTCCTGTGGCCCTCTTATCGCTCTCTGCGTTCCCCCTTTGCATGCATTTTAACTCCTATTTTTCCTCATTTCATTTCCCCACATCGCATTCACTCTCCTGGATTTTTCCTTAAATCATGAGCTGTCCCACTTGGCCACTAATCCAGAGTTTGAAAAAACTCATCAGGGTAATTAGAACACTGCCGTAAACTACAGCCCCGGTCACCACAGCTCTCCCTCGTGCTTTGCTGGACTAATTCAGCTGTATATCCTGTGGAAGCAGCTCCCTACTCTTCTTTAAAGGATGCCTCACAGCGAGACAAACCCAATCCACCAGGTAAGCTGGCCTGGGCCATACCCTTTCTGCCCTCCGGGTCAGACCTGCCACTCCAGTGACTGTGTATAGGAAACAACTCTCAATTTATGTTTCTTACCCTTCTTATCTCCTTCTATCACACATTGTACAATATACCCAAACAATAGCTGCTGCTTTCTGCTTGGGCAGTGCCCAGTGGTGGGGACTCCAGAAAGCAGGTCAGGACAGAATTTAGATACTAAAGGTGTCCATCAGCCCCACGGCAAAGCTCAAGACATAGGTTGGGTCATCTTTTTCTCAAACGCAGCTCTTCATAAAGCAACCCCTTGTCCAAGCTGGAGTATAGAATTATCTTCATAGAAGCATAAATTTGATATTAGTTTTTGAAACGTGTTCTTTTAACAGATGTTTGACAAAAAGCCTGGCAAAATGCTTACTTTGGAGTCCTGGTTAGTGGCCAGTACTGAGGACTAAGGCTTTAGTGTTAGAGCCATCTAGTGGGAGAGGAGACTGGAGAACCTGGATTGATTCTGCTATCAGACTTCTCATCCTCTTCAGCTTGCTGCTGTGACCTCGGGGCAACAGGGCAATGAAACAGTGATCTGCCATGCCAGTGCTGCAAACCAAAAGGCAACTCGACCCTGAGGGGCACTTCAGAAAAAGAGAAAGCACAATGCAAGCAGTCCATGAATTTCATACAGCTGTTAAGGCTCCCAGTTATCAGGAAAGCAGCCTGTGCCTGTACCCAGGGAAACCAAATCAGTTCTCAAGTCCGTTAAGTTTCTGGTGCCAGAATTGGACAATACACCAAACAGTCTCTGAAGGAAACAGTCCTGCAGCTTCCACTGCCTCAAGTCTTACACAACTGATTAATGGTCTATCTCATGTTAGAGTTCAGAGAACTGGTGCAAGGGCATACTTCAAATTACCTTTTTCTGTCTCTACCAGCAAGACCGCAATGTGCCCAAAGCGGATCTAGTTGGCAGACATGCTCAAAGGCAAATAGACACACGAACCACCCACTGGAAGAAAGGTCAACCTAAGCCTACAAGCCAGATATAGAAAAATGAACAATCTCTTAAATCATGCTTTGATAATTTGCTAAGAATAGTGCTTCAATGTAAATTAAATTCAACGAAATTCACTGATATTATACAACATAGGAGCTGGATTTGTAACCAGGTTTGCATGTTTTAATGTCAAGTATCTACACCTTAAAAGAAACACTGCCAGTTTATAATACGTCAGCTGTAGTTGACAAAATCATATCCAAGGTAAGACATCACAGCTGCAGGTCAAGAGGAAGATAGAACAGCAGGGTTCAAAACAAAAACAAGCCAACAACCCAAAACCCAGCAGTGAGACTAGCTTTCATGTACTGAAGAGGCACCAAAATAAAGCAATTGTCTATTATGAAATAAGAGAAGAAACCATCCTTTTCTGACAGCACAAGACTTATGAGATAGCTGCTAATGTTTTAGGTAAATTAAACCTGGAAATATAAGATGAAAGTCATGTAAGCTTGTCCTGCTCTGAAGGAGGTGCTTATACAGTTTTTTCTCCCATGTAATCAATGATTTATTTGAGGTATCCCAGTCAAAAGAGAGCTATCTACTTCATAGAAACAGGAATCAGACTAAAAAGCAGGTACAAAAACAGAACACTTATTTACAGTTAATTAAAAAATAAAATGGTAGCTGGTAATGCTGACAAAGCATTTTTCCACATCCCTTTCTGCTCTGTTCTAAATTTACTGAGAAACAGAAAAGGATCTCTTACTTGACAACATAAACATCTATTTAACATACAGCACCATAATCTGCAGGTTGGTTTTTTTTAATATTAAAAAAAAAAAAGTTTGTTAATACTTTGCAAGCTATAGCATATGAGAACAGGACAAAGGCAGGACATCTGGCAGGCCAATCTTTTGATCCAACCTCCCATCAATATATCAGTATATACAAAGACCAAGAATAACCAATGAAAGCCATGGCTCAGTAGACAATGAGACAAAAGTATTTCAAAACATGGATCTGCAGTGGGTACATCTTAGTTCAGTGATCTCAAAGGAGGCTTAGATTTGGGAAGAAACTGTTCTGTCATATCCTCTATTTTGTTCTTCTCCACTGTAGCTGCAGATTTGTTCTCTTTATCCTTTTTGTGACTCCGTTTGTGCTGGGATTTAAAGAAAATGGCCCAACGTTAAGAGAATACAAGGAAATTAAAGACTACTTGTTCATGTACAATGCAGTATACAGTGTTCTGAGGAAAAAAGAGTTGGTAGAACTCCTGAAAAAGGTTTCTAATATCGCATTTACTAAAGAGATTTATTGCAGACATCTGGAAGTTCAGCAGCTGCTTTTAAGGAATCCATGACAAGTAAATACACTCCCCCCCACCTCCCAAGCCAAACCCAAACTTAATATACCAGAGGTTTACACAGATACATCGGCAGAGCAAGAGGATCAAAGGGAAGGAAGACAGTAAAAAACAAGCAAACAAACAAAAAAACCCCCCATCAGTGAAGAACCAAGAATGTTAATATTTATCTGGCCTCTAAGGAAATACTCCATATCTAATTTCAGCTTTTCCATTAAAACACATGTGTTTATGTCTAGCAAATTATGACTTTTTTCATGCAGGATTATTTGCTGAGGATTTTTCTACTGTCTGTCCAGTTTGTCAGGAATTTTCATTATTTTATCTGCTGTTAATTGTTATCAGAATCTGCTGTTATTTTAGCTCAAGTTCACAAAGCATATTTTACCGGATCTAGAGAAGTTGTAAGACTACACTACACAACAGTAGGTGACTTTAGACTACAGCACTATCACAGAACAATACTTCTCCTTCACTCTTAAATACACAGCTTGGAGTATCTGTGGAAGTTACCTGGAAAAAGGGAATACCACCATTTGTATGGCAGCATATGTTTGTATCCATGAAGGATTTGTCACTAGCAAGGCTTTCACAGGATCCTTGCAGCCCTTCCTCCTCTTCCAACAGGTCCTAAATAAGAAGTTATCAGAAAAATGCATTTGATGTCTGAATTTCATAGGTGAATTTACTAAGCATGATCACATTTATAAAAGTCATGGCACTCTCATTTTTGAAAAACAGAAATGAAAGTGTCTAAATTATTAATATCTTCTCTTATTTTTCAAGGTACTGTTTTTGCCAGAAGCTCAGCACACGCGACTCCTAGTACCCTGTGAAACACAAAGGCTGCAACAGCTCTGGGGCTCCAGTCAGCTTTCCACAGTAGCATGAAAAAACTCCTAAAGATGCAAAATCTTCACTGAAGAGGCTCGTTTGCCATTCATACACATACCTGATCTGCATCCTGCTCCACCTCCCTTGTCACACCGTTTAGCATATTATTGAGCTTTGATTGGTTTTGCCTTAATTGCTCTAGTAGAAGTTCCCGGGGTTCTGTTCTCACAAGTGTGACTGGATAGAAGTAGTCTCTTCTCTGTGGAGTTGTCCCTTTAATGAAGATTGTACACTAGTGAAAGGCACTATTAAACACTTTCAGCATTTGCTTTCATTACAGATCCCTGATTTTACATTAACTCAATGCAGAAATCATGCTTTGTTCAGTCATCATTCTTAGCACGCACCTTAAAAAAGGTGTGAGGCTGCTAGTTACATTATGTTCCCATTAACCTTCAACTTACGAATTCTGCAACTCAACTTGCTTTCTATAAGACCATTCTGTCCCCAACCTACTTTAAATACCTGTTGGAATATCCACTTTAAGGTCCTCTTGCAGGAAACCATTAACCTGAGTCAGCCCATGCTGTGCTTCCTCATTAAGTGCCAGCTTCTGCTCCAGAAGTATCTCCTGATCAACCTTTATCTGATCAAGAAGGCCACTTAGTACCTTCTCCTCAGCAGCCTTTTGTCTACCAATATGGTCAGCAATTTCAGCTATTACTTTATTGCAGTTTTCTTCATTTTCCTGAAAACAAAACAAAAAAAACCCCAACCAAATCACCAACTTAACAGGAAAGGTAAAGTTATGGCCTCCTTTCTAAGATGTGGTGCATGATTAGTGACATGACCTGAAACGAAACAGCTGAGACCTCAAATTGAGAAGTTTCAGTGCCAGTTCTACACTCTCATTTCGAGAGCTATCTTCAGAAGAGAGTCACTTTCTTAGATAGTATGATCATTTTATAAAGCTACTCATAAGAAAAGAGATGATTCCATCTCGTTCAGATCAGGCTCTTCATGCTTCAATACACAACCCTCCACAGAATTAGGATATTCAAGCGAAAGTGAAAATCCTGCAAGCACTAGAAGATTTATGTGTTTGTAGGGGAAAAGGAGGAAAACATATTTTTAGCCATTCCCATTGGAATGAAACTTCTGTAGCGTTCAGTAGGTATAACAAATACAGGGGTGCCTTGAGAGTGCAAATGTTTTAACAGTTGGGTTTTTTTTTTTTCCTGAAAGTTAGCAAAATGTTGGATTTGCCTATTTCATTACTTATTATAACAATAAAACAAGAAGGGTGGGAAGAACTAGCAGATACCTACAATGAATGCTTTCTCCCATAATGGTAATCCATCTGACCAATAAAGTAATTTGCATCCTCCAGAATATAGTCTGTATTTGATCATTGTGCAAATCTCCCAAGGACAGTACTTTAGAATTAGAGAAATATACTACTAAAAAGATGTTAAAAAGCCCAAATTACAAATGGAAGTTAGCAACATGGGATTCATCACAGCACCATTTTTTTGATATTACTTGCACTTTAAGTTCAAAGTCTTCCTCTTTAATTAAACTTTTGATTTCCTTTAATTGCATCTATTTAAGCTGAGTAACATGAGTCTGCGGTGATTCAAAAAAACCCCAATTTTGTTCTGACTACGTGACAACTTCCCCCCCCCCCCCCCCCAAGTTCTGCTGTAAATGTATGTTTCAGAATGTGTTATTAGACTGCAAATGGCTATAGGTACCTTTTGGAAACACTGAAGTTGCTCTCTCTCATCAGTGAAAGATGACAGCTGCCGATCGGCAAAGTTGACCACCTGAGCACTTGTAAATTCACCCCATTTATCAGTATCCAGAGACACATTTTTGAGATTGCTGAGAAGTTGTTGACAGTGGTCAGTGGATTCTTCCAGAATAATTTTGTTTTCATCATTTATGATCCTGAGCTCTTGAGAGAAATTATCCAGAGATGCAATAAATTTGCTGTGATTGGAAGTTGTACTGCTGACTAGGTTTGTAGTTTTCCTGCAACAACATATTTGTAACAGTTCAGAAATTTTTGAAAGGTGAATTTGGCATGTTTTTAAGTGTAGAATGTGTTAAGACCAGAATCAGTGAAGTAGCATGGTTCTATCAAACCAGTTAATTATGATGTTGTGGCTCTATTCAGTACAAATTGCAGCACTCTTGAGTGCTAGGTTTGTTAAATTCCGCCCCCCCCCAAACCAAACGAAAAAACCCAAACAAACCAAAAAACCAAACCAACATCACCCCCCAAACTAAAACCCAGCAACTTTAGCAAGACCTTAGTTATTCAGTCTGCAACTGAATGAAGCATATGCAGTAGATACACTATTTTACTTCAAGATAAGCCTTTATGATATGAAGTCCTGAAGTCCAACCGCACTGAGGGCTGTTCATCAGCATATTGCTCCCAAAATCATGGTCTCTTATCTGCAATATGCTCTGGAGAGAAGTTTGATGAAAAGCCTTGTAGAGCTACCTTTTACTCTAGGGAAAGATGAACTATCATCTACATTCTGTGCCAGAACTCAGCTCTAACAGCCTTGTCCAGAAGATTTTATAAGCATATAAATACAAAGAGCATCTATTTTGCAGTCCTTTTCATACATAGTTTTATCTTGCATCAACATACACCAAAACTTATCTGTTCCTTACAAGTGAACATTTTCTTGCACAGCAGCAATGGTGGTCTTCACACTTCCATTTTTTGCAAGTACATTATTTAAGTTCTTCTGAGTCTCCTGAGCAAACAGCTCAAGCTGGCTTTGCAGCAAGGACATTAATCCAGCTGCACTCTATAAAGAAAAATGTCACACATTTCAATATTATTCTGCACTTTTTAACATTCTTAAAGGGTACTTGAATGCCTTTATTAAAAATGCAGCAAATAAAAGAGCTTTGTCATTCTACATATGAAGGTACAATTTCTGTGTAGAGAAGATATAGACACTTTGCTTTTGGACATACACGTAAAGGCAGATGTACTGGACGTACTCAGAACAAGGCTAAGTTTTTTTTGTTACATTCCTACATAAGCTTCTTAAAGCAGCCCAACAAAGGCTGAAAAGAATTAGGATCATCAAGTTACTGTCCTAATATTTCTTCTGAAGCGACAACATTTTACTGCTACAAAGAGTTTAAATTAAAGCAAGACATTACACTTGGTGTTAGGGTTTCTTCTTACTCTAAGAATACCTTTGTATGTGCCAACCTCGTCACTTCCACTTCTTCTTTTAAACTCTCACAATCATTCTGAAGCTGAGCAAAAACACTAGCTGTTTCTTCCCGTAATTTTTTCAGAGTGAGAGAAAGATCTCCAAAGAAGGCATCCATTTCCCTTTTATGATCTTCCATCTTTGAAAAAAGTTTTATTTAAAGTTAGGTATTTGTCTTTAGGTAAGAACCGGCTACTTTTCCCGAGCATAATTTATATAGAAACAAGCTCTACCCCAAGGAAATTGTCAAAGGCACTAAGTGTTGCGCATAAAAAATGAAAAATAACACTTAGAGGAATCTGAAGTTACAGACTGGAACTTGGTGTGGGCTTTACCAAAGACACAATCTGGTATGTGAGGTAGACAAAACAGGAAGACACAGACAAGGTACTTGGTTAAGACAAGAGCAGGAAGCAAGAGTTAGTAAACCATGGACTATTTGCTGTCTAAGTCTGAAATCCAATAAAAAGCCTCTAGACAAGGAGAGCTGATTTCATGTGACTTGTAATTGACAGAAGGGAGAAATTCTTCAGTCAGTGCAACACATCACCAGGAAGATAGATTTGGTTTTTAATAAAACAGAAAAAGGAACGAAAGAGTGAGGTTTGTTCTGCATAAACATCACGAGATAGACTAGGACTAAAAGTTGAAGCATAGGATTTTTTTAAGTGCAGTGTTATCTGCACTTATTGTTAACAAGATACATTATCACATTTCTCAGGAATCAAAGTGACTACAGAGAAAGTTTGGTATGAAAGCAGGTGAAACTGGGAGTGATAAGACTTGTATGCGTTAAATATGTCTAAATTGGTTATTTTAGCTTTCTAAATATAGGAGAGACTATATGAAGGATATTATCAAATATTTGTTACATATAGCTTTAATCATCCACGCTAAGCAGTTGTGCCAATATAGCTAATAAGCAAATACACCACACTCAGAAGTGGAAAAGAAGTCTGAAAGAAAGAGCTAAAAGGTAGAACTCAGGGTACAGAATAAAGGAGAAAAGGCCAGAACAAAAGTGGAAACACTGACATCACAGAAAAATCACTTAAGGGTTACCTGTAAATTAAATCAAATAGAAGAGCACAAGCTGAGAGACAAGTTATGTGCATTACCTCGTCAACCGCAGCAGAATATTTTTTCATGTTACTCTGAAACTGACAGTTTAGCCTCAAGACAAATTCTACCATTGGTGTCAAGCTATTTAAAGCTCTTCGTAATCCAGATGTATGTTCCTCCTAGAACAGCGGTAAAAAAAAAAAAAAAGAAAAGTAAACCAGGATGTGACTGTTCCTTCATCTACATTTGTAAGAAGCTATCCAAGTACATATCCACATAGTCTGCTATTAATATTATTTGCTATATAGTGCATTACAGGTTGTGGTGGTGACACGGGAGGGGGAGCAGGGAGGGACATGATCGTGGCAAAGTGCTGAAGCAGAGACGGGTACAGAGAGCATCAGGAAAAAACCCTATACAGTATTTACAGAACCCCTTTTGATCAAGGGCAGTTTCATACATTAAGTAACATAAGAGTATGTAAATTTACTAACAATTAATCCCAGCAGCTCAGCTTTACAACCAAGCGACAGATTCTCATGTTGTGCTATTTTTTCGGACACGTGAGAAACTTCAGCAGACACCAATTCTTTTACAGAGGCAAAAGATGCTGCTACAACTGATGCAAGAATATTAGCTGCTGAAGAACTGGTAGACAGAAGGTCACCTACAAAAGAAATCAAGAAGCGTTACAAATTTTTTTTTTCCAAATTCCACTGTCACCTTATTGCCTCTTACAGCACAGGAAAGCTGTTTATCACCCCAGATACATTATTACTGGTGCAACTGTAATCATTGCTTAAAAACATTGCTTAAAATAAAGCCTCTTCCACTTACTAAAACAGATCTCTTTTAAGAAACTGTCTTTGCAACTACTGTTACACAAATCCAGGATGATGTACTGACATAGATATTATACTTACCTATAAAGTTTGTGTAAGATGTCAACATCTGTTGCTGCTTCAAACTGTTTTCACTAACTGAATCTTGTATTTTGTTGAACAAAACATTCATTTGTCCTGCAAATGTATTTTGGACAACAGCATTGTGTTGATCAACAGCCTTCTTACGGTCCAGTTTCGCATGCAGACCAGACACATCTTTTGTAGTTTCTTCAACTGTACTAAGTAACTGCAATTTTTTTAAAAGTTATTTTAGTCAGTCTTTGAACAAGAAGTCAAGCATATATTCCATAAGGAAAAGCAACTGCAGTTCTGATTTACCAGAGAAGTTCTCCCCCTAGAGACAGGTATTTCCCTTCATCAAGTTACAACTGTTGTGAATCCCGGTATTATGTCATTTATAGCCTTAGAACACAGGAAGAAAGTTACCTACTAGAGACCATTCCTTCTGACTTTGAAATTAGAGAATTAATAAATGACAACCCCAGTATTTAAGGAACTAAGGTATCATTTATCACAAAATAGTAAACAAAAAAATTCTTGACCACTTTAACTTTTTCTGAAAGATTTAACAGTAAACATTCAACCCAAGCAAGAGGATTTCAGTACTAGTTAGCAGGACACTCTCCCTACATCAAGTCTGTTTTGATAATCACAACAAATCTACAAACATCAAAACTGTACTCTAAAATATAGATATGACAGGGCAACAGTTTCCATTATCCACTCAGTGAGTGCAGATTACTGCACATATCTCACCAAAGCTTTTCGTTATTTTTTACTCCAGTTATATATAACTTACTCTTTTGTAGAGTCAGCCGTAAGTTTCTAGTAAAGAAAACTACTCATTTAGCAAAACAACTTATGACAATAAATACTGCAAAGCACTGGAACTCTCACGACAAACTGGCCTGAAGGAAAGGTAGTTCCAGACTAATCCAAACTAATCAGTGTGACTTTAGCAGTCAACTGTCAGTATTATCACAGAGAAAGTCCTACAATCTTTAGTAGCTTTTCATCATAATATAATTTATAGAGCCAATTCTAGTTTTCCATCTTAAATTCAGGTTTTGTCACACTCACATCATGCTTTAGCTACAATGACTTCCTTGAACACCCCATGAAACTCCTAAACACGGGACGCTACCATTACAGTTAGGTGCAAGAACTGTGACAACCTTGCTAGCTGTGCCATGAAGTTTTTGTTCAGTGTTTTCCAAAACTGAAACCACATACTCTTCTTCAGCCAGATGAACCTTGGTTTCGTGCAGATCTTTCTGCGTTTCTTCCAGTTCTTTCTCCTTGATTTGCAGATCTGTTTTACACTGTTCAAGTTCATTTTTACTAACTGTGAATAGTTCAGTGATCTAAAGTGGAAGACAAACATCAATAGGGCAACACTGCTTTTTAGAAGTTCAACAGTCCCACTTTACACCTCTCCAATTATGCTACAATACCAGAAGGCAAGTTGCCATCTACTAATGTACTTTCAGCTGTAAGATTGAGAGATCTGAAACCTAGGCCAGAGAATTGTATAATCCCTGTATTCACCAAAAATATCACATACCAGCACCATTTTTGCTGTAATAATCCCTTGCTTCCCCACTCAAACCACAAGGCCAAACAATTCTTACAGCACAAGGGAAAAAAAACTCCAAACAACCCACAGTAAACAAACCTAAGCAGGTAGAATGAAAAACAGAGTCAGTAAAGCTGATTAAACAGAGTAGTTACATATTCCAGCAAATTAATATCTGCATTTCTTTTAAAAAGGAAGCTCACATTTTCTGTGTAATTTGTTAATGGGAGCTCATCACCTTTTCCTCCATTTCCTCATTCTTTGCTCCTAAGTAGGTATCTGCCAACTGAGATGATACTATTGGACAAGCAGACTTTTGCTGAAAACCCAGCAAAGCAGATGAAAGGTAAAGTGGTAGACATTAAAACAGCTTTAAAAAAAAAAAAAACAAACAACACAACAACATTGTATTCCGCAACTTCATATATGGTATTTCAACTTCACAACTTTAAGTATTAGGAAGCTTCCACTCTTGACTAATGAGGGAACTCTAAGAACAAAACCTCTGATTATTCTTTGCTCAAACTTTTTTCCTCCTTCCCTAAAGATTTCTTTCATTTTTTTGGCAATTCAACCCACAGTTGAGGAACATTACTTACCCTTTTCATTTCTTCCTCCATGATGCTGATTTTATCAATATATTCTGCAATTTGTTCTTCCTGAACTGTCAACTTCCCATTAAGGGCTCTCAAGCAAGGATTAAAACAAAGAAATTAGTCAAGTAACAGCTGATTTCAAGATTAGCTACTGGTTTTTATACTACACATTCAGTAATTTTGAAAAATAAGTATTGCTAACCTATGTACGAAAAGCAGGTAATTTTCACTTAACACAGAAAGGATTTAAGACAATTTTCCATTGTAAACTTTCTGTGTAAAGTAGCCCTCTTACAAATGGAAGTAAAATATACTAAGTTTGCTCTCCTATATGAGCTTCCACTGAAAGAAAGGCTGCATGGTGTAAATCTGTATCCTGGCTATACTTATGGCAAGTTCCACATAAAAATAAGATGCTCAGCGCAAACCTACTCTTTAGGCTTCTACCTGTGTAATAATTAATTTCTAAAGAACAAACTGCCCAGTCAAATTCTCCTATCTTAAATTTTCCAGTGTGAAAATAGATCTGAAAGCATTTCTGTATACAGATAGGTAGCAGTATCTGAAATTTGTTGCTAGCCATGTTATAGAGATTTTGAAGACATACTCATAATTTTCAAGGGAAATATAGACTCCATTTTTTTCTCGTGCAGCAGCAAGGTCTCGCTTCAGGCGCTCAATCTCTTCAGTGTATTCCTGCATAAAGAAATGATCACATGTAAAGCTGAAAATTTCTACTTTACTTCCAAGATTTAGATTAATGGATACTTCACGAAGACGATGTTTTATGGAAGTTTTGCATAAGCATAGGAACAAAGCACTTCTTTTCCAAGTAAATTCAGTATAGCACCATTTAAGTCCATAACATTCGGTATATGTAGAGATTGAAACCTCCCATCTGAACCGTACCCAGTTGCATATAACAGCTTGCAATGGGAATCACAGCTTCTCTAGTAGCAGTCAGCTGCCTTATATTGGCTCTTTGTTCAGACTTAGTGACAAATTCACTTTAATTCAGGTGCTTTCTAGGGAATGAAGCTGCTAATACAGCAAGCCCAGAAAGAGAGTCCAGTGTCATTGAGCAGCTCTTCACTAACTTGTAAGCAGGAAATCCATACACAAATCACAGCTAGTAGCAAGTCCTCTCTATCCAGTTTTTGTCTTCGCAACAGGTTCAGTATCTGCAAAGTAACTAATGCTGTACCAGTAGAGCAGCTTAGTTCAAAAGCATCAGTTCAGTGATTAAAATCACCTCAGAAAAGCACTGCTATTAGTTACAGCTTCTCCACAACTTCTTAATTCCTGCATAGCAAAAGCCATGTTAACAGAATCAAACCTAACCTGTAACTTCACCTGTGAAGATATATGTCTAGCTTACCTTAATAAGAGCTTTTTTTGTTAGCTTCTGATTAACTTCAGGCTTGTTCATTATGTTCTTTGCTCTATGGGCATACTCCAGTGTACTCAGTGTTTCCTGTGATAAACAGATGTAACACTAGGTCAAGCTGAGGAATTAACTGATTTTTGTATCATTAGCAAAATATAATATCTATTTTAGGAATAGATTTTCAGGCTTAAATTTACCTCAAGATTTATAGATGCAGGAGAAACTGTGGCAATTATTGATGTTTTTGTTCGTCCTCCAAGAGAGTCTTGAAGGATTCTCGTGAGTTTAGATTCCCTGTATGGAATATGTGGGGCTCTTTCTACTAGAGCAGTAATAACTCTCCCTAGTGTCAGGAGAGACTGATTGATATTTCCAGCTTCACGAGCTCTTTTGTCAACTGCCCCAGACCGACCAATGTTTTCACTTCCTGCAAGATCAACCTGAAAGAGAAGAACACCACGTTCTGTCTCAAATCACCCTGAAGAATGCTTGCCCCATAGTGTTGCAGATGTTCAGTTCAAACACTTACCAAGTTTAGCTTCCCGATCTTAACAAGTTCTTCTCCATCTACCGTCGTTTCTTTCATATGGATGGTAATCGAAAACACAGAGTGGGAACGGCTATAAAAGAATTCAGTTTCAGACAGACATCCCATTGCAGCCCAATGATCTGCCTCTACATGACACTGCTGCAAGTTAGGTGTCCATGCTCTTTTTAGGGAACACATATGCATTTTCAATACACAAAATTATTCTACCAAGTGTATTTTTATGTGTATACATATGAATAGGGTACTTAAAAGCAACTGAATGATGTTTGCCTCATTCAATCCTGGTAAATTTTATCTTATTTCAACAAAACCAAGAGAAACACTCACTTATGTTTACATTTGTGTGTTCTCAACTCACAGACATGTCAAGAAAACTGGCTTGTAGATTTTAGTCAATACACCAAGAACGGTTTTACAGAACATGAGATTAAGAAATTTAGTTTTCTTTGTTCAGACTAAGAAAATCGGCAAGAAGCTGAATCCAGTATTAAAAATTTGGAAGTTAAATTCAATTTTCATTCAAGACAGTAGTACAGTTTAAGATGATTTGAGCTTATTCCTTTAATAAGTTTTTCTATACATGTCAGCTTCCAATTGTAAAACCATAGGCGTCAAATTACAATAGTTTGATCATATATAAAACAACAGCTCAGGCAGAATGAATTCTCTAAATTCCCTGTAACGTCAGATGAAATTAGCTCTGTGTTCTAATCTGCAGTAGTGAAATACCCATGTACCAGTAGACAGATGTGCTCAGTATATCTTTAACTTAAAATATACCACAGGCAGGGTGTTCCTTGCTCATTGCAACTCTGGATCACTCCTTGTTCACAGTGACATGGATATCACATCTGCAGTTCAGGAGTCAGAAATCAGTAATAAACAATGATATTCTTTTGTCAGGAAGTGTAGTGACAGGACAAGGGGTAATGGTTTTAAATTGGAAGAGGGGAGATTTAGGTTAGATACCAGAAAGAAATTCTTTACTGTGAGGGTGGTGAGGCACTGGAACAGACTGCCCAGGGAAGTTGTGGATGCCCCATCCCTGGAAGTGTTCAAGGCCAGGCTGGATGGGGCTTTGAGCAACCCGCTGTAGTGGAGGTGTCCCGGCCCATGGCAGGGGGGTTGGAACTCGATGATCTTTAAGGTCCCTTCCAACTCTAACCATTCTATGATCCTATGATTTTTGACCAAGGTGTCTCCACTACACACTGATTACAAGCTGCAATCATATAAAGTAGCCTGCACTGCCATACAAAAAGCCCCCTCAATCTTATCCCCAACTTCCACAATCCAGTTTGCAAGTTTTCAGAAGCTGGGGTTTGAAAAGAAAGTCTTGTGTTGACCTGTCAAAAACAGATCTTAGCAGTATTTAGAAATTCCAACTTCAGTAACAAATCCTAATATACCATTTTCTACTGCTGCTGAGGAGAGGAAAGGATACTTGAAACTCTTACACCAAGTTCTTATTTAGTAAACAGGACTGGCAAAAAAAAACCCAACCACCCATAACAGGTAGAAGACAGACAACTCACCTCTAATAAAGGTGTATTCGTGCACTATTAGAATCACCCCACAGGATGTGATAAAGAAGTTCTAACTATGGCTTTCTAACCCACATTTGGCAGTCTGAACTGCCATACATAATCTCAAGATCATGCCAGGTTTGCATTAGCTACATCTTTTACTTCTTCAGTAAGATCCTGTTTAATAAAACAAGAACAAAACAGTTTCTGAAACAGGAAAGATTTGTACCTTGAATATGCATTCAAGTAAGTAGCTGCAGTCGTTCTTTTTGCTGCACCCCTTTCCAGGATTTGGTAGACTTCATTTTTGTTGTGTACAGTTATTTCTTCCAAGCCTTTAATAATTACACCCCTCTGTCAGAAAATAATGCATGCTTATACATCTCTCAACAACTCTGAAAGCTTTAAGCTAACAAATTTTGGAGGACAGCACTAACCTTGTTTCGAGGGTCATCAAACATCTGTAGTCTTTCTCCAACATCAGGAGTAGGATTCAGAAGATCAAAAAGCTCCTCATTATAGATTTCCAAAAGAGAGACTTTGACTGAAAATTCAGTACCATTCTCTGTGAGTTTTTCAAATATTTGATGCAGTGTACGGGGTATTATACCTGCTAGTGGATCCTATAAAGTGAAGTGAAATATTTAATACATAGAAGTACTAAAAGAGATTTGGGGGTGGGGGGTGAAGTTTCAGCTAAATAGTCTGGTTTGATATAAGTAAGAATACCTTGGACAAAGATCATCTCCTACATAAAAATCGCCAAGACATGTACTCTTGCTTAAAGATGTAAAGTTTTGGTTTTCATATAAATGAATGAGACCATTTGTTAGTTTACAAACATTTAAGGAAAGTCACTTCAGGATTCGAAAGCATCAACTATAGGTTTTCTTTAGCCTTCTGCAATTTCTAACTTTGAACTATAATACAGATGAGAAATCTCAGGAGTGAAAAGTATACCTCTTCCCAAGTATATTCCTCATTGGGTGACCGCTCTCCTTCCATCGTGAAAGTCTTACCAGTACCAGTTTGGCCATAACTGTGAGAATAAAAAATTAAATTGTAACTAGAAACTAAAATTCAAATAAAGGTTCCTGTTAATAATTATTGGCTTACTTACGCAAACACTGTACAGTTGTAGCCCATAATAACTTCATCCAAAATGGGACACACCACACTCCGGTATACATCAATCTGCTTTGCCTGAGCTCCAAAAACCTGTTGAGGCAAAGACAACACATCCATTTATCCATACAGTAATGTGTAGCATCACACAGCACAGTCATCAGACCAGAGCAGAAAAGTATCTGAGCCAGTTTCTGTAAGTCCCCCACTTGACAAACAGTTACCATATCAAACGTGTAAGTCTTCCTTGATGTCTTATCAGTCACTCCTCCAGTGCGGACACTGACTTCCTTTCTTGCTTGGTCACAGTCTACAACAGCATAGGAGCTTGCTTTGCGTTCTGAGGCATTAAAAGGCCTAAAAAGGCAGGAGTCAAGAATATCAGGTTGATACCATTGCTAACAAGAACATAAACTGACAAAGCAGTAATATCACTCAGTTTAAGGATCCAGAGTAGTACAATTAGGTAAAAGGAACACAAATCTTTTAACTTAATTTGTTTAATTGTTTAAGGAAAAGCTGCCACAATTTGGCAGTTCCCAGACCTTGTTTCTCCTTCCGCCCACTGTAGGACAACCCAAGTAGCTATAGCTTTTAGTTTGTTTACATATGTATTTTTTAACAAATCCATAAACACTTTTAAGATCATTTAGATGCGCACACAGCTAACTTGCATTAGAAAATGTTGTTCAATTGCAGGGGGGGTGGAAGATTAAAGATACCGAGTAGTTGTATAAACGAGAGCCTTCAAAAAAGGAAAAATTTATTAATGAAAGTTAAGGCAATAGTGAATCGAGCTAACTTTAAATATTTCCTTTTTCATTTACACAAGCAATGAAGTCTACATCTCGCACTGATGAGACAACACTCTAAAGCACCAGAAATACTAACAGACCCTGCTAATAGCAGAACAGTAGACAGCAATACCAGAACCTTTATAGTGCTGATGCATTTGAATAGAATTTAATAAGACAGACAAAGCATTGGATTTGGCAGGAAAAAAGTCCACATAACTTTACATAAAACTCAGTAAAAGGTAACAGAGGTGTCAGGAGTTTCCTGGCTCTTGTGGCTAACATTTCTTCCTCAACAAAGCACTGAGGCTGAAGTGTTAGATACTAGAAAGACCACTAGACACTTTGGTGCAAGACGAGTGGTGACAACAGATGATGACTAAAATCTTGGTTACAGGGGCAAGTTACAGCTTCAGTTTTGTGACTTTTAAAAGAGTAGGAGGCTGAACAATGACTATGTTCTGCTCTGTAATGATATAACAGCTCACCAGTCAAATGCAGGAGCCTTATGGTTCAATAGCCCACAGCTGTGAGATCAGGGAACAATTCAGCTGGGCTGGAGCTCACATGCAGGTCACTGTCATGAGCCACTACACAAGCAGCAACCTGGAATGCCACAGTGGCATTTGATCACAGGCTCATGCCCTCAGGTGTAAAGCATATTAACATGCATATTAACAATGCTAATAGACACATTTTGACTTTCCAAATTCATTTTTTACCAAAGCATAGCGAATGTGTTGCTTGAAAATGTTTTTGATAAGCTCAGACACATCAGGTTTTGGAAGGAAATTAAGACAATTGCATATATCTACCCATCCATAAGATAAGCAGAACCTGACTGATGCAGAAGAAAAAAGAAAAGTGGAAGGAACATTTACTAGCTCAAACACACTGAAGCTCTATTCAAAAAGAAAAACTGTACAAGAGGCAAGAGTAAGGGTGACGTAGAAAATTTTTAGGGTTTAGAGACTATATCTTGATATAGGACTTGATCTGAGTTGCAACAAAAGCAGAACACTACACCGTGGACAATCCTAACACTACTGTCATATTGAGCGTTATATTTAATTAAAATATACATTTAGTGAGGCTACTCCAGCACAATTGAGACTAATCAGATGAAAAAGAAAATGATTGCTCTTGACAGTGCTTCAAACTCAATTGCTTCAATAATTATTCTTTTGCAATAGCCTTGATTTCCATCAGAATCTTCACCAACACATTTGTTTCAGCAGCTCTTTAGTTGTGTTGCAAAAATAAGAGAAAAATCACTTTTAATTTTTTTCATGGTGAATTTATAAAAGTATAAGCATGAGGATATAGTGATTGCAAAAGGCATTAATAACAATAATATATATGCTAGCATTTGCAGATCTGGCTCAAAAAACCCCACACTTCCAAAGGTATTTTGAACACTATTCTTAACCCACCAGGAGTATTAGTTTTAACAAGCAACGCTTGAAGAACATTTCAAATCTAGTATCAGTCTTTAAAGTCACCTCAAAATTACAAAGAGAGCCTAGTTTTATGGCACGTTAAGTTTGTCATATCATACAAAAAAATAAATTAATCTCAGCGACCAAGATAATTGATCATTATTACTTAAGAAGTTGACCCCCATAGTTTCTTGTCTGATTTCAAAGAGTCTGCATCACTGAAGTTATACGAAAGACATATGAAAGCGGCTGTAGCAAAAGTTTTATTAGCTGTTGAACTGTAGCGGCTTCCCAGAGAATCTGGTAGAAAAACGAAATGCAGTTTGTTTTTTCTGTGTCACGAATATCGGTCACACTAACTCTCACCTAGCTCTTCTTAGCCTTCCCACACAGCTTCACGCTGGCCGCGCACCGAATCAAGATAGAAAACCGCAATTTTTTGCCTTTTTAAGATGTAGGAGATTATTCATCGCATTAATTTTGCGGAAGCGGCCACCGTCCCTGCGGGCTGCCGGGACCCGCCACACCGCAGGGTTAACGCCTCGGACAGGCGTTTCAAGGCGCAGCACCGAGCTGGGGGGCAGCGGCGGACTCTCTAATAACCCCGTACCGGGAGGACACCACGCCGCCCCCTTTCCCCGGAGCCGCCGGGCTGCAGCGGGGCAGAGCCGGGGCCGCACGGCGCCCCGTCCGCACCCTGTCACGGGCCCGCCGGGCACTGCGCACAGCGCAGCAAACGCTCCAGACCCGAAACCCGGAGGGATCACGCCGGCTCCAGCGCTCGCCCGGGGGAAGGCCGCCGCGCCTACCTGCACCGCACCACCACCTGGATGTTCTTGCCCTTCTCCTCCTTCTTAGCGCCGCCGCCCTGGAAGCCGAGGGAAGCCATGGCGGGCCAACGCGCGAAACCTGCCGGGGGGCTCGGGAGAGAGGCGAAGCGCCGGCCGCGGTGCTCCGGGGCTCGGGCCAACCGCCCGCCGCTCGCCTCAGCCGCTGCCGCGCGCGCCGCCGCCGACTTTGAACCACGCGCCTCCCGCCCCGGCCCGCCCCGGCCAATCAGCGGGAGCGCGCGCGGGGCACCACGGGACGGGCCGTCGAACGCTGGCGGTGACGCACGGGGCGCGGCGGAAGCGGCGGTGCCTCCCCGCCCGGCGGGGGCCGCGGGGGGTGGCGGGAATTGGGTGAGGGACGGGACGGGACGGGACCAGCATTTGCGTTACGGCGTCTGAGCTGGTCTCCCCGCGCCGCTGTGACGTTATGCCTGACGTCAAACTGGAACCTGCCGTGCAGCTGTTTTTTGCCGCCGCAGCCACGCGCGCTGAGGAGGGGCCGGCAGCGCCGCTCCGACCACCCTCGGGGTGTTCCCCGGTCGGTGCCGCCCGCTCAGCCCGGGGAAAATCGGAGTCAGAGCGAAGAGAACCAGCGAAAGGCGGAGGGTGCACCGCATCCACCCGTTCGCTGGGAACGCTCGCTCCATCCGTGAGCCCCGCACCGCGTCCGCGCCCTCTCGGGAGCGGTGTCGCTGACGTCACCCCGCCCCGCCCGACAGCTTCCCCGAAGCCGTGCTCGGCGGAGACCCGCGGGCGGGAACGGGCCTGGCGGGCGCCGGGGAAGATGTAAGTGCCCTGAGCCGCTGCTCGGCGACCCGCACCGCCCCCCCCCCCCGCCCGCCGCGGCGCACCGTGCCGCCCCGTTCCGCTGATGGCTCTCCTAGGGCCTGTTGTTCCGGTCGCTGACATCTGGGTTACCCATCTCTAATTTTGCAGGCTTCGCCGCTCCCCCCCCCCCCCCCCCCCCTTTTTTTTTTTGGTTTTGAAGTTGGCTGCTTTGAAAATTACACCCCCTCCCCGAGTTCTTAAAGTTAATAACAAATGAATCCTAACCTGCGGCTTGCGGTGATTTTCTGACGGTGATGCGAAGCAGCATCACATCGTGCTCCTCTACCATTTATCTCAAAAGTCAGAACGATGTCACAGCCAATCAGTCTCAGACTAGGCATGAAGAACAGGGTCTGAGAAATACAGACATTGTTTTTATAGAACAGAACACGAAGTGTTGGATTCCTCGTCTGCTGTGAGCAGATTCAGAAAACATTAATGTTCAACAAATTTGTCTGCCATTCTAAATATGGACCGATGATGAGGCAGAAAAAGAGCTATGAAATGTGACTAGTAACAGTGACTAGTAACAATTTTCATTTCCAGCCTTTCTGAGTATTTTCTGCTTGCTCCATGTAAGACTTTATGGCTTGCGTACCACTGAAAACACAATCTTAAAGGTTATATAAACTACTTTGCCAGGACAGACACCTGGAAGTTACTAACTGCCAAATTAATTACTGCCCTTCAACATCAATTTTTAACCCTTTGGCCTCAAACCTAGAAATAAGACAATGAATCTGTAGAAAAAGCTTGTAACAAAACACTTAAAGTTTGTCTATGCCCAGACAACTAAGGAACCCATATTTTCTAACAGTCTTAGAGCTTAGCTTTCCAGCCAAAATGATTTTGGTGGGCTGATGTCACCAAGTGTCGGGGTTTAACCCCAGCCAGTAAGGAGGCCCATGCAGCCGCTCCCTCACTCCCCACCCTCTCCCCAATGAAGAAGGCACATGCATCATCTGTGACAAAGATGTATTTTTTTTGAGAGAGAGAAAAAATTACAGAAAAATTGATCAAAAAGGACAATTTTTCACTAAAGCTTGCCACCAAGAAGTCATTATATTATGGTGACATCCACAGACAATGCACGCCTCAAAAAAAAAAAAAAAAAAAAAAAATCAGTGTTTTCCTAGGATTTCTATCAGATAACCTGCATAATTACAGATATGGAAGCCTCACAAATAGTGCAATTGTTGATAGTAAACATCAGGTAAGAATTAAGAAAGGTTATAATAAGGGAGAGACATAATTAATATAAATTACAAGTTTGGGTGAGACTTCTTCAAGGCTTAGTAACCCCTGTTGTGATTACCAGCACGCTACACAGTGTATGAGCTAAAATGGGCTACACAAGGGTCTCCACATGCAATTACCAGTGAAGAATCACCAGCAAGTAAACCTCTTTGTATTGAACATTGTCAGAGTTTAACATTGTTTAATATTATTGATGACATAGGAAAAATTGACTGATTAATTGCATACTCACATTAAAGGGGAGATGACCTGCACCTCAGATAAACATATAGCAATTTCTAGCATTTGAACAGCCTCTCCAGGTGGCCAGTAATATTCTAAACTCTGTGTTGTAAACATACAGAAAGTTAAACAGTAAGGGCTCACACACACACTGTTCTGGTATATTCTCAGCTGAGGACAGGTTCTCCAGTCAAAGTAACAGGATAATTATTTCAATTAAAGATTAAATTTGCAATAATCTACAATAAAATACAATACAATTAAATTCAAGCTACATTAAAATAACTACCTTCTTAAAAATTAAAGACTCGATGGATATGTAACATGATTAAAAACAGCATTGGTTTCAACTCACCAGGGAAAATGCACAGAATAAAGGATCTCTTTTTTCTGCATGCATGCGAGATCACTGTCCAACACAGACACAGATGGTAGCACTTTTAGATCTTTTTATAGTTACCATAATAAAAAATTACTACCACACATAGGGACATGTATGCATTTGCATAATTAGTGCAGAGGAAAGCTAATAATTTTCCATACGCTTACCTGTTTTCAGTTAAGGTATGCAGCTGGATGGCATCCTTTACATAAAAAGAAAAGAAACAACGAATGGGAAAATTGGAAACACAGAGACCTGACAGGACCCACTGAAGTCAACAGAAAATGTCTCCTTGCTTTCTCATTATCTTTAGACTTTAACATTTTAAAATTTAACTCATTCAGTATTTTTATACTGAGAGCAGTCAACAAACCATTTTTTTGCCTTGTCATTAAATTTCCACTATTTATTTTGGAGTGGAAATAACAATCATAAGCTATGCTTTTCTCAGCCTGAGGCCGGTTTACTACAAAGCCCTTTTATATACAATTACAATTTGAATTTAATCCAGAATTTTAGCTAAGTGGAAAAATATGGCTCCATTATAAGCATATCACGCCCATACCTAGAGTTTTACGCTTGCTACCTCTTAGCTTTCAAGAGGAATATAAAATACTGGGTTTATTCTAAATTATTTGTAACCTGCCTGCTTTGATTGATAACTTTCCCTGCACTGTACTGTTATATCACATATCCTGAAGAGGGATCTCCACACTGCTACTCCGCAAGGCTTCTTCATGGAAATTTTTGAGTAATTTTTGCACTCTGAATCGTACTTAAGTTCATTTGATCTTTTGGACAACACCTGCTTTTTCACTAGGGCAGGTGAAGAAGGCAGGACTGAAAGCATCAATTGTTATGAGCAATTAAAGTTTCATCAGGAAGAAACCTTAGTTTCTGGACTACATCAAGAAAGGAATTTTACTGAAAGTCCTCTTTACTTTTGCTGATGCTGTCGTATTAAAATATCCTAGAAACATGGAAAAGATATCAAAAATAGTGGAGGGGTGTAATTTTTGCTACTATAAACTGAAACACAGAGGGGTTAGATTATCAGAACACAATCTGCTCTGAATAAACGTCAGTGCCATTGAATTGCCGCTAAATAAGCTTACAGTGGTGAAAACAGGTGTAAAGTACAGTAGGTGTGACCTGTGTTGCACACCTCTGCTGCAATACTTGTGTTAGATACATGAGGAGGTGTGATCTTTCATCACCACAGAAGCAGGAGCGCTTGCTTTACGTGCCAATATTAGCAGACCACCAGGGTTTTGCTGGTGCAGTCCGCTTTGCTTTCCCAGAATTGTCCGTGTATATCCTAGGCAAGACCTATGGCTAAAGGCAGGATTTATCAGAGCAGCTAAATATACATCAGGCCAGCATTAGCTAATTATATACATTCGGCTACATTAGGCTAGCAAACTTTCTGTCAGGACCTGAAAAGGGAATGAACTGCCTGAAACTGTGTAATTTTTAAGCTTTCACCCCGAATGGTAAATGATACAACATGTCTGCAACTTGCGTTAACAATAAAGGCAGAAGGATTTATACTATCTATCCAATTTAAGAGGGTGACTCCACTCCTCTTAATCCCTCGGTTCAGAGAGGGAGGAGATAGATCACAAAGAGGCACTAATCTGGCGGTGTGCTTTCTGCCAGGCACAAATGGCATTACCCTCTGACGCACTGGCAATTGCAAGGGGGCAGAAGGAAGGTTTAAGATCTTACCATTTATCCTGTCCTCTTTCCCTCCAGCCTGGTCTTGAATTTTACATACACTAGGAAATGGAAAAAACCCAGACTGCCTCAAACTAGAATCCCATGAGGACAAAGATATCCTTCATTTTCACAGGAGTTAACATATTGTGTAAAAATTAGGCTCCCACACAGTTCTAAATCCAAGCAGCTAATTTAGGTGAAAACTACCAACTGCCTTGCTCCAACCAGGATTAGTTAACTTGAGAGACAGTTCTGTGTCTAAACTGAGGCCAGAAGTGTGGGTGTACTTGATGTAGACACGAGTGCTTTAAATTGGGTAGCTCAGGTACCGGTCTCTATAGCAGCGCAGACCTCAGTGGAAACCAGCAGCTGAATGTCAACCCAAATTCCCTGACAGATCGTGCTGACCATATGGAGTAGTATGCTGCCACCTCGAACGGCTCATTTGACCAAAGCTGACCAGTTTAAAGTTACCTCCAGTACCTCTTCAGTCCCATCTTTGGGTGCAGAAATAACCTTAGCTAACTCCTCAGGTCACATCTTTATGCCTTTGTATGACAGGAGGAAGGTTCTGTGGACTTCCAGCTGTGAGATACCACCTGTAATAAAAGGCAAGCAGTGGGGAAGTGTGAGATGGTATCCCCTGGACTAAAATCAGGCTTTAAATGTAGCACATCCTTCTTTTTCTTTTTTCTTTTTTGTTAAGCTTTGAGAAATATTACATAGGAAAATAGATGCTGAAGAAAGCACATTACTAGACCTGCCAACAGTGGGCTGTTTCGGGGTGGGTTTTCTTTTGCCTAGAAAAGGAGGTGCAGCAGCCAACCACAACCACGACTTTCCCACAGGGAAATCTACCCAGAAAAAAAAATATCCCCAGAAAACTCAAATAGATGGAGCTATAACATAACTTCAACCTTACGCAGCATTTACACCCCGTAAACCCACCCTGCGCGGGGGTCCCGGTTCCGATCCCGAAGCAGCGGGGCCCGGTGCCGCCGGCCTCCCGCGGGCGAGGGCGAGCTCCGGCGGGGCCAGTTCTCCCCTCGGGGCGGGGGGGGAAGTTTTGGCACCCGCCGCCCCGGGAGATCTGCAATCTCTGCCACTCAGGACGGCACCGCGCCCACTCTACTCCAATTACGAGGCGCCTAATTACCTTTTGTCTCGGCTTTCGCCGGCAGGGACGCGGAGCCCGGCCACCAGGAAGCGGCCGGGCCGCAACACGGTCCCTTCCCGGGCGCAACCCAGCCCTTCGGCGGGGCCGCCCCGCCGCCCTTCCCGCCGCAGCCCCGTCCGCCCCCGCCGGGCGCGGCTCCCCGGCCTCCCCCGCCGCGACCAGTGTCGCCCCGGCTCCCCGCCCAGCCACCCACCCCCTCCGCCGCCTCCGCCTCCTCCCAGAGGCCCCCGGCCCCCTCCCCAGCCGCAGCCGCAGCCCCGGCCCTCCCGGCAGCAGAGGCAGCTTCCCGCACCCCCAGGTACGGGCCGCGCTAGGCCCGGCGCGGTGGCGGCGGCCCCGCCGGGCGCGGAGGGCGGACGGGACCCCGAGGGCGCCGGGGAGGGATTGGCCAGGCGGCGAGGGGAGGCGGGCGGAGAAGATGGCGCCGCCGCCGGCCGCCGCGCCGAGGAGCGGCGTGTGCTGAGGCGAGCGGAGCCGGGCCGGGGCGGGCGGCGGCGGGGAGAGGCCGGGCGCTGGCGGCGGAGCCGGGATATGCGGCAGCGGCTGCTTCCTGTGCTGAGGCGGGCTCTGCTGGGCTCAGCGCGCCCCTGCGCCGCCCCGGCCTCCCGGTTTTCCCCTCAGAGCCGGCGGCGCAGCTTTCTCGGGTACGGTGGGCGTGCGGCGGGGGGGGGCCGGGGCAGGCCCCCGGATCCCGGCGGCGTGCGGTGGGCGGTGAGGCCGGAGAACTGCTCCTGTCCCCCGCTGTGTTGTGTAAGAGGTGGCGGCGCGGCCGGGGCGGGGGCACCTTGTGAGGCCGAGGGAGCGCCCGTCCTGCCCCGAGCGCGGCTTCGTCCCCGGGTCTGTGGGAAGCCGGGGGAGCGCGGGCCGCGGAAGCGCGGGGCCGGCAGCGGAGCCCGCGGTGGGGGAGCGGGGTCAGCGGGCCCGTGTGGGCCGGGGAGGCCTGCGTCCGGCCCGGCCGGGAGCGCCCGGTGTGCGGCGGGGCGGCCGCGCTGTCCCCTGTCTCCCTCCGGTGAGGGAACCGGCTTGGCCACCGGCCGCAGGGCCGTGGCGCGGCTCCAGCTGCCCGGCGGGCTCGCTTTGTTGTTTCTTTCCCCCGCTCCCCTCAAAAAAAAAAAGCCACCCTGGAATTTTCGTCTCGCTAAACTTGCCGTGTCGTCCTAAGCCATAAATGTAAACAAAAGCATGTTGAAATTTTTTAAAAAGAAGCTGCTCTCAGAGTTGCCCAAAGCCGATGGCGGCGCCGGGCGGTCCGGCGGCGGCACCGCGGGGCGGTGTGTTCCCGGCTCCGGCGGAGACGGTCCCGCCGCGGGGGGGGCAGCGGGCCGGCCGCTCGCCATGGCTCGCTCCTGGGGCGAGTCACACCGCCTAACAACCCGGCAAAGTTCTTCCAGGAAACAGCTGGGCGAGGGAAAAAGACTAAGTTCTGTTCTTTCTTTAACGCTGTGTTATTTCAGTAGCAAACCCTATATTTAGCGCTGCAAAAGATACGTCAAAAGTAGCATCTTTTGGTAAAAAAAAAAAAAAGAGTTATGATGACTTGTGCTGTCAGTGCTCCTGTGTCAAAATTCAGATGCACTGTTATTGTTCATAATTGCTATGTGTGCTGCAGTGCTGTAAGGTAATCTGCAGCGTGTATCGGGAGTGGGGCTTTTCTCAGGCTGTAGTTTCTCCTGCTACATTACTCCTCTTTAAGCATGTTAATATATGCAGTATTTGGACTTAACTTTATGTATGCGAGCAGGCCTGTTGTGTTTTTGTACTGCCTACAATCATGATGTAATCATCTGTTCAATCTTAATTGTGAATTAGGATTTACATAAATAATAATGAAATGAGAGCAGGCATAGTGCTTTCACATGATTTTTTTTTTTTTAAGATGGGTATGAAAATTAAGAATTTTTTTTTCAATTACATGTTCCCTGTTTCTGACTTTTGTTCATATTTTCACCTTTTTTTTCAGCTTTAACTTTTTGTTCTCATGCAATTTTTAACCTTCATCTGCACATCAAGTAGCAAGATCATTTCTCAGTTAGAACTTCTTCTCTTCTCCTTTTCATCTCGTGTACAGCATTGAAATTTATCTCTTCTGGTTGGGGAGTCCCTAGAAGGGTTTATATTTGCATGTTGCCATGCCTTTTTGCTCCCTTTCTCCTTTCCCTCTTCAGTCGCTTGTGAGGCTGTAGCTTAATCCCTGAGATGAAATGGTACCTTTGGGAGTTTGATCAAAGTGTCAAGGATGTAACATATTTTGCACATGAATAGAAAAGTAGCTCCTTACCCTGTTAGGTCCAGAAGGAGAAAGAGAGAAGGGACAAAAAGTTCATTACCTCCAGTGTTTCACTGAACTGGAAAGTCATGGACTGGAAGCTAGGGGTCATTGCAGGTTGTTGTAGAAGTCATTTACTAAAAATACTGTCAGACCGTTTGAGAAATCACGTATTGTGTTGATATTTTTGATATATTAATTCTATTGTATTAGATGCTTTTGTAATATTTTTGATAGTTCCATCTTTTAACAAGATAGGAATCAAAAAGTTTGTAATAAAAATGTAGAGGAATCGATTTAATTGGTTCTGTTTCTACAGTTGTGTATTTGTTTGTGTGTTGTCTGTCAGTGGGCATCTTTATGTTCTCTGCTTTTATGATGTCTGTAAGTTGATAAAATATGCTTATAAGATAGCACTGTATATATGCAATAAGGTGATTTTTGATGGAGCTTGTTTGAAAGTTGCTTCACTGTAGCTTTCTACTTAGATCTGACCTTCTGCAGCTTGTTTTTAGAATGAGTCAGAACTATAGTTTGCCTGAACAACAGAAATGGGAAAAGATGCTGTGGAGTTGAGAGTTTGTTTACAGCGTTAACAGTAAAACTGGAGTCGAATTGTCCAAAATCATGAAAACTAAAATGCAAAATAGGTAAACAGCCAGGACTTCCTTCGTTGAAACACACCGCTGACTCTCCTAACCTGCTGGTTGTTGTAGGTGTGTTGGTGGTGTCAGAGCTGTAGTGTTAGATAAGTGATTTCTTTTAACGTGGGATTACAGTACTTTTCATGATTCAGAATCCTAAAGTTCTTTTTGGTTTTGTTCCTAGATCAGATATTCTTGCCAGTTCTCTCATCTTTCTTGTTGTTATGCAGTATAACTAAAGTTTTAGTCTCATCTTGGTGTTTGTTTTTTTTTTAATTCAGACCTCACAAGTTTTTCTTTTTGAGGGTATAAGACAGATGGTAGCATAAAGTGTTAAGTGAGTTGGCTTTACAAAGAGTCTCGGGCAATCTGATGTGCTACTTGCAGATAAAATGTATGAAATACACATCAAAATACAGTTAGAATAAAGCGCGGAGGTCTCTCCTGCAGCAGCCAGTTTTACGTTTCTCAGCGTGTGCGGGGCCCTGTGCCAGACACAGACACTGCTGCTGCACCGTGCAAGGAAAGCAAGGAAAAGTGTTAGGGAGGGAGGAAGAGAGGATGAGAACCACTGGCTTGCAAGTGTTCAGTGCATAAAGCAATTAATGGAATTAATGAGTGCATTTATGAAGAAAATTAGTAAAATACACTTTCAAGCAGCTGGTCATGTAACACAGTCTTATCAGCCTTGCTCATAGCACGCAGTTTGAGAGACTGATGAAAATAACAGTGCACACCAAAATACTGTGCCAGATTTGTGAAATCGTTCTGAAGGTCCTATATCATCATATCATCTGAAGATTAAAAAAAGATAATTTTACTGAAATTTTAAAAAGAACCAATCTTTCAAAAAATGGAAGGCTTCAAAGGCCTTTTGGAATTTGCCTAATTTTCAACAGTCTTGTAACAAATTGAAGCAAAGAAGTGCTAGGGAAAAATTTAATTTCAATTGTTTTCTATTTCTGGTGAACCTGGATAAAACTTGTTTGCACTGGAGAGTGTGTTCTGATGGATTGTTTGGGGCAATTTTTGAAGAGACAGGAAAAGTAAGATTTAGAAATTTTAAAAAACTTGTTATCCTTTATTGCTATGTCTGAAATCAGATTGTATAAAATCCTGCCTTTTTGTTTGACTTTTACCCAGTGCTTTGGAAGCTGTGGAATGGTCAAGTTCAGGAATGTAGCTTTAGGGCGGTAAATTAGCTTCACGGTGTCTTGATTGTGTATCCCATCCTGTTTGAGCAACACGAAACTCTTGAAAACAGACATCGTTTTACTGCTCTGGCCGGTTACTCCGCTGGGGCCTGGTCTTACCTGTGGAGCTCCCAGCGTACTTGTTTTTGCCAAGTCCACACGTGGTATTGTCTCATTAATGCTGCCGCTAATTCCTGTACTGTCTTTCTACTATCTGTCCCGTACTAGGTTCTGCTGCCGCATCGGCAGTGGGACCAGGGGCAGACCAAGTTTCACTGCGGTGGATGAGGAGCTGTAGGAGTTGGACCTGTCTGGGAAAGAGCAAGGCAGGCATCTGCCCTGGCCACCATCCTTAGGAGGAAATTTTCCGAGTCGGTTACTGACAAAAAGCTGCAGATGGAGGTTCTGAAAATGCCTTAATTGTAGTGAGACTTTCAGATTTTTTTCAAAATGAACTACATAACAAAAACCGTATAAATATTCATCATCTTCAGACTTGCCCAATGTGGCATGGTTAGTTCTTAATAACTTGGTAGCACTGGTTAAATCATTGCATGTCTTTATAGTTGGAGCTTTTGTGTATAAAGTAATATGCTGAATTCCTGATGAGTTTAAAAGTAATAAAACATGCTAATGTTTTGAGCTGTCTGTCTACATCTGCAGTCTACCTGCCTGTGTGTGCAATCAGATTTATTTAGATCAGCGTCAGGAGTGTGTTGGGATCTTAAACATTCTCTAGCTTTGTGACAAGTCAATTCAGAGAAGATTGATGCTTTACGGATGTTGAATCATGTGAACTGTTTCAATCTCTGAAAGAAGGCCTGCTAGGTTTGTCTACAGATGAACCTGTAACCTGTAAGAGTTATGGATAGTTTCCTGAAGTATCCTTTATGGTAATGATCAGCTGAGTTGATTTCAGTTATTGTTTGTTGGGGTTTTTTTTGAGAGTACTCTTTCTCTGCTCCATTTTTTTTTTTTTTCTTATTACACTCCTCGTAGCAGAACTTAGTAAAAACATTTGTCTAATTTTAGGAAAAAACCTGTACTGCCTACAGTTTAGACTAAAAAAAAAAATTAATTATAGTATATAAGTGAGTTGAGAAGTTGAGAGGAGGTAGGTTGTTGGTTGACTTACTGCTAACGTCCCTGTCACATCCGAGGATGTCACAATGCCATTGAATTCTGCTGCTATCCTGAGGAGAGGTATGTGCAGAGAGGAAGAGGAGGGGTGAAGGCCTGTAGAAGAATGGAGATTTATTTTATCGTTGCAAAGCCCTGAGCTTGCAACTGAAGAAGTTCATGGCCTCCTTCGGAGTGCTCAGTCCGGAGCCGTCGGTAGTCCCTGTAAGAGAGGTGGGGAAGCGTGGGCCTCCTGCCGAAGCACGCAGCTCTTCCTCCGCTCCAGGCTCTGGCAGCTGAAGAAACCTGCCTGTAAGTCACCGAGAGCTGAAACCAAGGTGGATGTGTAAATAATGCAGAGAACAAGGCATCAGTGGTGGCTCCCTGCAGGACAGAGCAGAGAGCGCTCAACACAGAGTCACTCTGGCAAATGGCAGGCAATTAGGTTTGGAATAAAAAAAAAAGAAAATAAAAAGAAATGGATATAAATAAAATAACTTGGAACAGGTGCAAAATGTGAGATTGAACGTTACTGTGGTCTCTAATAGTTCCAGAGACACAGAACTTGAGTAACGGTTGTGTTGCAGTCAGCACATCAGGTGTATTCAAAAGACAGGTGAAACATGAGTCGAAAACGGGAGCAGTTCAGATCCTACAATACACAAGTGTAAGCTTCAGGTCAGTAGGTTGCAACACCCGCATGTGTGTCCATAGAAGCAATTTGGGTTCAGCTGCATAAAAGCTTCAAGCAAACCCCAAATTTTAAGGCAACTGATACAAACTGAAAGCAAGTGTCAAAGTCTGCTGAGCTGGTGGTTGTTGCCGCTCTCTGGTTACTGTGAGCTGATGGGAGTTTGCAGCCCTTCATCTGCATCAGACCTGTGTGCCAGCATTTCACTTAAATATGGGCAGCTGGTCATGGCAAAAGAAAATATTGAAAAGCACTTTGGAGTTTGTGCTTTGGGGGTCATATTTTTATTAGCTAGTTACATACTTGTGTTGAAGCAACCCGCAGGAGTTTCTGCTAATTGGTTTTCAAATATGGTCCTTTAATTGTTCAAACATTGAACTCAGATTTGACTACACTATCTAATTATTAATTAAAGTAAGTTTACGAAAATAACTCTGAAAGATTAAAATAGTTAGGCAGAATCATATATCACTTAATCCTGCTATGTAATACTCTGTTTGCAGGCGGACCCGGGCATCCCCAGAGAGCCTCACTGGTTCCAAGGGACTGCCTGCCTGGAAAGCGTTACAAAAACGGGGCCTCAAAGAACAGAATATAATTTCACTTCAAAGTGCTATAATTTAAAATTCAGCATCTGTTTTAGCATACTTTTATTGTACAAGTGAAGTAATTTTGATGAGGAGGAAGAATGGCTATAATTCCTAGTAATTGAATAGGGACATTGCTCTCAGTTGAAACATCCCCGTTCTTTTTTTCTTTCTAGCTTTGTCATCTTGCCACCTGTAATTTTTGAGCCAGTGGAAGAATTCCTAGTGCCACAGTAATGCTTTGTATTTGTTCCTGCCGTCTTGCTTTATTGGGTCTTTCTCTGTTGCTTCTGTTTTGTGAAAGCAGCATGACAGTATTTCTTCCAATGACCTTTTTATTAGGATATTAGCTCTTCAATAAACACAGCACCTAGTTTGTGGGTGAATTTCTTTGCTACTGACCATCAGCATTCAATGCTCACTGTAGTGACAGCGTAGCAAGCAGATACAGCACATGTATTTCAGGACAGCATCTGAACACAACTTCAGAATTAAGCTACTTTTCAAAAAACTACAAGAAGTATAGAATTCTTTCTGTTCCCATGGCTTTTTTTCCTATCGCCAAAAGCAGTTCTATTGTCAGAAAGTGCTTTGTAGTGTTTTAGGATCCTTGCGTGTAAGAATGGAACATGGTATTTACTGTTGTAAAGAAGTTGCATTTAAGAGAACTTAGAAGTTGCACAGAAAAGCACTCATATGAGGTAATGTTTAATATTATGTCTTACAGTTTACTCCTTAAGAAAAATTCATTTTACACATACTCTGTCTTAAGTGAAATTTTCTTTTGTGGCTATTGTATTCTAGTAACAGCACCCTGAGGAAGGGCTCTTAGGCAGGAAAGTATTTGTCTTGTTCTTTTGATGCAGTGCCTTCCAGGAGTGTTGTGTTAGTTGGTCAGTTCTTGCTTTTATATGAGTTGTGTAGTGCTACAATTTAGTTTGCAGGGAAATAATTGTGGGTCACTCACGCCAACCCATCTGCAGTGGAAGAGAATGTTGTTGTCACAGTGCCCATTGAAGTAACAGTGAAGGTGGAGGTACAAGTTTAGGTCTTTGGTTTGAAGGCTTAATTACTAATTTTGACCTTTTGAAAATTGTAGGTTTTTCCTGTACTGAAATTTGACTACCAAGCTGGAGGTAGCCTATTAAGGAGGCAGAAGTAGGGAATGATAACAAAATGAAGTGGAGGTGTACAGCTTCACAAGACATCGATTGAAATCTCATAAGATTTCATAGAATCTGTGTAAGTTGATGAATCAC
Source organism: Numenius arquata (assembly GCF_964106895.1). Classification (NCBI taxonomy): domain Eukaryota; kingdom Metazoa; phylum Chordata; class Aves; order Charadriiformes; family Scolopacidae; genus Numenius; species Numenius arquata. The sequence continues at coordinate 427,013 of NC_133585.1, read as the reverse complement.
ATGGGAAAGATGAGTCATCTGAACAAACAGTAAAGTTCTGTGACTTAATGATGTGGTGTAGAAATAACAAGGAGATACCAGATGACAAGGAAATTGTATAACATTTTTAAAAAAAAACCAAACTTGCAAAGTTTGTAGTATATATGCGTCTTATGATAAGCAACTAGTATCTTAGTGAGACGGAATATTTTAGCTGAAAACCAAGTGGTAGGTGTTCCTTAGCAGAGGTGAAATCAGGAGATTCAGAGACCTCTTTGCTCTCCTACATACTTATATTTGTCAATCCGATAGAATTGTGTGCAAGTGAAAGACAATAAGGAACAGTTCAGTTACTGATTTTCATCTATGAAAACTAGTATCTGTTCTTGCTTCTTAAATTTTCCACAGTATCTTAAGTTTAGTAGAGCATTTCTACTTAGGACTGTGAATTTCAAACAAGAGGCATCATTTAAATCATAAGCATGGATTATGTCAGTGCTGGTGATGCAGAGAAACATAGATGTTGCTGTACTTGGAGCATTGGTTTTGAATGGTAGCTGTGTTTTTTCAGAAGCAGGAAGCCCACAGATCTTCCAAGCAGGATTAGCCTGAGTGGATAAACCTAGTGGAAACTAGATTAAACTAGTGGATAAATGATGGGTTTAAATGAGAGTGTAGACATTTAAATTTAAATTCAGCGTTTCAATTCCTGTTTAGTGATTACGTTGACTGCAGTTTTTTTAAAAGAGTAATTCATAGTATGAAAACCATGTTTTACTAGTGGAAGTGTTTCCTTCTGAAATGCATTGAGCTGCATATTTTAAAAAGTTACTTCATATTGTTTATGGCTCTTGCTTAGAGACATTCAGATTCTGATTATTCATTGGCGCTTTCTGTGCTTCTATTTTTTTATTTGGATTGTAATTCCTGTTTGTAATTTCTTATAAGAGCGCATTATAACTTAAGTCTATTTAAAAGTTCCAAAGTAATCTTTTAACTTCTTTCAAAAGTATTCAAAGATCTAATGTTTACTGCTTTTATTTTTTTTAACAATAATATCTTCTCCAGTTAACATGTGCACCTCCTTCCTCAGGCATAAATCCAGTCTTATACAAACTTTCACTCAGCTGCAGGTAAAAATCTTAATTTTCTGTTTGTGAAACACTGTTTTTCACTGATTAGACATTAATAATTCATAATTCACATCATAATTCACTGTAGACATTATGTTCATAAAATTTCTGTCCATAACATGCTGTTAATAATGAGCTCTTTATCAGCAACATTATAATATAGAACACCAACACTGGTGACTGTGCATCTGCTGGCTTCAAGTTGGCTGTTTTTATACCATAGAATCACAGGAATAAATGGGAAGGAGGTAATCCAGAGGGAGAGTAGCTTGCAGAACTGTTTCCCATTTTGAGAATGATACGGTATTTTAGGAAGGAGATTTTATTAGCTGACTTGCTCTTTCATTTGTAATTTTAAACTGTAAATAACATATATAATCAGATTTTACTTTCCAAAGTTGTTTGTTGTGCATTTGCTAACACTGAGTATCCAGTCGAAGAGAAGCCAGAGAGCTAGTTCATGTCACGACTGAAGAGCAGAAACAAGAAGTATGTTGAGAACTGTGCAGTCATGCATGTTCCACATGCCACGTGGTCTCAAGGCTTGTATATGGCCTTAAAACTTGGGTGAAGTTCCTCGAACCATACAACCCGAAAATGGAAAAGTAAATACTGTGAAACTCCTTGTTATCTCTGTGATACCGACAGACCATGCAGAATTTCTCATGCCTCTCTGTGTGTGTTGTGGTGGGAAGTTAGTCGGATTTGATTTTCTTTGTAAGTGCCATTAATTCAGTGATGACTAATGAAGCTCCTGTAGTAAGTTACTTGGTAATATGGCAAGCAACATTTCACCCTAGGAGAAGATTGAGTTTGGTTGGTACTATATATATATTTATAACGGGCCTCCTTCTAGAACCCTTCCCGTAAAACAGGGTTAGAATTCAGTGGCTGTTGCGTACAAGAACACACCACGTGGTTGGCTCAGAGCATAGTGCTCTCGTTTCTGGGGATTGCTTATTGGGTTTTGTGTGTGTGTATGTGTGGTTTGTTTGGGATTTTTTTTGTGTTGGTGTTTTTGTTGTTGTTTTTTCACATGCAGCCAAGTGGTTCCAATCTACCTCCCCAAATATTCAAGTCTGTATGTCTCACCTTTGCACTAGGCATTTAAAAAAAATGAATAACCGGTTTGTACTTTCAGAGTCACACTTAGTTTCTTAGCACTTCAAAATTGTTCCATTAAAGAAGCATGTCTTGTAGCATGTCTGTTAAACTAATAGTAGTTTAAACGTGAGACAGTCTATTTCTGTTTATCATGGCAATTCTGCAGTGTGTTTGTATTTTTATGGCAATATTGTAAATGGTGTCACCCTTTCTTGCTTGAGTGTACAAATCCAGTGATTTGTTAGTAAAATTCTGTTTGTCTAACAATTGCAAAGTTACAATATTCATAATATAACTAGCAATTCAGATACATTAAATACTTCCCCGAAGCCTGAAAGAATACTTGCGATAGCAACATGTGCTTCGCTTCATTTCGTTTCTATTGTAATTGAGTAAGGGGGTGATATTTCTTTACTAAGTTATTTTTGTAATTACTGTTAGTATAAAACTTGAAACATTCACTTACACGATCTACAATTTCATCATGTTGCTTGGTCTTCAGGGTTTTTTTTTTTGGTTTGTTTTAACAATATCTCTCAGGATCTGAACTATACTTTTAGGCCAGTTCTGTGAATTCTGCACAGAACTAAACCTGCTGTCAGTATCGTCCAGTATTCTCTAACATAACAGTGAAATACTAGAAGGGTTTAAGTAAAAATAGTAAATGAAATTTCTTCTGTTTTCTTTAAGGTTTCAGAAAGAGACAGACAACAAAATGAACAATCCAGCTATTAAGAGAATAACAAATGAAATTATCAAATCGCCTGAGGATAAACGAGAATATCGTGGACTGGAATTGGCAAATGGCATTAAAGCTCTTCTCATTAGTGACCCAACCACAGATAAGTCTTCAGCAGCACTTGATGTGCACATAGGTATTTAATGCATGTTGTATTCATTGTGTCATTAATAAAAATGCTTTAAGTTTTGTTATCTTAAATTGCAAATAAGCTGACAGGAGTGGTATCCAGTTGGCAGCCTAGCCTTTTATTGTAATTTAGAGTTCGTTTAATTCTTTGACACGTCAAGTTGAAAATTATTAGAGCTAATTACATTCTGTTATTATACTGTGTGTTTACTCAAGTGTAGCTCAATCAGTAGAAAGATTTCTTTTAACCATTAAGTTTTGTGTTATGAAAGATCTTTTGTAAGCAGAAAAGGGGCGAGTGTAAGTGCAATTCTTCAGACAGCTCCATCTGTCATGTCAGACTTTTTTTTTTTTTTCTTCATGTTGAGTTGTTGATGTGTAGAGATGAGAAGATGCTGTAGTGCTGGAGGAGTTGGAGAGGCACTCCTTAGCTCCAATGATGCTTAAATGTGCAAAGGGAAATATTGGAAATAGAAAGAGAAGGCAGTTACTTTGACTCTTTGGAATAATGGAAGACTTTTCTTATATCTGAGGTATTTCTCAAGCTTGCAAACTTCTCAGTTGCTTGGAAAGTATGATGTGTGCACGTACTGCCTGAGCATCCTTACTCGTTACCTAAGCATCCTCTTGCCATGTTTGTAGTGGGGAGCTCTTGCTGCTGTTGGTGTTAGGAGAGAAGTAGTAGAGTACCTTTGAAAACTTCTGGCCTTTTTGCTTATGGAGATGGCTGTCACTAATCATTAACTAGTTCAGAGGATCCCATGTGAGGTTTTGTTAGGTACTCTGACAGTGATAACCAACTGCAGCGTCCAGTTCCTGCACGTGTACTAGAGGAGTTGAGTCTGTTGTCTCCATCTCTGCCCTCCCATTGCACATGGTTGCGCACTCCAAAGGGCTGCCAGACTTAAACTTCCACCTCTCTGGCTTCCGTTCTTGCACCTCATTATGGTTGTGTACTCTGTCTGCCTTCACACCGACTAGCTGGTCATCAGTAGCTGCTTGTGTTCAGGCAATTACAGGTTATCGTTCGTCCTATAAACCACAGGGTAAATACCTCCTTAATTGCGGTTGGCAGTCGCTGCCTCCAAACACAGGGCAGTTACTACAGTCGAGGTATAGAAGTCAGAACATTGTGATCTGCCAGGTCTTTACAGATTATGAGTCATGGACTTCAATTGAAAAATTGTTTCTATAAGGCGATGCAGACTTACCTGGAGAGGCAGTTGAGACACTAATTGGTTCAGTTACTCATTCTACTTTTTTTTTCTTCAAGATTGAGTTTAGTTGACTATAGCTACACAAGTGTCTGCTTTCATCTACAGAATTGATACAATTGCCTGAGGCAACATACTGTAATATAAAGAACTTTTTAAAAGACTTTACTTTTTAGTATTACTTTTTATGAATGGTTATGTGAAATTTTTCCTTCTACAGGTTCCTTGTCTGATCCCCCCAACATTGCTGGGCTTAGTCATTTTTGTGAGCATATGCTGTTCCTGGGAACCAAGAAATATCCAAAAGAGAATGAGTATAGCCAATTTCTTAGTGAGCATGCCGGGAGCTCAAATGCTTTCACGAGTGGAGAACATACCAACTATTACTTTGATGTGTCACATGAACATCTAGAAGGTGCACTGGACAGGTAAACACTTTTTTTTTATATTTAGTTTTTTGTTATATAGATATTGGAAATTATGTAAAAGTGTTTTGTGCTATTTGAAATTCTGTAAAAGTGGGGGTTTTTTTTATAGTTTTATCATTATGATATCAAAGAAAGGGTTGAGAGCACTATCTTTTGTTAAAACTGATACCGATACTTTTCAGTTCAAAAGTTTTGCTCACATTTTTTCAGCTAGGAGAGTTCTTTACTGAGGCAGAATTCTTGAAGTTCAAAGGTTATGTTTACATTTAATATTTTTTGAAATGTGGGACACAGAATATGATCATGAGCTTACGCATACTGTGTATTATCAAATACTATGCTTTCCATAGAATCTTTATTTCATTGACAGCAAAAGAAGGATAAAGTCTAGAAGTATATTAGGATGCCTTTAGTAAAGGAACTCACTGAAATCTCTGCCTTTTGTGGGAGGGGACAGAAATTGAAAGGTGTGTAGTCAGTGAGGTAAAAAGTGAATTTTCCCTTTGGATATTTGACAAGGCTGACTTGATTAGAGAGATTAAGAGCCTCCTGCAGCTAAACTTCAAAACAGTAGAAAGTTTCCGGATGTGAATTATGATACAAGGTCCTTGATCCTTGTAGTACCTTATATGATGAATACTTGTTGTCTGCATTTATAGATAACGGAAATGAGAAACATAGTGAATCAGTGTCAAAACTGCTACAAAATTTATAAGTTCTGCGTTAAAAAAAAAATATTCTGCTGTTTCCAGGAGCTGAATACTTTTCTGCTACTGTTTATGTATGGTACTCTTGACTTGAATTAAAATTTTTCTGTTCAGATTCGCCCAGTTTTTCCTGTGCCCTTTGTTTGATGAAAGCTGCAAAGACAGGGAGGTGAATGCTGTTGATTCTGAGCATGAGAAGAATCTGATGAATGATGCCTGGAGGTTGTTTCAATTAGAGAAGGCTACTGGAAACCCCAATCATCCCTTCAGTAAATTTGGAACAGGTTTGTCAGAATGTAATTATCCATCCATTGGAGTTCTGTGTAACATACATAGTATTACTGTTTATATAAAATGGTTAAAGACAGACTGAAACAATTCCCTTTTTTTCTTCTCCATGCATGTTTATTATGGTGCTTTATCACATTTTCCACATGGTGGACCAAACAGAGCTAGACAAAAACATAGGAAACAGAATGATCCAAGACTTGCAGTACAGTGATGAAGCATCCTTTATGATTTTGATAATTACTGCAGTGAATGCTATTTTCCAATTACTGGGTTTGTCGTTATTTGGTGCTATTAAGTCTTTGTGCATAACAAAGTGAATGAACTGTGTTTAAATTGTTGTTGGCCGCATACTTTTTTTGCTAACCAGTATTTCATTAGGACTAGATGACAATGACTAGGTTGACTCAGATCAGAAAAGTAATGTGAAAATTGCCAATTAAGAATATAACAACAACATCTTAAGCATAAGCCACAACAGTAGTAGACAGATAAATAAAGTGGTCTTGGACAAATCCCTATCTTATGGCTGTAGGTTTTTTTCAGACTTTATTACTCACAGAACGCGCAGTAGCAATATGAAGTAAAGATGCCAAAACCTCAATTTAAAAAGCATTAAAGAAAGATACCATAGTTATGGTCAAAACAACAAATGTTTGATGCTCTGGCAGAATTTTAAATGTGTTTTTTCTCATAGAAGTTATTTTCTACATTAATTTATTTTTGAAACTATCAAAGTAACAGGGCTATTAATTTATGCACTGCACTTTAATCCTTGAGCATGGTTGTGTTTTGTGTCTGGGTCTTTTTGCTGGATGAATAGTTGAAGCAAATATTGGCTACAGTATATTAAGGTGTATCTGTGATTGTAGGATTTGCGCGCTGGCTGTACATGTGTAGCAGGCGTGCTCTCCCCATCCTCCCTTTCTTGCTGGTTTTCCTATAAACACACAAGTCAACTTTTCTGCTACATTTTCTCGCCATATTCTTTCTCCTCATCCATTGCTCTCTTCCATACCTGGCCTGGTTGTGGCTTAAGGGAGCTACTGATGTCAAAGTTAACAGAGTATTAGTATATAATTAGTATATATTCATTTCATATACTAGGTTATAGTCTGTGGCACACGATGCCACAAATAATTTCACACTGTCATTCCTGTGACAGGAGTGTGTATATGGGAGTAAAACCTATTCCAAACGTGCCAAAGAAGAATCTTTTTCTTCTTCTGAATTAGAACCTGGGCTTGCTTACATTGCTTTGAAATAACCCATTCAAATTACAAAGATTATTTTGGAAGGCTAAAACATCCTTGGTTCTTTAGGAATGTGCAGATTGAGAATGGAAGTATTTATTGTCTCTGATAACTGGACCAATACTGTCTCAGCTTTACTTATTATGCTTAGTAATTATTTTTAAAATTACTGTCCACTTGGAGGAAAGCAGATTTATTAATTTATTATCTTTTTGATTTGTAAATTCATAAATATTAAGTATTGTTAACTTTTTATGTTACAGGAAACAAACTCACTCTGGAAACTAGACCAACCAAAGAAGGAATAGATGTAAGACAAGAGCTATTGAAGTTCCATTCTACTTATTATTCATCAAATTTAATGGCTATTTGTGTTTTAGGAAGAGGTGAGTTTTGTTCTGTTGGTTGAATAAGACTTTGCATGTATTTATGTTTGAAGAAAATGAAGTGTATGCAAGTGTCTGAAAATCTACAGAAGGGGAAAATAAAACTTGTACAGACTGACCAAACATAAAATTATGTTTAGTGAAGTCTCCCAAGCAACTTGCAATGTGTTTGTGTTTATAAGCTTACAACAGAAAAAATAAGCTGAAAGCTTTAAATCCATTATCAGGTCACCAGTTGCTGTCATCGTATGTTTGTCTGACGCAGACTGACACCTCTCTGGTTTCAGGTGTTGGGAGGGCTTTTGATACTGTTTTCATGTTCTAGACTTATACTTCCACTACAAAAATGTCCACTTTCAACTGTGGAAAATGACTAGTAAAACGACCTAAATTCAGGATTTTAGCAAGAATTTTTGTATTTTGTAGTAAAAAAATCCGTATGTGCAAATTGCAGAAATGCTTGCATGGGAACAAATTTTAAGACTATTTTCTAATGTTATTGATATCAATGAAAGGTATTTTCCACCGTCAAATTCTTTCAGTGTGAGTTGCCCTTGTAAATATCAATATAAAGCTCGAATGTGTATTTTGCTGACATGGATAAAAAATAGTGGTCTTTAATAGAATTACATGCAGGTCACAACATTTTATTTCACAGTGACCCACCTCGGTTTGCACTGTTTGGGTTTTTTCCCTATGTGGTTCTCTCAGTGCGGTGTAGAAGCACACCTGTGTTGGGCAGGGAAGATTCCGCTTCCTCAATCGAACTGGGATTGTTCTGACTAACACAGTGACTGCTTTTTCAAATCTCTCGTGGATTAAGGTTGTACTTTGAGACATCCATTAGACACCCAGTTTTTTCTTCAGCGCTTACCCTGGAAAGGCGTGTGCTGAAAAAACTTGACCGATGAGTCTTTCTTATCATATTCTCACTTTGGGAAGTGCTCCAAAATGCATTTCTTTAAGCAGGTAGCTATTTTGAAGGCAGTATTTCAACAGAAGCAGTATAGGTCAATTTAGGCAAATTCAGGTACAACATCAAATTCTTTCTGCAAATGCTCTTCGTCTTGTGTTTGGAGAGTGCTGGAGACGTGGACTGAAACTAGAATGGATGTAAAAGGAGAAGTGCTTAAAGAGGTCACGGATGCGTGTGCAGTTTTGAGGAGCACAGAGGACCCTGGCTCACAGTGCGCTCGAAGTACTGGAGGTGAACTGAGGCTGAGGAAAATCCAGGTTCTGGCAAAGATGCTTTCAGTCTGGAATATTTGCAGCCGTAATTCCATGTCCCTTAAGCTTCTTGTGGAATGTTTATTTTTGTAAATGTTCAATATCTGACGCGTCTTTTCTTCAGTTCCAGCTTAGATTCATCAGTAAAATTTAAAGATTTTTTTTTTTCCGGTTACAAGATTTATTTTAATCATGGTTGAAGCCTTCCTTTAATAAGCATGGTGCTTATAGCACATTATAGTTCAGAACTTCAGTATTAATATAGATTTCCTTTCTGAAATTAATCATCAGCATATCATTAAAATTACTTTTCTGTGTAATTCATGTCTCCCCCACAGAATATACAAAATCCAGATTTGCCAGAGTGTTCAGCTAACGATTATGCCTTTTCTAATGTTTCTGTTTTCTAGAATCCTTGGATGAGCTGACTTGCTTAGTGGTAAAGTTATTTTCAGAAGTAGAGAATAAAAATGTCCCTATACCAGAGTTTCCTGAACACCCTTTCCAAGAAGAACATCTCCGGGTACGTATAGAGATACATCATGAGTGTGTACCCTACATGACACTTCTTAGGTTCCAGTCATACATTGTGCACTTTTGTATCAGTGTCCCTGTTAAGTTCCATATTTCTTTCTTAGTTTTCTACCCACCTTTCCATGCTGACTATAGTATAGTTCTGTGTAGTTTATAATACAGGTTGTACATTTGGTTGCAGCTGTAAGCAACTGGGGGATAATTAATTCTCTTTTTGTTTGAATCATGAATGGCTAAAGAGTTGCCCTAAGTTTTACATGCTTCTACTTTTGAGATTTTGTTGATATATTTGTAATAAAATGTGTGTGTGTGTGTGAAGGGAACATGAAACGTGTTCCTGAGAGTAATAAAATAATGAGTTTCGTTTTGTTTATGGATCTCCTTGTTTATTTTCCCCCTCAGCAACTTTACAAAGTGGTACCTATTAAGGACATTAGAAATCTTTATGTCACATTTCCTATACCAGACCTTCAGAAGTACTATAAATCAAACCCTGGCCATTACCTTGGTCATCTGATTGGGCATGAAGGCCCAGGGAGTCTTTTATCAGAGCTTAAAGCCAAAGGTAAGTCCTCTGAAGTTAGAGAATCAAAAAGTAATTTAATACACATTTTTTAAAGCTTAGCTGCATTTCACATAAAAATGACCTTTGTATATTAAATTTAAAGCCCCCAGCTGTTTGAGTAGTTTAAGTTGTAAGTTGTTTTGTGCTTTATTCTTGTATTTGTGGTGCATAAAAATAAATAACAGGCACTGTGACTACTGAGGCTATTATTTTTTGCACTCCCCTTTATCTGCTCCTGTTCAGAGAGAGTTGCTTGAACTTCAGCATAATGATCTCATCTGTGTTTTTTCACTGACTTAGAGACTACTGTCAGGTCTCTTAATGTCTGGAAGACTATAAGAGGGTATTTTTCATTATTTTTCTTTATATTACTTTGTTACAAACAGAAATAAATTGCCCAGTAATCAAATGATCTTGAGTCTGTCATATCACCCTGAGCACAAAGTTGGATGGGTCTGACCTGTGTTGTGTTTAACTTGCACCGTTGCTATAGGCGTTAAGGAAGAGAAGAACATGTAAAGTAGTCAAACTGTAAAGAGAAAAAAAAAAAAAAAAGTAATGTTGCTGAGGCATCCAAAAAGTACCATCAGTTGTTACAGTTTTGTCTATGTAATATATTTTCTCTTTGATTTCATAGGATGGGTAAATACCCTTGTTGGAGGACAGAAGGAAGGTGCTAGAGGTTTCATGTTTTTCATCATTAATGTGGACTTGACAGAGGAAGGGCTTTGTAAGTGAAGCACTATATCTGCATTTCATGTTGTTCCTGATCTGAGGGGTTTGTGTTTGTATCCAAAGAGACTAATGGTGTTTATAGCTTGAAAGCCAATTTATTTTAATTAACTGTTTTCTCTTCTGTGTTTAGATCCTCTCATATGCTAACATACTTCTTCTAACATAATAAATGAACTTACTTGAGGTTATAATAAATTCAAGTATGTCATTAAATATCGGAAAGTCAATTTCTTTAAAAGAAAAGCTGTTAATACCTACTTATTAATATGATTTAGGCCTGAATTAAATTATATTGTAAATCAATATCTTAACATAAGACATGTTCAATGCAGTTTTCAGAATTAGCTGGGGACCTAAATACTTATCTTAAATTCACATCTGAGAAAAATGTGTTTAACTTTGCCAGTGGGATTGCATGTGTACTTAAATATCTTGATGTATCAGAGTAAAACCTTACATATTTGTGCTCATCAGAGTTTTTTCTTTGTGCAGAACGGAGTGAATTATTAAGGAAGTATTTTTTCTTTCCAGTGCATGTTGAAGATATTATTTTGCACATGTTTCAATATATTCAAAAACTACGTACAGAAGGACCTCAAGAATGGGTTTTCCAAGAGTGCAAGGTACAGCGATTGAAACTTGAAATATGTAGTGGCTGTATTTTTACAAATTTTTGGATTACAAGCAGAAACAGATTCCTTGGCTTTGGAAATAGCTTTTAATAATCACATGGTAATTAAGGTTGTTAATTTTGAAGATGCAACATGACACAACTGACAAGTACATTCGGAATATATTGTCTTAATGTAGATGTGAAATTCTCTCATAGAGATATGAGTTGACATTTTATGATAACACAATGGAGATGGAGGAAGAAGCATCTTACCCTGTTCACAAGGACTTTGCATAACCATCACAGAATGGTGAGGGTTGGAAGGGACCTCTGGAGATCATCTAGTCCAACCCCCTGCCAGAGCAGGGTCACTCAGAGCAGGTTGGACAGGAACATGTCCAGGCGGGTTTGAAACGTCTCCAGAGAAGGAGATGCCACCACCTCTCTGGGCAGCCTCTTCCAGGGCTCTGCCACCCTCACAGGAAAGAAGTTTTTCTTCATGTTGAGACGGAATTTGCCGTGTTCCAGTTTGTGCCCGTCGCCCCTTGTCCTGTCCCTGGGCACCACTGAATAGAGCCTGGCCCCCTCCTCTTGCCACCTGCCCTTTAGCTATTGCTCAGGATCTATGAGGTCCCCCCTCAGTCTGCTCTTCTCCAGCTGAACAGCCCCAGGTCCCTCAGCCTTTCCTCAGCAGAGAGATGCTCCAGTCCCTTGATCATCTTCGTAGCGCTTTGCTGGTCTCTCTCCAGCAGTTTCTTGTCTTTCTTGAACTGCGGAGCACGGCACTGCACCCAGTGCTCTAGATGTGGCCTCACCAGAGCAGAGGGGGAGGATGACCTCCCTCCACTTGCAGCCGCGCTCTTTTTAATGCATCCTGGGAGATGGAGGTGAGGCTGATGGGCCTGTAGTTTCCTGCATCCTCCTTCTTGCCCTTTTTGAAGACAGATGTGACATTAGCTTTCCTCCCATTCTCAGGCACTTCTCCGGTTCTCCATGACGTTTCAAAGATGATGGAGAGTGGCTTTGCAGTAATATCTGCCAGTTCCCTCAGCGCTGGTGTGTGCATCCCATCAGGGCCCATGGATTTGTGGGTGTCAAGTTTGCCTACCTCAGCCTTCACTGAAGGTGGAGGGGGGGGAAGCATTTGCTGTGAGGGGTGACGTTGAATTGGAAAATGGAAATGGCTGGTCATCTACCCCTCATCTTCTTTGATACAATGAACATTGCATTGGAACACTACGTATTGGTTGTATCAAATATGGTGTGTTTACAAAGTACCAGGAAATTTAAATAGATGAGATACAGGACAGATCTCTTGGTATGAACAGGGCTTATGTGACTTGTGTGACACTTCACATCGTGAAACTATCTGAAATTGCGTGCCAGTTTTGTTCAACTTGAATATTGTTGAAAACTTTTGTGTTAGGTACCTGTCTAACTGCTACACTGTGGGTACAACAAAACTCCTTCCTTTTCTTATGTTATAAAAAGTAGACAATAATTATTCTGAAAATAGTCTTTAATGCATGCTTTTTAACTCTTCCTACACTGTTTCCTAGGATCTAAATGCTGTGGCATTCAGATTTAAAGATAAAGAACGACCACGAGGTTATACGTCAAAGCTTGGAGGAATGTTGCATGTAAGTGTGTGGGGGATTTTTGTTTTGTTTCTGTATTTTTTACAAGATGTGGTAATAGTTTAGCAGTATGTTTGATTATACTCTATTTAAATACAGGTATTTGTGAAGGTCCTGTGTACTTGAGCTTAGGAAGCTGATATGCTGCATAGATCTTAGTTCTGGCAGACAAGAAGTCCCATTTCCTTCACTCTCTACCATTTTATACTTCTATACTTGGTAGAATTATTTTATAGTGACTGGAGTTGCTATTTGATCTGTTTCAGTGTTTCTTAATGTACATGTGTACCTTGTTATTCTGTGTCTACCTGAGAGCTAAATGTTCTCTAAAGAAATACTAGAGAAATACTATCATAAACACAAGTGCTATGCTCCTGAATGCTTCCATAGTTAACAATGTTAAAATGTTGCAGTAAGTGGAATGTTCATATTCAGATAGCAAATCAGAAATGTTTGACGCTACTAACGTGGCTACGTATTGATATTGAAAGAATCACCATGTACCGTATACTGAGTTCTCATACTTCTTGCAAAATTCAGTTCCCTCACTTTGCTTTAAAAGAAGATTTAGGCGGGTTTTTATTTGTCTAGTGAAATTTATGCAACTTTTATACCTTTCAGCCATTCTCCATTGCACAGCTCACGTCTACGTCTACTCAGAGGCATTTTTGGTTTCTTTGCAGGAATTCTTGTTAATGCTCCTACATCTTTAATTTTTAGAGTCTAAAACAGCTGTCTTTAATTTTAGAATTGTCTTTCTGTTTATACTAAGAGCATTAGAAAACTAAAAACACTTAAATGGATATTTAAAGGAGCTCCTGTTTGAGATGCTGTTTTTTGCTTTTGTTCTGTCAAATGCATAAAATCTCTTTAACAAATGGACTTCTGACTTCTGGAACAGTCTTTCAGTGGTCTCTTACTTGTTGAGTCATTCCCGATTACAATTGCTGTCTCCCAAAATCAGGGCAGGATGTTGCCAGCACTGTTCCAAATAGCAGGGACGCTGCTTTCCTTTTACTGCGCTTTGCAGTCTGAATGGTAATTCTGACGCTGCTGTTAGTTGCAAACACTCGTAGAGAAATAACTTTTCTAGTTCTCTTTGTTGCCTCTGAGTCATACTAAATTTATGCTTTGAATTAACCAAACTAGAACTGTTGTTTGGTGATTTCATGCCTTTATGAATAATAGCTGGTTTTCCTAACTTGGAGCAGAACCAGCCTATAAGGTAGCAGGAGTAACGTCGTAAGTTGCTAAGTATTTACCAAAAGGGTTTAAAAATCTTTTTATTTGACAAAACAGAAGTTTCTCTTTGAAGCACATTTGTGCTGGTCCAAGGAGTGCCCACTAAGGTCTTGCTGTCAAATAATATTTCATATTTTGCATGTGTAGGCTTGATGTTTTCCAGTTGTTCCTTGGTTTGCAGTGTCCTTTTTTGTGTGTTTTGTTTTGTCTCCTTAATTGTATAATTTTAAAATTTTCATTTTAATCTGATTGTTGTATTTAGATTGGTTAGTCTGTTTTATTTTAGTTACTTTATACTCTGATATTTTTCATTTTAGTTATGTTATACCTTGATGAAAAGTAATCACAGAAGGGTTGGGGTTGAACTGGGCCTCTGGATGTCGTCTCATCCAACCCTCCTGCTCAAGCAATACAAAAGTAAAAAGTAACCAAATAAATTTTTATGTTCGATTGCAGTTGGTGGGCAGACCATGGCCTGTGTTTGTAAAGGAAATAGTGTAGATTTTTGGTCACTAAATCTGTATTGTCTTGGTAATTTGAGATTAGAAGTGAATACATTGCTTAAAATCTCCCCTTCGAGTTGCTTTTTCTGCGAAGCTGTTTAAGCAGAATGTAGTTAAATGAGCATTCTTCAGGGTAGGATGAATCTTTGGGACAAGACCTTTCAAATTCTAGATCTTCATCATTCACATTTGAATTTTTTGTAACACAGGTTTGGTTCATTGTCTCCACACACACACCCCCCAGCACACTCTCTTTTCCAGAATCCTTTGTGTGAGTTCCTTTGTGTTCTGGAAGTCATTCCACTGTGGTTTTACATATAATGTATGTAATTCAGAAAGCCCTTTTGTAATTATTCTGCTCAAAAAAGTACCACCTGTGTGGCAAACTGCAGGTACTCAGTGCTTAGGTCACCTGGTATTTTTCCCGTGGTAAACAGGTGAATATCAACAAAGTTTTCCTGTGAAACACACTAATAATTTTCAGAGGGATTTGTACTGTTTTTTCTTCTTGAATTGCAATGTACCTTAAGAGACTTTCAGTTTGATCCTGAATAAAAAGTTAGAATTAAAAGCATAGTACAAGTTCGCACAATTTTAGGTAATTTAAATATACCTTGCTTTAAATTACTGTAAATAAAAATTGAATTCTTAGGTAATCCTAAAAAAACTTAGTGGATTTTTTGTTTTGGTTTTTATTTGTTTCATTACGCTTTGTTTTTCCCAGATGCACTCTAGTGAGTACTTGGTGTTTTTATCTTTAAAAATATCCTCCAGGGGTCAGCATTTGCCATGTTATTTTCACTTCAGTTCAAAACAGTATTTAAAGGTGGGTGACTTATATTTAGACATAAAATATTTCAAGAGAAAAGAATGGCAGTATACAGTATATAAAAGATACATAGGAGAAAAGAGAGAGATTTTTAAGACCTCTATGCACAATTTGAAATTGCCAAAGTAATACAGATTTAGTGGCCAGAAGTATACACTTCTTTTTCCTTTACAAAACAGTAATTTTTTCCGTGCTTAGTTTTTGTCTAATTCATCTACGTGTTTCGGGCTTTGTTTTTTAGTATTATCCTATAGAAGAAGTACTGGCTGCTGAATATCTGCTTGAAGAATTCAGGCCTGATTTAATAGAGATGGTACTGGATAAGTTGAGACCAGAAAATGTTCGGTAAGTTAAACTGCAATAACTGTTAATTTTAACCCAAACATTATAAGAAAGCAGATGAACTAATGGAAACACAAGTTCTTAGGTGTTTCTTACCAGCTCCAAAGTAAATGTCACTGAAAAAGGGCTGGTTGTCCTGTGTGTTAATGTCCGTGCTCCCCTTGGAAATAAGTGCTCTGAAGTGCCTGCAGCTCTTCTGTTCAGACAGAAACTTCCTTTTGGTCCTTTTTGTGCAGAACGTCCTCCTCAGGCTGGAAGTATCTTTAGGAAGATACTTAATTAACTCAACTGTTACTGAGAAAAAGCCTAGTAAAATGATCCTGCCCTCACTAAATTCTTGGGATGTTTTATATGGAATGCTCTAATATTCATAATTTGGAGCTAGAAAAGTAAATTGGAAAGAGAAGTCGTCAGGTTTTTGAGCAACAAACATAAAATACTGAATAACTGTTTCTTAATTGTTCTATGCATTGAACAGGGCAGAGGTTCACTAGGATGATATGTAAATTTGTGTATATATTTATATGTATGTACAATGCAGAATCAATTACTAGAAGGTTGCTTGGGCAACAGTTATAGTAGCATTTTAGACTGAATTTTCTTTTTTCTTCTTTTTTTTCAGTTTGATTCTTTTAATATATCTTTTGTGTATATTGTAATAAATTGTAATATTGAATTAGTGGTGTAGAGATATTATGAAAATGTGTGAAAACACAGGAACATGCTCTTATGCTTCTGTGTATCAGCCTTACTGTGTTGGAACACCTGTTTATCAGTGTTTTGGAAGCAGGTATATGATACAAAAAATAATGATTTTTTTTTTTTAGGGGGACCTTGCAGGGGCCCTGTTTCTGAATATGTTCCACACTGAAATGTTCAGTGTTGGATAAAAAAGGACAGTGAGGCAGGCATTCCTATATTTCTAAAGTGTCTATATTTCAGCTTCCTGAAATTACTGTGAATTACTTGGAAGTTTGGGCACTAATTTTCACTATGTTTCTTTGCATGACAAAATCTGTCTTGCATATTCATTTAGTTTAAGATACACATTAATTTATTTTCAAAAGATGGTATATTTCAAATAATTATTGGTTAAAGTAGGATAAAATTGGGTTATGCACTATATCTGCAAATGTCACGGGGTTCTGGTGTTTCTAAGGGTATACAAGTAATGGCAAACTAAATGGAGCTGCCTATGTCAGTGACAGTGGTTGCCATAGTAATTAATGCCCTTTAAAGAAGGGCCTATATGGTTGTGCGTGGGTGTGCATCTATGTGTAATGTGTGTGGGATACTGCAACTGAAGCTTGAATATTTTGAGAGATCGTATTTTGAACAAACAATACTTAAATTTTCCAGATTCTCTTTCCTATTGTATTAATACTTCTATTTTGAATATATTTTCGTGTTGATCTACCACTCAACTCCTTGGAAATTTGATACAAGAGCTTGCCTTTTGCATAAAGACTGTTTTTAGTAATTAAAAGAGAGAGTATATGTAATTATTTCTTCTCTGAAGAAAGCTTAACCAAATTCCGCATGAACGTGAACTTTTAACTGGTTTTAAAATTGCTTACAAGCAATTGCTAAGCCATTTTTTATACTTATTTAGTAAACATGCTACAGGTGCTTAATCAGATCTGATGTTTATTCCAGCTTCACATAGCTTTGAAACATGGCTCTTAACATTGCAAGAAAACAGTCAATATTATCTTAGGGAATTATACCTTTTGTAATACAAATCGGGTCTTTGTTATTAGCCAGAGAACTTCCAAAGCATCTGCTTGCCTTTAACTTTCAAAAATTGCTAGAGAAAATTAATACATGTCAGTCCATTCATAGGCTCTTTCTAAGGCGTACCAAGGCGGGACGCCGCAGAGCACTGGCCAGTGCTGGGTGTCAGTCCTGCTGCTGGCTGCGACCGTCCTCCACAACAGCCACAGCTAACCCTGTCCAAAACGTACTGGTGTGAGAAAGGGAAGCGTAGAGAATACTGGTAGAGGGGGAAAATCCAAGTCTATAGAATGTGGTCAAAAGCACAGGAATAGCGGTGGCAATTTTTAGAAGAATATAGGATGCTATATGGTGTGCTTTTTTTCAAATACGTAGTAAACGGCTGTCTCGCGATGATCTTTTAGTTAATCTAACCCCATATTTGCGCTTGCGGTTGCAATTCTGTATTCCTCTGTGTCCTGGTTAAAAAAAAAAAAGGCAAGGTAAGAGCAAGATGAGCGAGAATCTTGTTAGAGAGAGAGAGAGAAGAAAAAAGGAATTCTAAACTGATACGGAATGTAGCTGTCATTTATTTGAAATTACCCTTCTGGACTAATCACGTTGTCTCTTCATTTCACCTGGCTTAAGAAACAGATCATGATGATTATGGAATCCTAAGCAGTTGAATAAAAAACCTAAATATCAGGAGATAAAGGGACTTTCAAAACCGGAATATATGTGGTTCTGTGGCCTCTTCAGTTTATTGTTAAAGACATTGTATATTATTCTTGTTGCAGAGATTTTAATGGGGCTTAAAGATAGTAAATACAAGTAGGTTAGTTCACTGAAGCTTAAATACCCACAGCTCTGCCTACAGCTGTCCTGTTAACCTCAAATATAAACATGTACACACTCGAGAGTCACCAGAGACTGGTGAAATGCAGTTCTAAGGGCAGAGTTCTGCCAAGCACCGATATTCTAGCGTGGATGGGAGAAGGCGCAGGAGGCCAGTGATGAGGCTCTAAGTTCTTTCAATTTTAGTGGGAATTTAGTGTTTTTATTCAGGGCATCAGTGTTTAAAGACTTGAGATAGATGTTCCTATTTTCATATGAATGAAACAAAGTATTAACTTGTAGCTAGTACTATATTCCTTTTAGATGCTTATTTAAGCACTTATCTTTTGAAATTAGAAGTAGAATGAAGTGAACTAGGAATTTTTTCATCTTTTACTTAACTCATACTTTAAAGTGTAGTAAAATTTAACAAGGAATATAATTTTATAGTATCTTTTATTTTAAATTGCTGGCAAGATGAAGTATTTTGTTTGGGGGAAAAAAAAACCCTCAGTTAAATATTACTAACAGTGTTTTCATGGTATGTTACAAAGATTTGGGAGAGCCACTGTGGATTTGCATTTTTAGTGGGCTCTCTTGAAAGAATGAGTTGAGATTTTAGATGCTAATAACAGGGTCCCCTTATTTTTTACGTTTTTTATTACATGTATATCTATATGCATGTAGTAAACTATCAGTCCAGTAGCTCGTTTCCTACTTTTGTCTTTGCGTGAGAAAATTTTATATACTAATAAACTGTGAACATGGGCTTTCAAATATCTGTATGTGTTCTGGTTATCTGCCGTTTACTGATCTTTATTCTCATGTATATCTTCCTGCTTTCCCTTTTTATGAAAGAATTAGCATGTACCACATCATTCTAACTCTCCCTGTTGTTTTTTTGGTTTTTTTTTCTTTTTATGCTTTACATAAATTGTGTCTTGCAGTGGTTTAGTTTCCATTGATTTGAATTTTTCTTTTGTATCATGGTTTTATTTACAATTTCATTTTCATGATCCTATTGGAATTCACCTACGCTGAAGACTTTCCTTGGTATATCTATATTGGGGTAGCTGCATTTGCAGAGACCACTCTTTGATGCCTGTAAAGAAGTTTAGCTTTTTGACTATTTTCTTAACAAACTGTGTTCTTAAAAAGTATGGAAAAATATCCATACTCACAGATGGTAGCAAGTATCCCATATGTGCTTCTGTTTGACTGAACCATAACAGGAAGTTTCCATGTTCTCCTCCCCTCCCACCCCCACACATGACTTGTTGCATTTAGTGGCTTAATTTCCCCAAGAGAGAAACCTTTTTAAGATGTAAGTATCATTTTTACTTGTTGAAACTGCTTTGGGTTTTGCCAGCCATCTGTGAAGACAAGGGAATAGACTTGGCATGTGTTGCAATCTTAGCTGAAAAATATAATTTTCCCATCATTTCCAATACAATTTTTCCCCTTCATCATCTGCAGAATAAATGCTCTTATTAAAATTTAAGAAGTTAGTTGCTTAATCTGATGAGTCACTAAAGAACATTTTTCCCCTTGATAGTAAATGGACTTTTTTTCCCCTCTTGATATCTGAAGTGCAGCACTAGTACTATCCCAGAGGGAAGAAAAATAAAATGAATGCCAAAAATGTTGATAGAGAAATTTCTAAGGGCTGGAATTTCACAGATACTGAGCAAACAGTTACTTCAATGCAGTTGGTGATGCTGATCCCTGATGATAAATATGTTACGAATATGGAATGTAAGCGGTTGGGTTGCTTTTTAAATTGCATTGTATCTGGGTAAAGATTTTTGGAAATCAGAGTTTGTTAGCTTATTTCCCCCCACAAACCCTTGTGTTTGTAGAGACTTAGTTTCACTGGAGCCCAAGTAGTAACTGGTGGTGCTCTATGGGAGGATGAGGATGCTGCACCCAGCAACATCCATCCCTCTGTGTGTCCGTTCCCCACTTGCTCTGTTTTCTATGAGATATGTGCGGAGGTGGCTTTGAATGGCCTCTGTTGCCTCGCATTAGTTTTACTGATGGTTTGGGGGAAAGTTACAAACAAATCTGGGCTTTTGCTGGTTTTGTCTCTGTCATGTTATTTTATGCGTTTGAATAAGATACGTGTAATTTTTTGCATTGTTTGACAATATCATCATTCAGAAGACGAAGTATACATTAGTTCCTAAAAAAAAAAAAAAATCACCTGCAATTATTCCTTTTTAAGTATAAATTCATTTTTTTGCAACAAACTTGCTTTGCCGTGTCTGTTACTAATATTACAAATACTGTGGTCTATAAAGTCTATTATTTTTTCAGCCTTAGAAGCTTGAGTTTTGTTATGTAAACTGGAATATAATCTTGATACTCTCTCCTGGAAGTACGTTCATTTTGAAGCACACAACACTCTTCTGTGGGTTTGTCACTTGTAGCTTCATTTTAGATTTCAGGGGAGTAAGAACCAAGGTGGTACCTGGTAAATACGTATCGGGATGCAGAAGTTGTGCTTGTTTTTGAAAGTCAGCCATAACCGAGGATCGCAACAGTTTGCATGTACAGGAATGCACATACAGAAGTGAATTGCATTTACTGTGCCTCATGTTCACAAGTGGCTCAGGAGCCCCATTGCACTGGTTGAGTTTAAATATTTTATAAGTGGATCCTATAAAAGATTGCCCGTCTTGCCTTTCCAGTGTGTTCCAGTGCTGCCTTAGGGCACGGGGATGTCCATCGTGCCACACAGCACAGCGTGGAAATGGAAGGCAAAAGTAGCATTGCATAATTGGTAACTTTAAAGGTAGATTATGATACGCTTAAATAACTGCATAGCGTTGTATTTCTACCTGTGGGGCTGCTTTTCCCCTCCTCTTCTCCTGTCTCAGTGTTCATTGCTGCTGGTGCTCGTCTCGGTTTAGGCTGGAAGTCTGGGGCAGGTGAGATGCCTTTGGGTTCGTTTCATGTCGCTCTGGGTACATTCCAGAGCTCAAAGTGTCAGTAGTGGTTCCAGGGGTGATGTGGGGAATGGGGAGGCAGGAGGGTCCCCTAAAGCAGTACTGCTGGAAGAATTGCAGTGCTGATTTCCACAATTCCATTTTCTGTGCCTTCAGCAGACAGATATTTTTAGCTCTTTAATTTTAATATGTTTCTACTATGTTTGGGTGCTTGGATTGTCTCTGCTGCTTGAGCATGGGTAGGTTGGAGAAGGGCAGAAGGAGGGAATGTCGAATAACAAACATCTATGTATTACAGCATACACCTTTACACCTTTGCTTAGACCACATGATTATTGGGATTTTATCAGGATAATCTTTTATGTTGAGACTCTGTCTTTTTTATTTTTATTTTTTATTTAACGTACAGAAAGGCCTGGTAGGTTGCTCATAAAGTCTATTAGGATTTCAGGTTTTTATAGTCTCTTAGCAACTTCATCTGTGCATGATAGAGCTTTTGCTCACCAGCTGTCCAAGTTAAAATGCAAAACATAGTAGAATATTTCAATGGCTCTTTTTAGTGTAAACAACAATCTCTCTAATAGATTTCACGTTGTTGATGGAGCTCATGTCTGCTGTGTTGCAAGAAAAAATATTTTCTAGGATTAAGGTGCTTAGTTCTTTGCTGAATATTTAGTTAGTATTGTTCCTTTGGTATAAAAATGTAACATGCAAACAGATAAGAAGCCATTTTATAGGAAGTCACAATGAAAATGTTAACTTTTTCTATTGCCATTTGCAATGAGAGATGAAATAATGTATCTCTTGAAGAGGAATACTCTCATTCTGCTTTGGGTATTGCATGACTTCTGCAGAGAAGCAGGCGTTGTTCTGTGCATGTAAGTGTGTGTGTTCATGCTAATCATTTGGTTCTTTCAAAGGTGGGGAGTAAAAATCTCTCCCTTCCTTAGCCTGGGAGGGATTGTTAAATATATGTAGGAGGTACTTGTGTTACCTTTTTTTTACTATTTCAGAATTCTTATATACATCTATTTACTCTTAAAGCTAGCTGCTTATTTCCATTGAATACTCTTTTGAGTTGTGGATTGTTAAAAAGCATTAAAGGAGTTTTCTTGATACCTGTTATGAAGACTACTGAAAAAATACTAACACGTTTGTAACTTCCTTTGTGCTGGATTTCCTTTTATTTACGTGTATTCTTCAGTTCAAGGAGTGTTTGGACAATGCTTTTAGTCATATGGCTTATTTTTAGGTAGTCCTGCGAGAAGCACGAAGTTGACGGTCCTTACGGCTCCATCCCAACTTAAGATATTCTGTGATTCTACAATTTAGGTTTCTAATTGAGTATAATTCTGTTGTATTGACTGTAAAATCCATTAATCTTCCTGCCTTTCTTCTCTTCCCCTCAAAAAAACCAAACCAAGCCAAAAAAACGAAAGGGAGAAATAAGTATCAATCTGAAACGAGAATATGAGAACCATACAAAAATAAGGATCTCTTACTATCAGATTATGAATGGGAGATTGAAACTGCAGTAACGTAATCTAAAATGCTGGGTCTAGAATGAAATTTCTATAGTCGGTATTTTCACATATCTGTGTGTTGATACAGGTGGTATGAAAATTGTTACAGTCACTCCATTAATTTTGTAGAAGATCTCAAGAACTGCTTTCTGTGTTTTCTGGAACAAGAGCAAAGCCTAAAAAATAAAAATTGCATGCAACAATAATTGTGTGTAACTCTAGGTTGTGGCACTTAAGAAGAACAGTAAAATTAAAAGCCGCTGATAACCTGATTTCAGTTAATTTGAGTGTGCAGTTCCGTATGGGTAGACTTGCTATCCAAGCGTACTCTGTCCTGGGAACATTTCCAGAAATAAATGCATTCTAGTGATGGAACAGAAATAGTGCTCTGAATAACTTCTCACAGTCTTTTCTTGGACTCATTTGTGCCAAAGTGCTTTGTCTCTTTGTTTTCAGAGTTGCAATCGTTTCCAAATCTTTTGAAGGAAAAACTGATCGAACAGAAGACTGGTATGGAACACAGTACAAGCAAGAAGCTATTTCTGATGAAGTTATTAAGGCATGTAAAAACTCTTAATATATTCTAATATCTGCAGGTGAAAGACAGTGGTAAATTCTTTGTCTAATTTTCCATTTAGTTGAAGGGAGAACGTAAATCTGCTGCTCTGCATAACGTGAAAGTTGTACAATGAGCCTGTTTAGTATTACGAGAAGTAAAGATCTTGTGTTAGTTTTAGATTTCAAATACCCTTTACATAGGACATATCCATTTTAATGGTTTTAAACCATGTTAAGTATAGGGAATGTTACACCATTTTTGCTATAAAAGATCCATAATGTGCAGTGGCTACTTAAAAATGTAAGCATTAACTTTTTAAAACTTCGAAGTCTATATTAAATGTTAATGAACTAATCTGTTCTGAAGAAAGGAATCTTTTTACAGCTACTGTATGTAACTGTGATTCTGAAATTGATTTTTGCAACTTGCAAAATGAGTATATTTTGCCAATTAAATGAGCTTCTAAAAATCAAAACTCCAGGAAAGGAGGTGGGCACATCCTTATTGAAACTTGTTATTGATCTGTCCTTTTAAGAAGAGATGGCTGTAAAATACACCCTAGAGCTAAATTGGACGTGCTGAGCATGCATTGAACAGATGTTGCGTGGAACTCTCTGCTTCTTTAGATTGTCCATACCTATGTTCTTGATTAGAATTACTGCTTATGTATTTAGTTTTATACCTTCATTTAGAGTTCACAGTAGCAGAAAAGACGAGACATAGAACTGCTTTCCACTCCACTGTAAACTTTTCAAATTAATTTTAATCGTTTGTCTTCCTCCTCAGAGCACATCATCCTGCTGAGAGCCTACACCAGCTTGGTTTCCCACATAATTCTCTCTCCCCCTGTTCTCTCAATAGTATTTACACATAAGCTAGTGGAACAGATTTTTAAATCTTTTGTTAGAGCATAAAATAAACAAGTATATATCTGTTGATTAAGCAGAAATTCCACTTAGCCTCATTGTTTCTCCTGTTTATCTAGAAATGGCAAAATGCTGACCTGAATGGGAAATTCAAGCTTCCGATGAAGAATGAGTTCATTCCTACTAACTTTGAGATTTTGCCATTGGAAAAAGATGCGACGCAGTACCCTGCCCTTGTCAAGGTAAGCTAACTGTATTTGTTCTGTTTGCCAGCTAACCTTCGGGGAAATTAGCAGATACTTCCTATGTGTTCTTAAAATACAGGTCATGTCATACTCCAAAGTATAATGAACAGAAAAGTACAAAACTTAATGATATTGCTAGAAGGAAAGTAGAAAGTTCATTCTTGCTAAACTGTGGATTATAACTATTTGGGTTCCTACGAAAAATGAAATTCCAAATAGCTTGAACTCTCTTTACCCTTTTGAAAGTGTGTTGACAATTGATAGAAATAGTATTAAAGCTGTTTCTTCAGCAGAAGGGTGCCTGTCACTTTTACATGGCTTTTTTGAGCAACGTTCAGTAAGTTGTGGGTAAGGCAATTCTGTTGTAACCGCGTATGGAAAAAGCTTCTGATTGCATGGAAGAAGGGAGAGAGATGTAAGCACGTAAATAAACATCACTGTCCAGTTTCCTGGAAGCATCGTTTGATGATCTCGGTAATTTTAGCAAATCTCAGTTTTTCTCAGTACCTAAAATTTACTAAAAATTTCTTCTCACTACTAAAGCGTAGTTGTCTTTGCTAATGCTAATCTCTATTCTAGGCTTAGTTGGAGGATAAATAGGAAAAGCCACCTGCAATTACAAGTTGTGCTTCAGCTTGCATACTCAATTCAGGAATACTTTTTACATGATGAATCTAAGTCTACTTTGGTGCTCTGATATCCTTCAGGAGAACACACTTGTTCTGTGTAGGGCATTTTAGGTATATACTTGAAGCAATATTATTAATGGGAGAGGACTTGGAGCATATGCTTATGTTCATCCAGAACTGAAACCCTGAACCTCATCAGGGACAGGTACTGCAGCTCTGTTAAGTAACACTAATTGATTTGCTACAGAAACTTGATGGTCCTTTCCTGTCTCTGTAGCAACGAGGCAATTGATCCACACAAAAGCTTTGCTTTAAGGCATCATTGCTTTAGAAATGTATTTGCTTTTAGTTTTTTCTTCCCCTTTCCCCAGAAAATACATTTTTCTGAGGGAGAACTTTTTTAATCTTCTGTACTTGATGAAATAGACATTATCTGTTTTCCTGCATCTATTCCTTTCTCCCCAGCTGTATGACGGTGCCATTTTCCTTTTGTGGGCCCTGGCATTTGTCTGACCCCACAGCAAGACATTGCGAGAACTAAATCAGCGGAGATTAGTTGTACCAAAAAAGCAATTTTTCTGCTGTTTTTTATGTCTAAGTGATCTTACTATGGACTAGACTGGTGCTGTGGCAGATAAGAGGGATGGGAACAGGATGGCCATTTTCTCTGGCAGCATGTCACTAGGTCGTCTCTGCTGTAATGGCACATCTTGCCCCGAAACCCTTTGGGAAGGAGGGCAGGGGGGACACGGGCTTTGCCCCAAGAGGTGGATGGTTACCGTGGGTTGCAGCCATCAATCTCCAGCTTCTGGGCCAGGTCTGCGGGACCACAGACAGGCCCTACTGTTCATCATCCTGTCCCTGACGCAGATGTATTCCAAACTGCACAGTGGCAATTCAACAGAATGAAAAATTTGTTGTCTGGGAGAGAAGCTGTGATTTGGCTTTTTAGTATGAGTCTAACACTATGTAGGGGAAGGCGTGCTGTAAGAGACGAGACCTATTCCGTCTTCTATGGAAAAAGGAGGAGGAGAATGCGATGCCAAATCCCTGAAAAGCAAAGATCATCTGCTCAAAAATATGAGAAAGAGAAATAATTTTACATTTAAAAGTTCTCTCCTGTATATCAATTTAAAGATGAGGTTTTGGGGGGGGGGGGTGTGTGTAAAGTTAGGTAGAGTTGGAACAGAGAGAGAGTATCTGTTCCGTTTCACAGCTTTTGTGGGAGAAAAAGCAATAGAGGAGGTTGTTCAGATTCTTTTCTGTACTAGGAGATTATTCTAAAAAAATTTGGTGACAGGTCTTTTAACTAATTTGAAGTGGTGAAGACACTTTTTTTTCAAAAAAAAAAAAATCGCCTAATATATTACAGTTAAAAGGTGACTTAACAAAACCTCTTTTCTTGACACAGGACACTGCTATGAGCAAACTATGGTTCAAGCAAGATGACAAATTTTTTTTGCCAAAAGCTTGTCTCAACTTTGAATTTTTCAGGTATGCAATGTTAAATATATCACATAAATTGCTCTGCAAAAGCTTCTTGTTTGTGGGGAGTCTGCGTTTCTGTGAGAAAAGTTTCGTTGCATGTATTGAGGCTTGAAAACATTTCTCCTTACTCAGGAGGATGCAATAAACTGCAGATGGCAGGGAGGCTGATGGAAGTTACCCAGTAGTTGAGTAGCAAGTGGTTTGAGGTGCTCCATTTATAGGAACAGGAAAAGCTTATATGAAAAGATTTTTAAAACAAATTTTCTTCTATGTTTTATTTGCTGTACCTGAAATATGCCTGCCAGTAGGACCTACTACATACTGCAATATACCTCCTTAAAAATGGGTGTGTATTATTTTTAATTAATAACTAAATCACAACTATTTTAAGATAGTGTTTTCTTTATAAAATGCTATTCTGATTATGGGTTTAGGTTCAAATTCTATTTTAATTTGTGTAATGCAAGCCAGTATGCTGACACCAACAACTGATTATTATTTTTTTGTTTTTAGAAGAAACACAGTCAGTATTATTAATGAATTGTGATTCTCACCTCAAGATGCACGATAAAGTGCTGTAATGTTAATTCTGGTCTTGCGTTATTTTCATCACAGAAAAATTATCTTTTTTTTTAAGTAGGCATGACTATGATGTACCTTCTTTGTGTTCCTTTCAAGTAATAATTTCTAACTTCTGAAATAAAAATACAGCTGTCTTTAGAGTGCAGCTATTTCTGTGCTGCTCTACTGAAAG
Source organism: Numenius arquata (assembly GCF_964106895.1). Lineage (NCBI taxonomy): Eukaryota > Metazoa > Chordata > Aves > Charadriiformes > Scolopacidae > Numenius > Numenius arquata. Next base: position 399,867 of record NC_133585.1, on the reverse strand, counting down.
TGAAAATAATTTCAGGAACTCTCCTCCTTTGGCCTAATGATTCGGTGATGTTGCTGGAAAGGCTGGTATGTGGGCTCTTGTAAATGCACTGTCAAGTCCTTGTTTTGAGACAGCACTTGAAATTTCTCTTGGCAGAATTTTAGATAGAAGGTTTTTCAGAGAGTGTCGAATCTTGGTACTGGTTGGGGAAGATAGGTTGTCCGGGCATTTCCTCTTTCTACTTTTTGAAAGCACAGGGCAAACATTACAACTGTTTCAACTTCAGTGTGTCAGGGAACGGCAGATCAAACTGGTAACTGCCCACCTCCTGTTCAGAGAACTGCCACTGCAGTGCTTGGACTTCTCTGTCTGTACGTGGTGGCTTTCCAATGTTTGACCAAAATCCAAATCAGGATTTTATTGATGGACACTGAGTTTATGTTATACAATTGTGAGGTTTTTTTTAAAATCAATTTCAAATGAACTATGAGTGATCCAGTCTTTATACCAGTTTTTGAATGATTAAAAGATAATAATTGATTTTATGTACAGCGCACTAAGGTATAGGTATACGCACGTACCTGGTTTGGGTTGGAAGGGACCTTTGAAGGCCATCTAGTCCCACCCTTCTGCCATGAGCAGGGACACCTTCTAGATCCATGGTGGCAGTCTTCCCCTGCTGGATCTGTGCTCTCACCTCCATCAGCACTTTTAAAAATCCAGGAGTACTTGAGCTTTGCTGCCGAATGGGATGGAATGATTTGCTTCTTTCCTCTTGGGATGGTTACAGGGGGAAAGCTGGCTTTTTTCTTAGGGTTGGGGGTGGGGGTTCTGTCCTTTTCTTTAAAAATAAGATCGTAATTGTATCTGAGTGGATGTGAGGAGATTTTGACAATACTGGGTACATCATCTCTAAAAGAAGTTGTAAGGAGGTTTGTCTGGTTTTGATGGTTAAGAAAGTGTCATTGTGAATCTCCCTCTGTTTTGAGACTGGTCGTGTCACACTGATGGTCACTGGAGGAGATGGTGAAATGTATCGTGTTCATTCGTGAGAGGATGAAATTGCCCATGGCTCTTGCGGCCGAGTGAATTGGTGAATAAAGCCATCTCAACAGCATGAGTTTTCATGAAAAGCTTTAGCCTCAGTTGTAGAACAGAGCATGGCAGCCTGGTAGCAGATAGCAGGAATTTGTCACGCTCCCGACAGCTTCAGTAGGACAGATAAAAGGAGGAGGGTTTGCTCTGCCTGCGGCCCGAGCACCACGGGCCATCAGAGGAGTTCCTGGCCCAGGTGTCAGAGCAGCTGCTGCCGCCTGGATGGGGCACGAGGAAGTGGATGAGGGCGGTTTCTCCCTCAAACACACAAATCCAGTAGGAACAATCTGAGTGTATGAACCTCCAGAAGTCGCCTTGTTCCAAAACTGAAAATCCTTATGTGGCACAGGCCTTGCGTTAAAGAAACACCACAGGAAAAACCTCTGACACCCCGGGACTCGTCATCCAGCCTAAAGGATGATGAGAAGCTTTTCCTTCTGTATGAATTATGACATAAGAACTCAACAGGTAGCCTGTTTTTAAAAAAGGAAGCAAAATAACAATGTAGTGTTCTGTTGTTTCAAAAGCTTTCTGAAGGTAGTGATAAACTCTCCCCTTCCAAGTTTCCCCAGATTTAGAGGCATGGATGTTAAAAATAATATGCTAGTTATTTTTACCTGGATACTTGCTACTTTCCAGTTTAAGAAATATTTCAAGTGACTTCTTCAGTTCCTGATGTGGTGACCCAGCATCAACACCTCAATGTTGGTTTCAGCTGTGTCCCTTATATCTGTGCATAAAGTGGAAAACACTAGACTAAGAGTTTTCAAATACGCTATCAGTGATTGAGTTGTTCTGCTTCCTCAAGTCTAGTCAAAAAAAGGTAAACTTGACATAAATATTTATTTACAAAGTTGTCAGTAATAGAAGGCAACTCCCAGAACAGTGTTACAATAATTGTTTTCTGGTATTTTTCACTTGAGGATCAACGATTTAGTAGTCTCCATTATTTTTAAAACTCCCTGTTGGCCTTTGCCAGCTAAATGAGTGTACAGAAGTTACAACTGGTACAAACACAGTAATCAGTCAAACTGATTAAGTCTCTATTCTAGTATCAAAATGGAAAAGAATATAATGAGTTTGGAGGCAGGTTTATGATAACATAGGATTGACCTACATCTTGCTTTGAATTCAGTCTTAATTAGAAAAATTCAATATTAATTGGATTTGCATCATTGGGCGTATTGAAATTGCTCAGTTTGGGGAAATTCTCATTGTAGGGAGAAATGCAAAAAGCAGAAAAGCAGTCTCCTTTTTTTTTTTTTATTAACTGACCTGTTTGCTTAAGTGCAGCAAAGTAAATACAACGTGTCTTGATTTATGAGCACAAATACGAGAATACCTCTGGAATCTTCAATATATTTGGGCATTGCTCAAACCATAAGGAAGGTAAATAATTACTTTCAGCTATGTTCATATTCGGCTTTGGAATAGGAATCCTTCATAATGGGATCCATCAGCATACTCGCAGTAAATACCATTTCCTTCATACCAAAATTAAAAGGCCCAAAGAAACTGAGAAATAATTTTAAACTGCATGTTTTACTTTCACCATTTTCTTCCAGCCCATTTGCGTATGTGGATCCCTTGCACTGTAACATGGCCTATTTGTACCTTGAACTGCTCAAAGACTCCCTCAACGAGTATGCATATGCAGCAGAGCTAGCTGGCTTGAACTATGATCTCCAAAATACCATCTATGGGATGTATGTAAGTACCCAAATCAAGGAAGAGCTTAGAGCCTTAAAACTACTTCCACTCATCAACATTTTTACATTGATTTGATGGAAGGACTTTCATTTAAAAAATGGGTCTAAGGCTGTTATTCCTTTTGATCTTGGTTATTAACCATCCTTTCTTTAATTTGAATTTTACGTTGAATTTTGTTCAAAGTCTTCAACAATCTTTCCATTCATACTAAGTAAATTTTCTTCTTTATTTTTATATCATTCATGAAATTAATTAGTTGTAAGATTTGTTCCTCCATTTTAAAAACAAAGAAAAAAGCAACCCTAATCCAAGCTTACATATTTATTTCAGTTTGTCAAATATCTACTAAAACCTTTCTGACCGATGGGGCAGAAGGCCCCCGTGTCAGGCTATTCATAAGTGGTACCACTTCAGCTGTCCTGTTCAAGGGCTACTGATCATGAGGCTGCATATACATACTCTTCAGTCATGTTTCTTCATCCATTACTTTGTCACTGCTTGAGGTATCAAAGCATTTCTTTTGTTTTTCTTTTTGTTAGTCGCTACATTTATGCTGATCCTCTCCATTGCAACATGACATACCTGTTTATCAGGTTATTGAAGGATGATTTAAAAGAGTATACATATGCAGCACGCCTCTCAGGTTTGGTCTATGGCATTGCATCAGGAATGAATGCAATACTTGTAAGTAATTAAAAAGCGCAGGAGGAAACGGAACAGCTTGGGAGTTGTTGAGCTTGGAGAAAACATTTGACTTCTGCATTTCTAAATGAGATGGTTAATGTTTTTTTCCTTGCAAATATCTCATGCATTAAAGGCAAAGCAAAACTGAATTTTAATCAGTACTGAGAGATCTGCTGGAGGTTGCAGTGCCTCGTGAACACGTGTGTGGTGTAGTTCTTGCCGTCTAGTTCACAGTTTTACTTGCTTGCATGGTGATCTTGAAAGTACTGTTGGTGGTTTCTGTATAAAAAGATTAACTTTTCTGTTGAATGATTCTCAGCTTTACAGATTATGTTATAATTCTCTAATTCTGCTATAGCGAGCTGTGGAAATGGATTGTGCATGTGTTCGTTAGAATGCAATGCTAGATATTTATGGCTTTTTCTGAAGTGTTTGTTTTTATTAAGTATTTTATAATCCGTTTCAAATTGCCAACAATACTTACTTGATAAATACTGGTATTACAACAAATGGTTATTTCTTACTCAGTTTCTCCTATGAGATTTATGATAGGAGATTGTAATGGTTGCTCTTGAAATTGTTAAAAGCTTTTTTTTTTTTAAACCATCACTTTATACCAAAATGTGTTCTGAAATTTCCTGTAGAAGTATTATTCTCCAAAGCATATTAGTAAGAAAATATGCTGTATACTGTCTTTACATTTTCTGTATGAAAGAGAGTGCTGCGATTTAATTTTTTTTTTTTATTCAACGCGTATCTCATTTCCTGGTAGCATTCACTTATTTTACTGGAAACATGGTTATCTCTCCTCAGTTTCAAAGGTTGGTGATGTTTCCGTGGTCAGAGTTAATTCCTTTAAAAAAAAAAAAAAGGGTGCGTGTGCATGTAATTATTTTTAGTCACACTTTAGAAGAACTGAGTTATTTTAAATATGAGCTGTTCTTGGTAGGGTCTCTATATTCTACTGTAAAGATTCCATTTTCGCGTTTACTCCATTTTGTATCTGGGAGCTTCTAATCTTTTTCTGTATCACAAGAAGTTTTATAGTCAGTGGGTGTAACTGAACAATGGAGACACTTCAAACAAGTGCAGATGCTACACTGCAAACAATCCCCCAGTGATTGCTGGTTTGGGTTCTTATGCTAATTTAGGTATCGGCCTTTGTCATAAATCCATTTATGATAGCTTTTTCTTCAAGTTCATGGTTCAGGTATGTTTCAGCAACTATAGAAGAAAAAAAATCTTACTACTGGGAAGCAGGAATTCACCTGTATCTTGGTTTGTGTCTTAAAATTTAGTTTTACCCTTAATTAAACTGCACAAATCCAATTAAGTTCCTGTTTCGAGATACAAGATTTTGAAGGTTTTTTCCCCCCAAAAGGCCTTCTATTGCCTTTTTTCACTCTTCAAACTTCCTGTGGCCTGATGCAATCACACAGTCATTTATAAGTTTCAATATTTGTTTTTTTTTAAATGACCAAGTTTATTTCATGTATACTTTCAAAAAAAGTTTATGATCAGATCAGTATCTCCTAGGATTGCAACCAAACCCCCGGGGTGTTCCAGCCCAGCACTGTCCCCGTTACGTGTTGTGCTGCTGCTGACAGTACCCTCTTCTGGTAGCACCATTTCATTCCACTTACGAAAACTATTCTTTTGAGTGACAAGATAAGCATGAAACAAGGTTAAACGTAAACTGGAGAGAATACTTAAGAAGGCTGTGAATCTAGATTTCATTACTAAAATGAGAAACCTAGAGTAAAAGCACTTTGGTACTTCAAATGTACAGTTTACTGGCTGGACTCAATACTTGCAATCATTAAAAATCTGTATTCTGAGTACAGTTTGCTTACATCAACATGATGTTCCATTAATTCCCTGCATTCATAACTCCTGGGCAAATATGCAATATTATATTCGTCAGTTACCTTTTGATGGGTAAAGGGATTTTATTTCAGAATGAGTTAATGTTGAATGATGTTGAATTTAGAGTGTTGAAAAGTGCATTGTTCATTGAATTACACAAGACTTGATAATTGTTTCGTTATTTTATCTTCCACATCTAAAGAAAATTATGCACTTTTTCCATAGCTTTCTGTAAAAGGTTACAATGACAAGCAACATATCTTGCTCAAGAAGATCATTGAGAAAATGGCTACTTTTGAGATTGATGAGAAACGATTTGAAATTATCAAGGAAGCGGTAAGCTACATGAGAAATTTACATTTTGGAGTAATTTAAAATTTAATGTTGACTTGAAGTGAAATCTGAGGGCTGATTATCCATGGAAATATGGAGTGAAATTCTGCCTCATTGGGAATGCAGAAGCTTTTTCACTTTTGTCTTTTTTTTGTGGCCATGAGTCAAGGTAAAAAAAACCCAACCCACAGGTCTGTGAATGATCTGGTTTTGTTGGATGGTTTTCTTTTTGTTTCAGATATTTCCCTGATTGTCATTGCAGTTTGCTTGAACTTTGTCTCTGTATTACGGCTCTTTTGTCATTTTATAGACTTTTGTTACATAGGCCATTTGTATATGTAAAATAAGGACAAAATACAGAAAAGCCCTGTCAGAGGGGGAGGTGGCGGTTTTTCCCCTCGTGCCCACACCCAACGGGTGCAGGGGCACCAGCCTCTGCTGCTGTTTGGGACAGGGAGAAGGACTCAGTGAGTGCACAGCAGGATTCCTACAGCTTCCTGCTCCCTGCTTCTCTCTCGTGTACCCTGAAATGAGTTACTGTTCTCCTGGACTGGAAATGATCCCAGCTTGCCAAATTATTAGTTCGCGCTTTCCATTTCCTCTGATAGAGGAAAAAGGTTTGCTTAATTTGTGAAGGTGCAGCTGGACTAAGAGGAGCTTCTCTGGAGAAGCTCACAGATTCTTCTCTCATGCCTCCTTCATCCAGGCAAAGAATGAAAACGTTTCCCAGATGTTCCTGCACTTTTCTAACCAAGTCAGCCCAGGGGAGCAACTGGGAGAAAAATAAATTTTCCATTAGCTGTATTCCCCCACTCCTGAACAGTCATCATAGAACGTGTATTTCCTGGGTAGAACAACTTTAAATAAGTACTTAGGTCTAACTACAATAATTTAATTTCCAGTCATTGATTTTATGAAGAAGTGTGGTTTCATGCCCATTTCAACTACCCAATGGTTACTGCTTAATCCATAGGCTCAGAAGCCCACACTATTGCTAGGGTAATTTAATGCAACTTTTTTTACAGGTCTAACAAGCCAGAGAATGTTCTTGATGTTTGAAATGTATGTTTTTGATGATATAGAGAGTACACGGTTAATATTTCATGTTTAGAAATAGAGTTCTATACTTTGAATGTAATTATTTTGTTTTAGTACATGAGGTCACTCAACAACTTCAGGGCGGAACAGCCTCACCAGCACGCAATGTATTATCTCCGACTCCTGATGACAGAAGTTGCTTGGACCAAAGATGAATTAAAAGAAGCGCTAGATGGTAATGTTCTGCCAGCTTTAAACTTTATTATTTTTATCTTTCCTTATGGAAAATGTCTTGTTAATAAACTAATGAAGGTACCCGTTTTGAACTCTGCCCGTTATTCAAGTGAAGCCCCCTCAGTGCCAGACCTGAGCTGATACTGGCGGATGTCAATGCCTCTGCACGTGTCCTCCAGTTTCTAGAAAGTCTAGTAGTTCAGGCAAAAGGCCTTAAATGGCAGAACTTGCAGGTGAAAGTTCAGGCAAAGCTGGAGCAGCTTTGTGGGTGTGAGCCTGGGTACGGTGAATCCAGCGCTTGGCCAGCGCTGCTGGAGTGATGTGGCTCTACCTGACATCGTGCAGACGCACTGGAGCGTATCCGCATTGTACTTGCCAGTCGGCCCGCTATTTTGTTGTTTCCTTGATCAGGGAATCCCCGCTCCTCTTTCTGTAGATAGTAAAGAATTGTAGATAATAAAGAAAAAATACATAATTCCTGATGATAGTAAAAATAATAAAGACCATTGTGGTTCTTAACAAAGAGCAGATGGCCCACTGTATTTTTGTGTAAATTTTTTTTTCCCTCTCTCTTCCTCTCATATGCTCAATGTGACCGTAATCTTTTGCATTTTTAATAGGCAAAAATTAAGAGTAGGATTATACAACAGTAAAAAGTTGATTTGGAATCAGGGGAAAATGTGGAAATGAATTTTCTATTGATGGTCAGTAATTACAAATGGAGATGTGAGCTTTGGGATGAACATCCCATCCATTCAACCATCCTTCCTTCCTCTCCTATTCCATTGATTCTATATGTTAAGCTGTACTTTCCATTATATATGAAAACTGCTTTGCCAAGACAGGCACAGAATGTGTGTGTGTGCACATGCGCACAACTGCAAAAGCATTTTTCAATATATTGTGTGTACGAGTACATACCCACAACTGCAGAAATATTTTTCTTGTGTATTGTTGTTGCAAAGATACTATCAAAACACCACATTTGAGTTGAGGTTCTTTTTGCAGTCTAGATGGTAAATGCAGAGTGTGTTTCTCAAGCTTTATAAACTACGTGCTGCTTGTGAAAAGCTAAGGCTTTGTCTTGGAACACCCCCTGAACGATTGCAACAGTTTTCTCTGGAGAATGAATGTTTGTTCATGATTGGAAAGGCAGCTTTTTTTTTTTCTTCCTTTTCTATTTGGAATCTGGGTCAGACAGTATGTGAGTTCTAAGCGAGACAAATTGTATGATGAGTGCTGCTATTTAGACCTGGAAGCTTTCCAGTGTTGCGTTTTTAAGGAGACATCCACTTTTTCATGACGATGAGTTTCTCCTTCTCCAAGAAATGCACTGTATCTAACAATGAGATAGGTACTACTTCATGTAAAAATGCATGTCATTGATTTAACTGTCTAAATATCTATTCTAGATGTCACTCTTCCCCGCCTCAAGGCCTTTATAGCTCAGCTGTTGTCACGGTTACACATTGAAGCTCTTCTCCATGGCAATATAACAAAACAGGTTGGTGTGATACTTCCTATAATAAAACAATTTTTGCTATCATGGTGTCATTTTTTCCACTTCAGATTAGGCTAAGTGCTGCCCTTGTATTGCTTTTGGAACCTTAATAAAAAACAACTTACGATCTAAACATTTTAAGGTCTATGTTTTGTGTTATTACTGTGATGTGATTGAGCTGCATAAGGAACAATGCACTGCAGGTCCTGCTTTTCCATTTTAACCTGGATCTAAGATATTTTTTTTTCCAACTAAAATTAAGTCAAAACTTACATACTTTTGTGACACCTTTCAATACTGAAAATTTTTTCAGGGAATCTGTACTTTTTGAAAAATTAGATCTAGCTGCTTAAAATTTGCGTTTCTTCTTGAGTTAATTTCATTCGGGTATTTGTTTTTTGGCTTGCTTTTATTTACTTTTCTGCAAGCGGATAAATAGTAGACTAATGCTGTTCAGAACATCTGTCTGAACACTCTTGTTGTCAATGTTTTGTTTTAATATTGAATTGGAAGACTCTTTAGTATTTTTCTCTAACCTTTCAAACTGTGTTTTGCAAGATCTCAGTCTTTTTGTCTTTGATACTGGGGGACAAGAGGGCATATGTTTATGAAGTTTTCAGACCATTTGTGTGTTTTTGATAAGATCACCTGTGTTGTGCGTTTGTGGTAGTGCAGACTAAGAACTTTTGGCTTTCTGCCTAAACTGCTTTTTAGCAAGTTACTGTAATTTCCAGTATGCAGATTACAAGAACACATAACCCTTAACAGCTAAAGCTTTTGAAGTTAAATCCTTGAATGAAACTAATGATTTTTAAAACTTCTACTTATGATTATTTTTTTTTAATTATTATTTTCATCCATCAAATAAAAGAAGGCATCTGGACAATGAGTCCTCATACTACCAGTGCATCAATGGAATGCGTATTTGAACATAACCATTAATTTGTTTTCTTAACGTTCCATCTGCTGAGATGTCACTTGCTTTGCAAATGTACAATGTAGGTATCTGGTTTTTAAACTTTGAAAGATGTGCACATCAAAGTGGTGAAGGGAAAGGGAAAAAAAACCCCATTGAACTTTAATTTCAGAAGCATTGGAGAGGAGTAGAATCAGTTAAACATGTAGTCAAGATAAATGTAAAAAAAACCTGACAAAACTCTTGTCTTCCAGGCCCCCACTTCCTCTCATCTACTTAACTTCTACTGTATTTTTATTTAATTACAATATCTCTACTTTTCTATTCCTGATTTTTTTTTTTTTTTACTTTTTTCTCCACTCTCATGCCACCATCAAGAATTGAAAAGTCTGACCCTGCAGTTAGGTACAGACTAATGATAGTTAAAAATCCTCTTATGTTTGCTCTTCCAGGCTGCGTTAGGAATTATGCAGATGGTTGAGGACACTCTCATTGAGCACGCTCATACGAAGCCACTCCTTCCCAGTCAGCTGGTGAGATACAGAGAAGTGCAACTTCCTGACAGTAAGTTAAATTATTTACTTTCAATATTTTAGTGCACAGTAAATTGAGATTCTTTTTGCTAATAGCATTTTAAAATGAATATTACTCTGTTGCTAGGAGTTTGTTTCGAAATCAGACTTACTTCAAATTATTTTAAACTTCAAAACTATCATTGGAGTGTGGTTTCGTTAATAAAATCGTACAGTAATATAATAATATTTCTGGTATACTTGAAAATTAATTTGATTTAATGTTTAATCTGTGTATGTAAATCGGGCTTCTTGGTGGTTGGAATGAGATGATCTTGAAGTGAAGGTCCCTTCCAACCCAAACCACTCTCTGATTCAGTCCTGATTCACTCGATATAATTTATGGAAATAAGAGCCTTGTCCCACGCTCTGCTATACACACCTACTATGCACATTTGAATAAGTACCCTTCTTTTTGAGTATTAAGTGACCATTCGGTGGATTGTCCTGGACGACTCTCGCTTTTTTGAGAAAACTGAAAGCTCTTACACAATTAACTTTGTTTTTTTTCTAATATAAATTCTTTTGGTCTCGTAGTGTTGTATGCGATTTTACTTCTATTGTGAAAAAAAATTCTTATCTATAGGAAAGGCTGTTCAAGGAGTTGCTGGGAGTTGCACAGAAGTGATGACATACATAGCTGTATGGCCAAGGCCAGTTGCCCATAGCTGATCGTCAGCCTGGGGGAACAACCAGATCTCAAAGCAGCTATTGGTATTAAATGCTGAATTATATTTAGTGTTCAAAAATGTTTCTGATAAATTGTCTTTAGAAACTGTTTACCCAGCAGAGGCAATGCAGAATTCCATTCCAGTTCCAAAAACATTTGCTTGAGGAAAAGCAGCCAGTTTCAGTTTACTTGCTGAAATGCTCAAGCTCTGACATTTCGATGTGTTAAATAATCTTTTCTTTACTTGTCTCACAAAAAGTATGCTGTGAGTGGAAACTCTGCTATAACAGTCCTAAACTATTCATTATCATTCCATTCCACAAGAGAGAGACCATTATCTTTTTAATTGTAGACAATAAGAACGTACATTTTAATAAACTTCAATGTTCTGTCTTTCAGGAGGTTGGTTTGTATATCAACAGAGAAATGAAGTCCATAACAACTGTGGCATTGAAATATATTACCAGACAGACATGCAGAGCACTTCTGAGAATATGTTTTTGGAGCTATTCTGTCAAATCATCTCCGAACCATGCTTCAATACTCTACGCACCAAGGAGCAATTAGGTGAGTTTTCCAGTGGCGATGCTGTGTCCATGCACACGCACCCACGGGAGCTCACACTCAAGCGAGGCAGGACGAGCTGTTCTCTCCCTGCTTAGAAAACGCCATCTGAAGGACAGTTGGTAAATGCAAATAATTTTAACTGGTAGTGACTCAAAGGAATGTTACTGTGTGCAGACTCTGAATTGAGAAGAAGCAAACTTAATTTTTGAGATGTCTGAAATCTCTGAAACCAACTCTGGCGTAAAAAAAGTTCACTCACTGTACAGAAAATTCCATATCTAGAATTTTTACCAAAAGGAGATTAGATCAGTGTCCTAAATTTTAGATGATCTTAAAGAATCGGTAGTAGTTAAGTCTTTCTTGCTCATGATCCTACTTCCAGGTGCCCTTGATGATTCACAAGCTCTGCCTTAGGAATACTGCTGTGTGGCTAATGGTAAGCTGCCATGTTGGTGAAGACCTAAGTACATTTCAGTCTTTTTAAGAATACAGCTGTTCACCAATAAGTACAGGTAGTTGTTACGTGACCCAGTAAGGCTGAGAAGCGGTAAGGTTATTCTGAACAGGGTAACAAGGCCGGACAGAGGCTTTGCGTGGCTGAAACACTGGTGAGGAGGAGTACGGTTTTCCCAAAGGTGAGAGGCAGGCGAGTGTCTCGGGGAGATGACTACAAACTACCAGGGGTATCGGGCAAGATTAGACTTTTTGTGAGCAAATAGCAGAATCAGCCGTGCCATACTCATCATAGGGATGTTAACTATCTAAATATCTGCTGAAAATGGGGCAGGACCCAGATGATTCAGCTGGTTTTTGGAATGTGCTGGTGGCAGGTTTTGCACAGAAGTTGGAAAAGAGGAGGGGGAAAACTAAGTGAGGAAGAACTGTGTGAGTGTGTCCAGTGCTGTGTAACCGCCAAAGAGACAGCTCACAAGACTGAGGAAGGAAAACAGTAAAAATACCAGCAAAATTCAATAAACTTCATGGAACTGTTTGTAAGATCTCTGAGAAAGGTAAAGGAAAAAGAATTTAGGAGTTAGCAGTTGGCTAACCAGTAGAAGTAGTATCAAGAACTCATTCAATAAATGCTTTAGCAGTACGAGAAAAAGGAAAAGTTGTTAATGGTGGGGGAAAAGAAAAAAAATGTTTTAGGATGGCTTTTTTAGTTTCCACTTAAAATGTTAACTGTGACTAGATGATTTCCGAAATAAATACCAGGGATAAAAGTCCAAGGCTTACCTTTGAACAGGAAAAGAACAGATTAAAGGTTGTACATTAGAAGCTTTTAAAGAGTTCAGGCATGATGTACTCCACATTATATTTAAAAAAAAAAAAAAAATTACGAAATCTTGGAAGTAGAAGTCTTATAACTAAGAACTTGTGGATGATAGATGAGGTACTGGAAAAATAAGCATGGGTAAATGCTGTGTGTTTCCTTAAAGAAGGAAAGAGAAGAGCAGGGAAATTACAGATCAGTCAGCTTAATTCTAATTCCTAGAAAATACAGAATAATTTATCAAAGCATTTCTAAATTCATAGGAGGTAACTGAGAGGCTATTCCTGGACAAACTCTGGTCAAATTAACCTAACTTCTTTTTATGCAAACAGAGTTTGGCTGTATGGATGGAAGTAGGGATGTCATGTGACTCTTCTTGATAATGTGAAAGGCACGTAATGCTCTCAACGGAGCTTGAGAGCGGCCTGGGTGGGAGCGCTGCACGTTTGCGTGCAAGACTTTGGAAAGTCATGACTGGGGAATCGATAAAAATAGTCGAAAAATAATTGAAAAACAATGTTCTACAGAGTTCTGTTGTGATCCAATGCTGTTTAATATTTTTGTCGAAACTCGGGATGATAGAAGAGTGAATATACTTACTGACTCTTCAGATAACACTGAGCTGGCAGAGGCTGCGAGCCCGTGGGAAGGTAGAATTAGGATTCAAAATCAGTTTGACATTTTGGAAACGTGACCTGAATGAAGACAAGATGCAGCTTGGTAGGAGCAGTTTGTCAGGAGTGATGGGTGGCACAGGCAGGAGCCGGGAGGCAGTGGCCGGGCAGCGGCTGTGTGAAGAACAGCCTGCGGTAGGAGTGGGTCAGGGTAGAAGGTACGTTTGCGGTGTCACGCTGCTCCGCACACGTGGGGTGTATGAACAGCAGCTCCGAGGTGCACATGCAGTAATAGCCCTGTATTGTTCAAAATACTGTTCTAACTTTGACATGAGCATCAAGGAATGATTAGAGAGCTATAAATCAACATTTAAAAGTCTGAACTGTGAGACAACTGTCATTAAAAGAGGGGAAAAAGACTGAAGAAAAGGCTTGGGTGTTGAGATAAGCAAAAGCTGTGACAAAAAGGAAGGGAACAATGTTGCCTTTGTATCTAATTGATAAGATGAGACATAGTCGTCTTACATCTTAATGGCAGCAAAGAGAATTCAGATTAGATGTTACGAAAAAATAGTAATAATTTCCTAATATTGAGTCTAATGAAGCACTAGAGTACAGCCTAATTTCTGGTTACCTACTCCTGATGACAGAATTCCTTGTGCTCTGTCTTGGTCTGCCCCATCTCCTCCTCACCCCTCCCCTGAACTGGTATTTACCTCAGGGAAATAAAGACGTTTTCAAAAAATACAGTGACATATTTTGAAAACATGCGTTATTTAATGTACAATACAGAATTAAGCTTAGCATAAAACTACATTCCTGTCAAACACGCCATGTTTGACAAACAATGCTGGAACAAGGGATTTCTTTTAATTTGTGACTGTTCTTGTTTTACCCAGGTTACATCGTGTTCAGTGGCCCACGTCGGGCAAATGGCATTCAAGGACTGCGATTTATTATCCAATCCGAAAAGCCACCCCACTATTTAGAAAGCAGAGTTGAAGCGTTCTTAAAAACTATGGAGAAATGTATAGAAGACATGACAGAAGAGGCCTTCCAGAAGCACATCCAAGCTTTAGCAATTCGTCGTCTAGACAAACCAAAGAAGCTGTCTGCAGAATGTGCTAAATACTGGGGAGAAATCATTTCCCAGCAGTATAACTTTGACAGAGGTAAGACAAATTGTGCTTTCTATCACACTGAATGCTGTAGTTTGGCTACGCTTTTGACTGTTGAGTGTCATATTCATTTGGGAACAACTTAAGCTTTTACATGGCCTGCGCCTGATGTAGTACATTTTTTGTGACTTGTGTCCTGTTAAGTTGTATTTCTTCCTCCTGCCCTGGGAAAATACCTTATTTGTGGAGCCTGTGCCCTCGCTGCTGTGGGAGCTGTCAGTGATAGAATAAACGTGTTCCTGATGTTCACATACGATGGGGGGTGGCGAACGCCCCGTGGACCTTCAGTTCTTCCCCTTAAGGCTCAGGGAGACACGGAGCAGATCAAGGGCTGGAAGTGGTTTGAATGCAAATTCCCATCTCACAAGCTCAGATTTCTTCCTGTGACGTTCAGGCGTCTGTATTACACGTGTGCCTAACACTAGGCTGAGGTGCATTCACACACACTGACATTCCCGACGGTGCACATCCTCATACCAGCCCTGTTCCTCTCTCCGCTGTGCAGCTCTTCTGGGGGAGCGATGGCGGAGGCGACAGCAGGTACCTTCACTAACGTCTGACCTGGCTGAGCTTAGAGTAGCCTTGAGGAAACAGTAATTGTTTGGTTTTTTCATCCATGATACTTTGGAGATTATAAACTTGCAGAAGACCAGCTGAGATCCAACTTCTGTGGTTACCTTTTTGGTCAACAGTGACTGATGGAACTGTTCTAATAATGAAGAATTTTGAACTGTCACCTAGCTTGGTCTCGAGAGAATGAGAGCTACTGATGAGCTTCCATCTCTGAGCGCAAGGAGTGATGTGGAAACTTAACCCCTCAAGTACTTTTTTTGCATCTGATGAAACAGTTTAGTTTTTCTCTGCCTTTAGTGTTTCTGGTTTTACCATATTTGTATCTATATTATCTCTCTGGAATTTCTTACTGCTAGCTGTAGCCATATCATATCTAAATCCAGCTCAACTTTACTTTTTCTCTTGACTTTTATATCTTTAATTCCCCTCTACCCACTAGTCATTATATCTCGTTAATGATACTAATATTACTACATTCGTCAAAATCAGAAATTCAGCCTTAAGAAATGAAAAGGTTTTTTTCTTCAGGTTTTTACGTTATTATTATTACTTTTACTGTTTTACTTAATTTAAAAAAATTTCTCCAAAATGTCATCTAATTTTCCAGACTGTTTTGTTGAATTTTTTTTTATTATTTTTTATTTATTTCCTCTGTATAGAGCTTCATATTAATTACTTCTAGCCTCCCTCACAGGCTTGTTAGCTGCATATTTGTTCTCTTGCATGCATTTCTTTCTTGAACTTTCTGCCAACCCTCAGAAAAGCAAGCAAGCCTACAACAAAAAGCATTCCTGTTTATGCAGCAGTGATATAACGTGATGAGTTCATTACATTTTGATTTATATGAAGTGATGCAGCTACTGAGACACATTGTCCCCAGTATCTTAAATGCGATTATTCCTTAACAGGTATGATGTAGATGCCATTCCTTACATTTATTTAGAAATACATTCTACCAAAGTTCATCCTACCCTCCTGTGTCCAGCTGCGGATAAAACGCATCTCTAATCACTCTGCATTAGAAATATGTGACATTGACTTGAGATAACATACAGAAGTAGGCATAGCTTTTTTAGCTACTGAATAACATACAGTACAATCAGTATTCTTCAAATATGCATTTTTTAGTAAGTTCAATCAAATGGACTTACTGAAGTATAATTTTCTGCCAAGCTTCTGATGACATTTTTAGTGATCTTAGTATCCTTCAGACCTCTTAAAGAACCTGAAGGTGCATAAGTCCATGGGACCTGATGAAATCCATCCACGGGTCCTGAGAGAACTGGCGGACGAAGTTGCTAAGCCCCTCTCCATCATATTTGAGAAATCGTGGCAGTCTGGTGAAGTTCCCACTGACTGGAAAAAAGGGAACATAACTCCAATATTCAAAAAAGGAAACAAAGAAGACCCGGGAAACTACAGGCCGGTCAGTCTCACCTCTGTGCCTGGCAAGATCATGGAGCAGATCCTCCTGAAATCCTTGCTAAGGCACATGGAGAATAAAGAAGTGATTGGAAACAGCCAACATGGCTTCACCAAGGGCAAATCGTGCCTGACAAATTTGGTGGCCTTTTACAATACTGCCACAGACTTGGTAGACAAGGGCAGAGCGACTGACGTCATTTACCTGGACTTATGCAAAGCATTTGACACTGTCCCGCACGACATCCTGGTCTCAAAATTGGAAACTCATGGATTCGATGGATGGACCACTCGGTGGATAGGGAACTGGCTGGATGGCCGCATCCAAAGGGTTACAATCAATGGCTCAATGTCCAGGTGGCGGCCAGTAACGAGTGGTGTTCCGCAGGGGTCGGTACTGGGACCAGTACTGTTTAACATCTTTGTCGGTGACATGGACAGTGGGATAGAGTGCACCCTCAGCAAGTTTGCTGATGACACCAAGCTCGGTGGCGCAGTTGACACGCTGGAGGGAAGGGATGCCATCCAGAGGGACCTAGACAGGCTGGAGAGGTGGGCTCATGCAAATTGCATGAAGTTCAACCAAGCCAAGTGCAGGGTCCTGCACCTGGGACGTGGCAACCCCAGGCACAAATACAAGTTGGGTGGAGAATGGCTGGAGAGCAGCCCCGAGGAGAAGGACTTGGGAGTGCTTATGGATGAGAAGCTCAACATGAGCAGGCAGTGTGCACTGGCAGCCCAGAGAGCCAACCGTGTCCTGGGCTGCATCAGGAGAAGTGTGGCCAGCAGGTCTCGCGAGGTGATTCTGCCCCTCTACTCTGCGCTCGTGAGACCCCTCCTGGAGTACTGTGTCCAGCTTTGGAGTCCTCAACACAGAAAGGACATGGACCTGTTGGAACGGGTCCAGCGGAGAGCCACGAGGATGATCAGAGGGATGGAGCACCTCTCCTATGAAGACAGACTGAGAGAGCTGGGGTTGTTCAGCCTGGAGAAGAGAAGGCTCCGGGGAGACCTTATAACAGCCTATCAATACCTGAAGGGAGCCTACAGAAGAGCTGAAGAGGGACTCTTTGTCAGGAAGAGTGGTGACAGGACAAGGGGCAATGGTTTTAAATTGGAAGAGAAGAGATTTAGATTAGATATAAGGAAGAAATTCTTTACAGTGAGGGTGGTGAGGCACTGGAACAGGTTGCCCAGGGAAGTTGTGGATGCCCCATCCCTGGAAGTGTTCAAGGCCAGGCTGGATGGGGCTTTAAGCAACCTGCTCTAGTGAGAGGTGTCCCTGCCCATGGCAGGGGGGTTGGAACTAGATGATCTTTAAGGTCCTTTCCAACTCTAGCCATTCTATGATTCTATGAGTATTAGCTTGGAAGTTAACAATGAAAAGCATATAATTTGCAGTCAATTACAGTATCTGAATTTCAAATAAAAATACTTTGAATAAGTAATGTGCTAATAACGAGCTGTGATTTGCAGACTTGTTCTAATTTTTCCTATTGTTGTGCAGATAACATTGAAGTGGCTTATCTAAAGACCCTGACCAAGGACGATATTATACAGTTCTACAAGGTAAGTTACTCTTGTAGTTAAAATCTTACTGGAGAGAGATGTAGATACCACTGGATGTTATTTGGGTGAACTATGAAAGCATATACTGATGCCTGCTTCAGGTAGATGGTATGATTGATGCAGATACCTTAATAATAATTTTGTTTCCTGAATCCTACTTAGTTTAATGGCAACTAGTGTACTGTAAAAATTGTGGAGGATTGAGTGTTGTTGTGTGGTGTGGGTGTTTTTGTTTTTTTTTTCCCTTACTGGCTCTTATTCTTCTCCCGTCTCATTTATCCTTTCTTTCTGAATAAAAAATGTGCTACTCTATGACCAAGCTTGGCCAAAATTGCAAATTTGTTCTTTTATTATTTTTTTTTTTCTTCAACCAGTAAATGATTCAACTTATTTTGTGTGCGTGAATTGTGAATGAAACAGATATTTTTAAATCTTTGTTCACTGTAAATCAACGCTTTTTTTTCTTCCTCTCATAGTTAGGCAGAACAAAGGAACAGCATAACGACGCAGTAATTGTACACTGCAACTCAGCATGAAGTTGCTAGAGGGATACCTAAAATAAGCAATTGAAATACGAGGGGCTGTCATCCCCCCCCATGTCTTGTGTCATCGTTGTCCCTCCCCCAAAAAATAAAAATTTGGCCTCATTCTTTTTGTTTTGTAACAAATTTCATAGGCATTGATAAGTCACTATGTCACAATGTGTACGTACCGTTTTATTACTTACGGAGCAGCAGATAGCTCAGGGAGTCACGTAGATCTATGTCTTTGCAGCTTACTGGGTGGAGAAATGTACTCTTAGATTTTTCATTATCCAAGGTCATTTTTACATTACCATCTATTTTTATGAGATTTAATGCATAAAACCGGTTATTATTTACAATGCACAGTGAAGACCAACATCTTTGTTTTGTATTTAGTAGTATGATAGCACGGGTAAAGATTTGCAGCAAATACAAACTTAGTAAATGGAATCCCAGTAGTTGTTGTTTAATAAATGATAACTTGATCAAGTATCCACATTCTGATTTTTGTAGGAATCGATACTATTTTGCTTTCACTAATGTTCCACTATTCCAGAGCAGAAATCCCTGGCTGGACTGGTGAGCTGGTCCCACTGAGTTTGATAATTGTATTCAGGTTGATGTCCTTTCAGAGGCTGCCAGGGATTGAAAATTCTGCAGAGATTCTAGGTTGCATTTCTGATACTATGACAGTTAATGGCTCAATTCCTCGTACTTCCAGTTTTTTCCGAGTCCCACACAGTACATGAATTTTTTAACTTCATTGTAAAATAATCCAAAGTACTGTGTGGATGACTTCTAATAATATTTGAAAATTCAAATATTCCCAAAACTCATCCCTCATTTCAAACCTTAAATTCAAATTTAAATGGTCTCATTCCTTACTATAAATACAATGTCTGAAGGACTGATGTGTTTTACTGTAGGTGCTGTTGGCAATAGATGCTCCCAGGAGACACAAGGTATCAGTGCACGTCCTTGCAAGGGAAATGGATTCCTGTAAGTACTGTGCTGAATATTTTATTTAATCAATTCCTGTGTAAGCAAGTCACAGCTAAAGAAAGGCGTGCTACACCAAACAAATACGCTGTAAGAAAAACTCAGCTCTGGAGATTATATACTTTTTCAGAGGAAAAAGTCTTTCTTTTTATAGGTTTTCTTCACGTGGGTACTTCAAATTTTCTGATTGATGTTTGTGGCCAAGTTCTTCAGCCATTCTGAAGTATATTGATTAAAACACTGTATCTTAAAATAGCACTTCTTTTTTTCAACAGGATATTTTAAAACACAGATAAAACTCTGTAGCAGTCCTATGGGGAAAAACAAAATTAGGATTTGCAGTTATCAGTATAACGTGGGTTTGTTTTTTTCTGACAAGCAATGAACGTCCACAATTTTATTCAAGCGCTTTCAAAGGAATGGAGAAAAAAAACCCCACAAACCAAAACCAATGCCAAAACAAAACCCACAGCCCTCTGGGACTGTCAGACATCATATTTAAACTTGAGAAAGTCAAAAAGTTTCTTCAGGTTTTATTATAAGATAATCTAGACCAGATGTGCATTGCAAACTGTTGTTTCATTTTCAATTCAAGAAGGAAAAGGTCAAATGTATTGCTGGTTAATATAACTAAACTGAGAGGAAAAACTTCTATGTTGTTTTGTGCGGATTTTTCACCAGTTTGTACTGGACTTAAATCCCAGCATGTAACTGGCTGCAAAATCAAGAATGTTAAAGGTTTGTCTGTAGAACAGAAAGAAGCAGGTAGCTGTGTGCCTGTTGTGAAACTCCTTCCAGTTTCATTGATCAGTAGATTAGCAGTTTTTCTTTCTACGTTCTCTTTATGTGCAAGTAAAATGAATAAAACCCACTGCCTCAGCACATGTTCTCAAGTCAAATCCTGGATTTAAGCTCTTTTTATTTCTAAAGACAGCTATGGAGTATAAAAGCAAAACGTTCAGAAAATCTTATTTAGAGATGCTTTAAAATTAATAACCTGTGCTTATATAGATACCTGTCTTATAAAACAGTTTATTATGTGAAAGGTATTGATTAAATTATGGTCCTGAATTAATTTTGATGATGTTAAATAGGCCCTGTTGTTGGAGAATTTCCATGCCAAAACGATGTGAACCTGGCACCAGCACCACCACTACCACAGGTAAAAAGAAACACCACACAGAAAATCCCAGGCTGTTTTCTTAATCTGGAAGTTTAGTATCATTAAATACAAGTTTATAGGGAGAAACAAACTTCTGGAAATTCATGCTGTTGTGGGGCTGATGTTTCAGCTCTTGTCCACATGTATTGTCATCCTCAATAACAACAGGGATTGGATTTTTCCTGATTTTTTTTTTTTTTTGCTTTTTAATAGTCTGTCCTGTTCCCTTTATTCCTTCTATTCCATCGACATGAAATCTAATAGTCGTAGTTCACTGATTATCTACACATGGAGTAAACCACAGGTTATTATTGTTTGAAAATACTGATTGTATATGACCAGATGTATCAAGTGCAGAGAGAAAGATGCATACGCATCAATACATTTATCATCTTTGTTTAAAAAAAGACCCCAACCCCAAACTAACAAGAACAATACCTACTACTATTAAAATATTAATGCACGTTCCTGTCAATATGTAACCTGTGGAGGAAGCAATTTGACCAGTTCTGTTCAAGAAGTATTACAGATGTCACTGTGCAGTTAGATACGAGAGCAGTGGGCCCTTACGGGGCCTTAAGGGAATTTTCTTGAAGGAGGATGGTAAAGTTCGTCCCAATAGATAATTAACTGTTCACAATGCTGTAGTAGGTCTGTGTTCTTCCTCAGTCCTTATAGGTGAAAAAATCATCATGGGTGGAAATTTCTGTATGAATTATATGAGAATATATTAGCCATTATGACTGAAATATGAAAAAGTTACTTTGTTACTGCAACTAAAAATAATAGCTCATAGAATTGCTATTGTTTTTATGATCTTACCTCTGATATTCAAAGGGTGGGTGGGATGCTCTGAAGTGGAATTTGTAAATGAAAAGACCTCTGCATTTACTAAAGTTCCTGCCATTATTAGTAATGCAATTACTGCATTATAGCTGCTGTTTTCAGTTACACAGAATAAATACGAACCCATTTATTTCATAAGAAATAACAGTATATTTTGGGTGATCCTGTAATCAAGGAATGTGCATCACTAATATTGTAGAAAAGAGCAAGAAATATGTGTTTATATGTAGCTGTAGCAAAAGTTGAAAAAGTGGGGAAACTCTCATTTAAAAGTATTGAGCAGACTTTTTCTTGCGGTCGCTTCTTTGCAGCCAAGCGTGATTGAAAACATGACAGAGTTCAAGCGCAGTCTCCCGCTCTTCCCACTGGTGAAACCACATATCAATTTCATGGCTGCAAAACTGTGAAGAGCCCCAATGGATGAAGAAATGCAAATGATCAGTACTGACGTGGTTTCAGGGGACTTCATGATGAACAAAATTATTAAAGATCATTAGGAGAAGTGGTTCTGTCTGTTATGAAAGTCCTGAATCCCTTCTTGGTTCATTTGGCATTAGCTGTGTGTTAGGGATAGAGAGTACATAAAAATCAGTTGTGGTCATGTGTCATTTATATTACAGACAACCTGTTGAAAACCAAAATCAACTGAAACAATAACAACAAAAAACTTGTAGATGCAGTATATTTTTAAAATAGTACATCCCTTCAAATTTTCATTTTGATAATATAAGCCTCCACAGCAAACAAAATCGTTTGAAACGCTCTTGTTCCTCCTGAAAAACACCATTTAGTATCCTAATAATTATGTTATTGGGGTCTGGAGGGGGTGAGAAAAGTAGGTCCTTTTGGGGATGGGGTCAACAATTTTTCTTAAAAATAGAGAGTTTAACTTTTTTTTTTTTTTGAAGTGATGTGTTGAATGATACTTTTTAAATTGATCTTTAATGCAACCAACATATTTTCCCTTTAAGTTTTATGAAGACCAGTGGAGGGGAAAAAAAAAAGGAAATTTGACAACACAGTAGTAAGTGAGAGAGTTGTCTTAATGAGAATAATTGAAGATACGGGCATGATTTTAATCTTTCTATACAAATTTGGGGACATTTTATATTAAAACTAGTAAAATGCTGGAAACACTTTAATAGCGCATCTTACTTTTGTTACGAAAGTGTTGTCCCAGTCTCTCGGTACCATCAACATCCTGTTCAGTTTTTCAGTGTCACAGTGAATTGTTTCCATTTGGTATATGAAATACTTTACTTGGTGTCATTTTTTGTCTTCAGTTGTGCGTGTACCAATGAAGAACTCGGTCTGTTTTGCCTCATCTGTTATGTTAGGTCTCAGTCCAGCAAGTACTAGTGCAAATACCTTTAAGCCCGTGGCAGTTCTTGGCTCAAGCACGGGCGAATGTCAGATATGGGCCCTGAAACGGGTCAGACCGCATCTGGTCCCTCGTCCTCAGGAGTCCTTCGGGACATCACAGCGCTGCGGTGGCACGGGGTGCGGGTCAGGCTATGTCACAAAGGGTTTGTTCCTGCTTCTTTTAAGAAGGCTGTGCAAAACCCAGAAGGATCAAGGATTATGCTGAAATACTGTATGTATATATATTCTATAATTTAGTGACAGAATAGATGGTGTCTCATCTTCACCAAGTTCACTGACTTCCACAGAGCGATCTTGTGCTTGGAATAGCCCCCAAACAGAAAAAGGGAGCGTCTCACTAATTACTGAGTTCTCCTACCTCTTTAATGCCTAAAGTGGATTGTAATTATTCAGACAGGACAGAGTATGCAAAGCACTGAAGGTACAAATTCTGCTCGCCAGGGGTGTTACTGAGAGCTTGCTTCTTACTAAAATAAGCTGAAAGGAAGGCAGCGGTGTGACACGCCGCTGTCACGGGTCGGAGTCGTGGTACACGCCATCGGGCTGTTCTTGTCAGTGACCCATGTTCTGCACTGGCTCTGAGGCCAGATTCAACCAGTGCTCCATAGGGCACGGGCCTCACGTTGAGTTTATCCAAGAGTCTCTTCCCATTGAGTAAACACAGCGTATTTAAAAGCTGTTTTAAAGGTTAACAGGACACGTTTCAACATCTTTTTAATAAATTTGATGACAGTTTGTGATGTAACCTGTTGCCAAGGAAGGCCACTAACATTTTCTTGTAGCCTGAGGAAGAAAAAATTAAACATAATACAAGCAAAACCAGTAAAGGTGTTCACCACGTTTTTCATGGATCCTTCACATAAAATGGGTTTTTTACCCTTTTGCATTTCGCTTTTGTTTATAGTTTTCCTTTAGTAAAAGTTCTTGTATTATATATATTAAAAGTTTTGACAACATATTATAAAAATATATATTTTGAGATTTAGTATTTAAACATACCACTCTTACGGTGAATAAAATAAAATGGCTTCTATTGTGTGTAAAAATAAATATATATATATTCATGGAATTACTATCAACTCTAATTTTAACAAAATATATAAATAAATTGGAATAGCAGTGTATTTAACACAAGCTCACAAATCATGTTTTCCAGAGGAAAAAATGTAGAATTTCAAAGTTCTGTGACTGGATGTGGAAGCCCATGTAGTTTTCCACCAACTCTTAATTGCTTTTAAGTGTTCTCCAGCATTTTACAGTTTCTGAGTTTGATATAGCAGTAAATTTTGAAAAACTCAGGCATACTAATGGGTTCATTTTAATGGATCCAAAGCTGCAGTGTCTACAAGCAATAAAAAACTACCTAGAATACACTGTAATTCAATTTTAGTGCTTGTTAATTAGTTTATGTAAGAAACCATAAATTATTATTACATAACTGTAATTTTTGCAAGTGCTATTTTAAGCAGTTGATGTGGAATTGGGTGCATGTGACACAGCCAGTATGACAGAGTGCTAGAGTTATTCTGTTTACAATAAACAATCTGAATTTAATGTTTGGAGTTCTTAATTTGTTTCATTTTAATTTCTTGCATACTGGTCATGTTACATCTATCAGTCTGTGCATGTTGTTTGTTGTAGGTGAGCTGCGATTTCCTGCTCTCCAGTGCCTGGACTGGGCAGGCTGGGGGAGTCACTGCCCCCTGTGGTGTCCCGCACCTTTTGGTAGATCTACCTCTGGTGCTCGCTGAGTGTATGAAAACTTAGTAATATACAGGTAGAAATATTTGGACAAGACAGGAATTTAATTATCCAGCCTGAAACTGTAATTACAGAGGGTGGCTGCAGCCAGACGGGATTGTGCCCAGTACAGCTTCACAGGGTTGCTTTTGAGAAGTTGCTTTCCCGGGTCGTTCCCTTTGCTTGGTGCACACCGAAGGATGACGTTTGGAAAGGTTGGGAGTGAGCGTGGTGTTTAGAACAGCACATAGTGTCCGCTCTGCGTTCCGATAGCACAAAGGTAACCGGCAGTGCTTCTGCGGCTCCGAGGGGCTCCCTGCAGTCACGGTTGCCACGCTCAGCCAAGAAATAAAGTGCCTGCAGCCCCCTGGAAAATTATTTGTCCCCAACATCCGGGCTTTCTTTCTCCACTCCCAGTCACTAGGGATCGGTGTAAATCTTGACTCATTGGTATCTGTCTTTTGCGAAAAATCAAGCTGTCCAGATTTACTTAGACTATTGCTGTTAGTCCAAACTTACTACTGTTGCTGTTAGCCATAAAAGAATGCTTGAGCTTATTCAGAATATTGTTTAAGCTTGGATGTGATCAGCCCTTATTGACCATGTGTTGCACAGCGTAGTCATAAATGTGGAGAAAGCATCATCATACCTTTTTAACTTCATTTATTATTTTCTAGCTCTTGTTTTAACACAAGGTTAGCCAAATTTTACCTTCTCTCTACCATTTAACTGGTTAGTGTATTGCTGCTATGGGTCCACCGTAAAGTGAAAAATCATTACCTTTTACATCGTTCTTCATATGTTTTTTCCATGTTTTTTCAGTAGCTGACCATTGAACTGATAAGGGGTCACATACAGTGACACCTGGTCCTTCCCTTGAGCTGATCCCTAATTTGATAATCAAATCCAGCTCTGAAATACTTTGTTTTCCAGCCAGCGTGTAATCTCGTTGCTGGATGCTGCACAATGCAGGCATCTCTCTGCTGTTCTGAAGGAAGAAGGGATCAGACACTCGGGCACCTTTACCACCTTGCACGTCACTTCAAAAGACGCCTGGCCTGTGCGGATTCTGCTGAAAGGCTTTTGTTTAAAACATTTCAGAGTCTACTGACCACGCGAAGAATTGACACGTAGGTTAGAGTACGTGCTGTTGGTGGACTATAACACTAATAGTATGTGAAATCTGAATTGCAGTTCAAGGGAGGAAGTCTGCGTAAGGCCAAAGGCCCAGCAGAATGGGAAATGATAAACCAACTTACTTGAACTCAAGCATTGAAACAGAAGACTGAAAATATTTATGACTTCTGAAATTAGTATTTCTAAGCCACCCAAGCCTGTTAACTAGAATTGCAGCATTGAAGGATGTAGACACCACACTGCTGAGCATTTGCTGCTGTTAACTTTGAGGACTCCCTCTTTAGTGCTGCAGCGCAAAATTCTGAATTAAATTCCTTAGTTGGTTGTGCGATGACTGAGGGGAGATGCACAGCTCCAAGGGGACTTGAGGTTTCTGCTGCTCTGAGTGAGGAAGTGACAAGTGAGAGGCATCCAAGTTTGAGTCCTGCACCTTTCTGAGGGTTCCCCACCGCTCGCTGTGTGTTAGAGGTGCTTCCTCCTGCTTCGCCTTCCCCTTTCAGCTTCCCGCTGCCCAGCCCCGCTGTCGAGGAGGGGAGCAGGGACTTGTGGTGCTTCTCTAGGGACTACCAGAGACCTGAAAACTCTTCACTGGCGCAGCAGCCGGAGCTCGGGACCCCCTTCTGCCCCACCTCCACCTGTACCCAGAACCAGGTGTCCTGTGGTACGCAAGAACTCGTACACACACGTATTCTGGTGGGGAATGCTACAGAATTGGAACAGGTTCAGCAGAAGGGAATGAGGAGGTCCCCAGCCTCCTGGGAAGTGGGAAAAATAGGCTACAGAAAATTCTAATAGAAGATGGAAATGAAGGCGATTTATTTGGTAACTGGTACTGACTGCTGAGTTGTGGCATAGAAGAACGTGCTTCTTACATGCAGCCTGTTGTAAAGGGTGAGCTCCTGTGGTGGAGAGAGAAGACAACTGCTGTGAGACCCAGGGCAGTGCAGGAGGTCAATACCAGTGTCTTTTATGCCTTTTACGTGGCTGAGGCAGAGTCATTTCAGAGCATGTACAAAAATGGAATTCTGGGCTATCGAGTGTAGAAAATGTGGGTGTAAACCTTAGTGATCTTAGTGAAAAGCTGAGAATCTTAGTGAAAGCTGAGACTGGGCTTTTAAGATTAAAATTTGGATGCCTTTTAGTGGACAGAGGTCTTAAAAACTTGCTGAACAGTATTGAAGTGGTAAGGCATTGCTGGAACTGGTTTAAAACACCAGAAGTATGTAAGCATTTCATAACAATAGTGCTCAAAAATGGTTCACTTGGTATTTTTCAGACTTTCCAACTTGCTTTGGAATGAAATGGAAGTTTAGCGGGACAGGTTTCAACCCACGTGATGATTTGCACAGGCATGTAAAAGTCAGGGAAGGTCACAACAGGTTAGTGCCCATCGCGGCTCTGGAGTCAGTGAGCTGTCGAACGGTTCAGCGTTTTCCCACTTCGTTTTTTATGGCATTACAGTAACTTTTAGCCTGCTAACACTTCTGCATTCCAAGCCTTCTGTAGCATCGGTGGGGAAAAAGTGTTTCTTATGAACACCACCTGCAAGTGAAGTTCTGTGTTTCACCTGTGAGATACCAGTGTCACTCACTGGCACCTATCTGTTAAGGGTGGGGCTTCAGGAATGTGAAAAAAAATCTGTGCAGGTAATTCTCCTGCTCACAAATTTGATTAATATTCATTTCCAGATAAAATTGTAGGAAGATAAAATAGTTGTGCCAGTTCTGCAGCACTAAGTGTATTTCAGGAACACAGGAGTCTGTATGTATAAGTGGATCAGCATCTCCTCAAGCTGAGTGTTTAGTTCTGGTACTCCTTGTGTCACCTTCAAGGGCAGAGACGTCCCCTGCTCCTCTCGCAGTGCCTCTCGTCTCTGACCCAGGTGAGATGAGCAGATGCTCCCGTTGTCACTTCAGCCGTGGTGTCATCCGTGTCCCTTTGGCACTGGCCCACGGCTGTGGGCTGCACACCTCTGCTAGGGTGTTTGTTCTGTCCTTAGAACTTCCCTTCAAATGGTGCAAGTTTTGTCCATACAGTTAAGCAAAGATGGCATCTGCGGGGTGTCTGAGCCCAGAGAGCCACGCCGGGCGGCTGCTAGAGCCCAGCACAGAAGGAGATTTAAGCAGGTAGAACTGTTTCAGAAATAATTTAAAAACAGGTGCTACTCAACTGCAGCAGGGACAGATCTGCTGTTGGATGCACAATATGATTTTATTGCTGTGAATAATCTAATAAAAACGTACCTTCGGCAGCTTTTTCCTGGAAGAAGCATATTGAAGAGTGGAGTAGTGCGTAGGCTCTGTGTAACTTCAAGAATACATATACAAAGAATGCTTGTATTTTCGATTTTCAACTTGAATTTAAATGTCAATAATCACTAGTTTAAGGATGTGACGAATGTGAAAACACAAAAGATTGTATTAAGCTTAATGTGTACAAAACGTAAGTGTGAGCTGAGGTGCTCGCCCACACTATGAGCCACTTAATAAAAATAATGTTGAAATGGAAGGTAATGCATATAAGTTGAAAGCAAGTAGTTGCATGCCATTTTGCACTTCTTGTCTGATAATCTCTATCCGTCACATCATTGTGTGTAAATTTTAAGTTCCTGTGAAAAGGGGTCGTGTTATGTCTGTAAACTACCAATGCACAACTGTGGCACTGTATAGCTAATAATATGTATGAGGGTTTTTTAAATGTTGAATTGATTAATTAAGAGTGAATACAAGACCTTATTTTCAGGACAATTTTCAGTGTCTGAACAGCATTAAATTTCTCTGTGAGCTTTGAAAGCAACAAAATAAAAGGCAGCAGAATCTCTCATTAATTTTATTAACTGTATTCTCTACTAAACATACACAAAAAAGGCAGTTGAGATAATTTGGAGATTAAACCCTAACTAAATACTTAAGCTGGCTTGACAACTGGAGTAAGTGTGTTGCCCTGTAGTATGTTGGCAGCCCTAGTTAATAATATATCTTACAATGGTTTTGACATAAATTTTGACTAGTCATTTAAAATAATAATAAATAATGTTAGAATAGCTTAATAGTCCCTGAAGTCTTGTAACATTCATGTTGTTTTCTTTAATTTGAGATCCACATTTAGGTATTGTGGATCAGCCTTGTCTAGAATAAACAGAGTCCTGTAGTTTCATATCTTGTTGGGAGCGAGCGTTAATTCGGCGATGGTGTGATACAGATGCTGGAGGAGCTGCCTCGCTGTTCCCCGGGAGTCACCGCACACTGTGCAAGCAAAAAGATAAATTAAAAGCCCAAGATAACCTACACCTACATTTGTAAAGTACGCATTCACAATGTAATTAATCTATCACTTTTTCTCAAGCGAAAGCAACTAATACACTGTCCAAAACTGTGTGGAAAGATCTAATATATCTGGTTGTCCAGCAGTTCAAGAAGAGGTGATTGTGCAGAAAAAGGGCTGCAACACAAAATCAAAACTGCATGTAGATTTATGTGCATGATTAAAGATGACTATAAGTGGTAGCACAATCAATAAGCTTAAACTATTTTACTTGCTCTGGTAATTTCTGTTTCGTTGGAGACGCTGAGGCGTCCTCACGCGTGATCCCAGCCTCGTGCGCTGCACAGTTAGACTGGTATCGCCGGGGAGAGACTGCATGAGAAGGGGCAGCAGAGACCAACAGCAGCTCTTTGGTCTAAAAGCTGAATTTGCAGTGTTTGTTCCTGGCTCTGAAAGCGCGAATGGCGAGAGGTGTCGCAGAGGAGAGCGATGCCGTCCCCGGGGCTTTGGGAAAACGGTGCAGTTCTGTTGGTGAGCAGCAGCCCCATTGCACCTCCTGGATCTACAGTCCTTCCTTGGGTTCTGTTCCGTATTAAATGTTAGTACCTCTTCATGCTCAGAAAGGAAGTTTAATTATATCTCCTCTTTTGCAGTATTTGTGTTTTATTTCCAACTAGTTGCCTTGTCTGTTGGCTATGCACGTGTATTTTAAATCACCCGTGGCATCCAGTCCCTCATCTTTGTGGGTGTTTTATTTATGGTCATGAAAAAGGCTGAAAGATCTGAAGTTTGGTGAAGTTTGGGTTTAATTTTTTTTGGTCCCTTGTTGAGTCTTTAGAGCCAGCACTTACCAGAATTTTTTGTGACCTGGAAAGTCAAGTATAAGTGACTTAATTGACGATAAATATTGAACTCCAGTGCCATTTTTTGCAGTAATAAATTCAAGAGCAGGATTGTATGCTTGATTTGCAGAGGAATGTTCAGGTTCATGATGTAGTCATGCATAATCAATAATTACTCCCTACCCTTTGACCAGGTTGGGGTAAGGGAACACCAGGAGAGGAAGAATTGGGGTTGGTTTTGGTTGTGGTTTTTTTTTTTTTTTGGCTGGTTGTGGTTGTCTTTTTCAGGTTTTCTCATCTCTTTCAAAGTTTAAAGAAAATTTGCTATGCAAGAAAAGAAATCAAATGTCATAGCTTAATTTGTAGAAAGTGTCAAGTTTTTTAAACAGGTTTTGGTTTTTTTTTTAATGTAAAGTTTAATTTTCATTGCTTGGAAAACAGCACATACTTCAGATTAAAAATGTCAGCTTAAAAGTCACCATGAAAGTACCTTTCCTTTGCACTGTAATTAAAACTCTTCTTGGTGCTATACGCTACGGCCTTCACAGCAATGTGAGGAGTTGTGCATCTCCCCTTTATGCATGAAAACCATTTCCTTCATTCCCCTGAGGAAAATCCTCTTTGTATGATTCTATGGATAGAAATCCTGAGGAGAACCGAGACAATAAATCACTTGTAAATGGCAAAAATGGTCTAGGTGTCTATTTTTTTTTGTTTTTCCAAGCCGGGGTCGGCCTGGTGCTTCCTCCTCGCCTCAGCCCTCGCTGCCGCCCTCACACGGAGGAGGCCCGGCGGCGGCAACCCTCCCCTCCCCCAGGGCCCCCCCCGGGGCGGCGCGGGGGAACGGGGCTGCCGCCGCCGGGCCTGCAGCGACGATGCCGGAGGTGCCGCCGAGCTGAGGCGCCGTGAGGCGGTGAGAGGCGCCGGCTGGGAATTGATGAGGGGAATTCGGCGAGGTGACAGAAAATGGCGGGCGGGGGTCGCCGCCTGCCCTGTTGCCGCGGGAGGTTGGGGGGGAGTATAGGAGGCAAGATGGCGGCGGCGGCCTGCGGCGGTACCTCTGCGGGCGATGGGGGGGCAGCAGGTTCCGCTTTATCTCATTTTATCTCATTTATGTAATTTTATAGGGGGTGGGGAGGTGCCCGTGAATTAACAGGGGTTTAATTTGCAGCACCAAGGGGAGCCACAAGGCTTTGCCGTGCATTGACCGTGTGACTGATGCGGTGCCCGTTACTCTGAGGTAAAAAAATTACATATATCAGGTCACAGGCGTCACGAGTGAGATTATCTAAATTCATAAGCAGTGCAGAGCCCTGGCCGCTGCCAGGTTCCAACCCAGCACTGGGGAAGGTCGGACTTCCGGAGTGCTTGGCACCGTAGCAACAGGCACCAGAGGGAAAGTCGTGAAAACAGCAACAATTTTGCCTTCAGAGCAAGTTTCAAAGAATGCGGCACGCAGGGGGCTGTGGAAAAGAGTGAATGGTCATGCCACAGACAGATCCTTTCACAAAAGAGGGCAGAAATAACGTTGCATAGGCTGCTGTGATACTTAGCATTTGAATAATGGGGGGTCGGCAGTGAAGTGCTCGTAGCACAGACTTGGGGGTGTAATTGCCAAGTGTTCAAACAAAAAGGGAAGCTGCAGGGGAGGGGGGTGCAGCTTTTGTTATGTGTTACCTCAGTGACACAGACACCCGTTATCTCCTGAGGGAGAGC
The DNA here is from genome assembly GCF_964106895.1 of Numenius arquata. Taxonomy (NCBI): domain Eukaryota; kingdom Metazoa; phylum Chordata; class Aves; order Charadriiformes; family Scolopacidae; genus Numenius; species Numenius arquata. The sequence goes on along the minus strand of NC_133585.1, from coordinate 368,460 downwards.
CACGGGCTCTGTCACGTGCTGATGTGCCAGCGGCCAGGACGTGTGTGTTGCTGCGATAAGCCCACGGCGGTGGCATTTCCAGGTGCCGGAGAGCAGCACAGGGGCTGAGGCAACGCGCTCTGCTCCAGCCTCTGTGGCCTCCTGACCAGCGCCTCCCCTGCCTCTGGAGCCAGGTCCTTCTCCCCTGGCCAGTCTCGGTCCTCATCTCCTCACCCATTGTCACCTGCCTCCTTCACCCTGTCTGTGATCCACAGCCCGAGCCCTTCTGCAGCTCCTGGGCTGTGTGTTACAGGTTAATGCCCACAATCTCTTGCCCATATTTCTCAATGACTGCTCAGTCCCCAACCTCGTTTTCCTTCATTCACTACACCTGTTGCTGAACCCACATTTTATTTTTTGCCTTTGAGTAGGATAGGCTAAGCACCTCAACCACCAGTCATCTGAAGTCCTCCCTGCCACCTAATTTTCAATTCCCTGCTTCAAACTTTGAGACTGTCAGAGACCTGCCACAATTTCCCATTAAGTGACCAAACTGTCACAGAAGGAATCTTCCATAGTTTCTCACTGCGGGCCGCATATAATTGTGTTTAAAGTTTGATAAGGTTCTTAGCAATTGAAAACACGGCCTTATTAAAAGAAATACCAGGCGACCTGGTAGTGGTGGCAGCCTTTCCCTGTCAGGTGGGAGCGGAGGAGGATGAAACATTTCCTTCAGAGCTCTGTAACTTAAGGCTTGCTTACCCTTGAACAGAAAGGATCTTACACATTAGCCTTCCAAAAGTTTGTACTAATAGTCTTCTCTTGTCTCTAGACTTTCTAGTCTGTGGGAAACTCTGTGTACATATACATATGTGCAGGCACGTGAGCGCTGGGGAAAGGAGCAGTATGAGCCTTCATTACAGAGCAGAAGAAGAGAAGCTGCTTTAGCAGCAGTAGGTAACTCTCATTAACCACCTACTTTGCACAGGGAATGAAGAATGGAATCACACAGCAATACAGGAATTGTCTGCCTCTTTCTCTGCTCTTTGCTATGCAGCAGGAGCGCCCTTTTCACCTGAGTCAGGCTTACCGCAGGGTGTGAGCATTCCTGGGCTGCACCTGGCTGTGGTGGATCGCTCATAGATCCGCTTGGAAGAGATGCCCGGTTTGCACATTGAAAGGATAAACTGCTTATCCTGTTTTCTGTAATTCTGTCACAGAGAGAAAAAGCTCACCCGACTGGTTTAACTTAAGGGAAAATACAAGGCAATGTGGTTGAAGGAGATAGAAAATGGAGAAGGGACTCTGAATCAGCTGATTTGTATTTAAAGGCTTTATTCTGCTTGCTCTCTCTTTCTGAAAATATTTTTTTTTCTGGTTTGGAGAAATAAGATATAAATGATACTCTGGCAAGAAGAGCATAAAATCTGACAGATGAATAAATTGTTCTCTTCAGAGCTGTAAGCTTGGAAGGAACATTGCAGAGATAATGCGTGTTCTTGGCTTGAGAGAAGTCCTGTCCATTAGAAATATACCCCCCTGAAGATTGATCTGAACTTTTGAGCTTTCAACTGAATAATTGCTCTGTGAGATTTGAAATATTTTGAATTATTTAATTTCCCATCCACCAAAATTGAATAACATTGCAGTTGGCGATTTAAAATTTTGTTGGATTAACTATGACATTTTGTTAAATTCCGTTTTGTCTCTCCTTTGACAGTTTTTTATTTCAAAGACCTCAGCTAATGCAGAAAGTGTATCACCCCAATACAGAGAGATGAGTCAGAGATTTGTCAGCTTGAGTGGCCTTACCTCCTGTGATGGAAGGCTGAAGTGATGTTACTTGCATATTACAAAGCAGGAATCAGAAAGCTGACGCTCCCTCACTGAGCTCTGTTCTTTTGACCCTCGCGCTCCTCTGCCTGGCACAGACATGCCCCAAGCAGGGGTTGCTGCCACTCCCACCCTTCCAGCAGGACCCACCACCTGAGTTCAAGCGCAGCATTTTTGGTCAAAGCTGGTTTAAATACTCATGCTTCAGACCGCAGGCAGTATGAATGGCAGTGATCTGCCTCATGTCCAAACTGCAATCCAGACATGCTGCCCACATTAAAAGAAGAAAGGCCTGCAGCCGTGACTTAGAGGAAATACGATTGGAAAGGAAATTACACCCTTGCTGATGATAGATCTGTCAAAGCCTTTTAGGATGCAGCACGTTGGTCTGTAACGTTTCAAATTTCAGCTGGAGGCAGCTTTCTCCCTTGTCTATATCCTGTAGCTTATTTTTGTGTCATTCCTCCAACTTTATTTTTCTCTGGCATAATTTATAGCAAGCTATTTATGGGACTAGAATAACTGTCAGCTTGGAGAAGGGACACAGTTCCTCCTGTACACAATGCGGGTTAGGCAGCTGTTAGAAGTTTCCTGGCCCAAAATGGATAGCAGTATACTTGGACATGAAAGGAGAAGAGATTTGCTTCTTACTCCATTTTTTTTTTTTTTGCCATCCCCTATTGTAATGAACAGTCTAATTTCAGGATTCTGTATTCTCTTGCTGGTTTAGGTATGCCATGTTTTACACTAACATCATCAATACACTAAGCATGTTCTTTTTTACTTGGACTTTCTATGACTAGTGTTCTAGTTGATGATTATTTTTAGATTATGAGAGTTACTGCTGTTGTATAAATCCTCCCGAGACACTGGTTTTCATTTAAAAGGGCAAGTGTGGTTTTTTTGCTACTGCACTCTTGTCTGCACTTTACTGCATTGGAGCAAAATTTATTTATTTCAGACAAATGGTTCTTGCATATTTTTATATATCCTTTTATATGCTGTTCATTAACTTGAAACATCTTTTGATGAGAGAGCAAATCAACAGGCTAAACAGTAATTATTATCTCCCACAAATCACCTGTCCTTGATAGAATAAGGCATATTTACAATTTATTCACTAGTGTTTGGTGGCAACCACTTAATGATAAAACAGAATGCTGGTTTTACGAGGTACAATCCAAAGATAAGATGTCATCTAGATGCTAGGGCTTCAAGACTACGATATGAAAGTTTTAATCAAAAAGAAAAGTGAATTTATATTTTGGGCTTAGGAAAAAAGGCAAAGGCTGGAACTGAGAACAATTACAAACCTCTACTGCAAAAACCAGTGCATGCTCATCACCTTGATACTTGCAGGCAGATTCAAAAAAATCTCAGCTCAACAGCAGGTGCCCAGGAGAGGGAAAAAAACAATTTTCCCCTAGGATTCAGTCCTCAGACTAACCACCACCTGCTGTTTTTTGAGAGAGGAGTTATCCCTGGAACACTGCATTTGCATTGTGTCTGCTAATGTCAAGGCTTAGCACAGGACAAAAACATCATGAATTTAGCAGGAGTACCAATTCAGATAAGTACAGGCTCAGCTGTTGCTAAATTGGCAATTATAACTACATAGTCTCTCCTCCCCTGCCATCGTCATTGTCGTCGCTGGAAGTTTTACCTCAGTTCAGTGAGTGTTCTTTTTTGTAAGCTCTCATTTGTCTTCTGTTTGACAGTTTACAGTGATTTTGTTTAGCTGTACTGATGAACTGCTGTCAATGGAAAAAGCTCCAACCACCAGAGGCACATGAGAAGGATTAGCCAAAACCTACAATTCCTACACAGTTGGAAAATGGGGAGATTAACTATAAAAGGCCTGATCTAGAATATGAGATCAGATCATCTGCTCAAATACTGCATGTGTTCGGGATTGCAAATCCATATCCAATTATCATTATCTCTGACCTTTAAAAGTAACTTTTCAGCACAACCCTAACTACTATGGCAGGAGCAGCAGAATCAGGAAAAAGAAAACAAAGCGCTGGCAAGTCCTAGCATTTTACCTGCTGGGAGTCTAGATCCGCTTTCAGATAATACGGAATTTTGGAATTCCAGCACCTGCTCTAGGCTTACATTGCAACCACAGCTCTGGTAAGGGGGGATGATCTTGTTCTATACGTGGTAGGAAGTCTGTTATCTTTTTTCTGCCAAGCAGTTGGTATGGTTCCAAAATACTGCTCTGGTAAGGGGGGATGATCTTGTTCTATACGTGGTAGGAAATCTGTATCTTTTTTCTGCCAAGCAGTTGGGATGGTTCCAAAATACTGCCACAATGCTCTCGCTTGTAACTCTTGTTATTCTGCAGACTCATAGGCTAACCGGGTCTCTGAAGCTGTTGCGCTGTGGTCTGGCTGCATTTTGGTGTCAGAGCCTTATAGTGCACCAGTAAAGACAGAGGATTTTAAAATAAAAATATCGTACCTGCTGAGGAAAAAAATGCATGAAGCTTTTTCAATAGAGCAGATTAGTCTCAGCCTCATGCTTAGATGGAGCAAGTAACGGCTAACTGGGCTATCATCTGCATTGAGGAGGTGCAGTCACCCTGCAGTGATGGCAGAGGGCGCCCTGTGCCCTTCGTGCTTGTGACTCTACAGCAGAACTCATGGCCTCTGTCCTGGAGAATGGGACCTGGCTTCCCTCTATGCTGCCAGCCTGGCTCCAGTGCAAAGTAGTGACTTTCGGGTCAGCCCAAAGCGCTGGAATTGCCCGGTGCCCTAAGGACAGACCCCTGGTGCAGGTCTGCAGTCAGCTGGCACCATCTCAGGCCTGCAGGTCCCTGTTTTGTATGTATCATTAAATAACAGTAAAGGAAAGAGGGTCTCAGCCCAGATTTGAGCTTTCTCCCAGCAGTTCTTACACCAGTCCCGCTGCCTGGAAGAGCTGTTAGCAACAGGCTGTGTGTGGTCAGGCCCTGGGACAGGGGCATCTGCTGTGGGCTGCAGGGGCTTCCTGTGGAGGCAACCGAGCCAGAAGGCAGGAGCATCAGGATCTCACCCAAAAGCATCCCACTAGCATCCAGCAGTCATGTGGAAAGCAGGAATGGGCAAGGTGCAGTACAGTTTGAAATATCAGGTGGCATATCCATGGCTCATTCCGTCACAAAGCTGCTCTATGTGCATCTGCTCATCCAGCAAAGACCACACTTGAGCTGTGTAAGTGCACCTTGAACCAGCTGAAATGTAATCTGCAAGAACCTCCAGCTGTGACAAGTTTGTCAAACTCTCTCAAGAAACCCCACTCCTCCATTGGGATATACAGGTTATGTTGTCAAGTGGCTGCTTTGTTTCAATAGATGGAAAAGAGAATTTGTTTGTAGGACTTCTGGGACTGAAAAATCAGATTGTGCAGATAGAAGTGCACCTGCAGCCATTGCCTGTGGCATCCCTCACACTTGAGTCACCAGCTGATTTTTTCATCAGCAGTTTTCACATCCTTTGGCTTTCCAGCATGCGCTGTCTCTGTCCAGTGAGACCCCGGCTCAGGATGGGCCAACAGAGTAGGCTGCCACTCTGGTACCTCCCTTGTGTTTTGCTATCAGTAGTGAGCGAAAAGGCACATTTTGTTTTGTGTGTGTGTGCATGTGGGAGTGGTATAAACTCATCAGATGTTTCCTTTTTTAATGCTAATATATTTTAAAGGACAAAATGAACTATATGCACTACTCAAGACATAGCACCAAGTTCACCTGTTAATAGTACTAGACTTTAACTTCATTATACACTCTCCCCATCCTTCTGTTTCCTTACCTATTGGACAGGAAATATGAAGTATTGTTACTGTATTTTGAGTGTGATCCTGCTCAGTTCCGCAAGTCAATTAGTAAAGAGAGAGACCTGACTTTCAAAAAGGGGTTGTTAGGAAAAAAAGGTATTTTGAGGCCACCTAATTACATCTCAAAAATGCAATAATAAGGAAGGAATCTGCTTTGGGAATACAGGAAATGTTAGGAAGCAAAAATACACCACTCACTTCTGGAGTCTGTTTGCTACATGCCATATAATTGTGGTGCATATTTGATTTATCCTAATTACATTTTAGTATATTTATTTGCTTTCTGACCAGAGCAGAACTGCCACATTCTGAATTCAGTTTGTTTATGCCTTTTGCGCCCTTCCTGTGGTGTGCAACATCACAAGCTTTGTTCTTTTTAAAACAGAATAGAACAAAAATGAAAAACCACCATCCAAGCTGCACATCATGGCTAGCGTACAAATACTCAGTTTCTCTTGCTTCTGGTCATACGTATGCAAACTTTAACATCAGCTCAGTGGCTGCCATTCATAAGACCATATTTTAGGTGCAAGAAAAGGATTACACGGCTTCCCAGATGATGATTACACAGGTGCCAAAAGGGATGAATTCAAATCTTATGTACTGCTTTTTAGAACACTTTATTCATCTTTGAAACAAGATGGGAAAAGAAGCCTAGTTACGAGTAAGGTGATACACAACTTAAACACATCACACAATTCTGTGTTTGGGACAGGAGACAGGGGTTGGTAACATGGGAAGGTCAATTGCATTGCATGGTATTTAATTTATGCTAAGTGGAAAGCACTTTCATTTTTATAGTACCTTGAAATTTAACAGCTCTCTGGGGTGGAGAATGCTGCAGTTAAAAGATACTGCTGCTTCTTCATAAGAAACCACTGACAGAACAAAAAAACATTGCTTTGCATTTAAAAGATACCAAAGAATTTAAGATAAAACCGAAAGCTTTATTTAATGAAGTTGAGTGAATTATGGTTGTAGGTTAACAACAATTTTCTATGCCCTTCTCAGCAGTCAAAAGAATTGCTATCGTGTTGGTTATGAGAAATCCTGCTAGCCATTCATGGCTTGGTACTGAGGGAATTTGGTCCAAGTTTCAGTTTCAAGATGTCAAAATGGCATTTTTTTTTTCTACCTCTAAAGCAATCTTCAAGTAAGTTTTTATTCCTTCAATCCCCCCCTCCAAAAGGCTTTCATCATGTAATTTGTGTTCTATAAAGCTTCTGCAATGCTTCTCATCCAGAGGGAGTTACTATAACATTATGCATATTTAACCAACATCTGTTTTAAGATTAAAAAAAAATAAATAAATCCTTGAAGCTGAAGTGCAATATAATGGAGAAGCAGGACTTTCTCCTGCACTGTGGTCTGCTGCCTGAAGCAGAGTAACGCGAGCAGCTCATGCAAGAATAATGCGGCAGTCACTAGTAACAAATTCAGAATTACCCACGGGGTCTTTAACCTAGCACAGTGCAACAGAGGTAAAGTGGTAGAGAGTTTCTGCTATCAGGTTAGTCAAACACTTCTGAACCAGCTATCATTTTGCTGCAGAAAAAACAAAAACCACTCTTGGTTTTTATCAAAATAAAACCACTTTTGATTCTGTGCCATCTTATGTATTCCATCTTCTGTGCATAAGAAGTACCTGGAAAAGTGGTAGGGGGAGGCTTTTCCAGAGGTAGTGAGTAGAGGATTAGCAGCTTGTAATGATTCATGGCAGAGAAATGACAATTACTCACAACATAGACCTCAGGCATACAGTGTTCCTTTATCAGCTGCCTTTAAGCTGCAGCGAAGTGTTAACTGAGTTTTAGTAAGCATGGAGAAGCAATTGAAAAATACAAAAACACCCAACGCATCGAGCTGCGCATGGTGTATCACAGTGGTCTGAAGCTAGAAATAAGTTGCATAAATTATTTTTTTTTTAAACAAGCATAGTAGCTCCTATGGAGGCCACTGCTTAGGCAATTGCTTTTGCGCGGCTTAGTCACCCAGGATTAGATGAGGTGCCTACAAGATGTGTTTGACAGGCGCTCCTGAGCTGGTTAGTTGAGGCAGTTCCAAGTCATGTCTGCGATTTGCTCTTAGTGGTTCTGGAATGGAATTTTTCTACTGAACTACTACCACTACAACCAGAAATAACTGCTTTATGCTCACAATATTCAGAGGTGCAAAAGTAATTAAATATCCAGAGCATGTCAATAACTAACTGGCAAGAACGGACAAAGAGGCCACAGCTCTTCAAACCTTCTTCAGGTCCTTCTTCTAATGCAGATCGTTCATTCCTGTTTACAGAACAGATTTCTTTTTTCACTCACAGTAACATCAGCTTTGCGCATGTGTCTTCTCACTGTTGCCTTTCTGGAAAGTGAGCTGTATTACCCAAGCTCTTGAATAAGGCCTTGGAATGAACCAATAAAGCCTACCCTGGACTTCTGTAAGTTAGTAAAGCAGAAAGAATCTGAATGGTTGAAACGCTGGGCAAACTTTGACAGAAATACTTCTAGTTTTACAGCTCATTCCCATAGAGCAACCTGCTAAACTGCACAGAAGAAAGAGGTCTTGTAGGTCTCAATGCCTACAAGAATTGAACCAGCTCATTAAGGAACAGTGGCTTCTGATTTCCTCTGGTTATGCTGGAATTTACTGAAACAATTATTGAAATCAGAATCTTTCCCCCAAATAACAGCAAGTGTAAGAGAGTAGCGGGACAAGATGTGCCTGTTCAGTCAGCAGGGTTAGAAGACGGTAGTTCAGGTACTGAGCGGCTGTGAGAATAAGGATTATGTAAAAACTCGAAACAGAGTTGATTCTGGTAGTGTGATGGTTTAAACTGTTGCCTCAGTCCTAGCAAGAACCATCTTCCAATATATTGCTATTTACATGTACTTATCTGTAGCCAAGAAAACTTTTGGTAAATTTTTTTTTATTTGTACACACACACAAATATACTGGAATTAAAACTTCTGAAAATTCAGGACAAAGGCTAGTTTCCATAAATGGTTCCTCTCTCGGGCTAATGCAGTAGTTAACTGTCAGCCTCTTGGAGGCTTCTTTCAATCTGACAAGTGCCAACCCAATCAAGTAGCCACATGTCCCCATCTTTTAAGAAAAAATAAGAGGAAAATTAAAGTGATGAATAACACATGCCAAAACAGAATCAGTTCCATTTTAATCACCCTTCAAAACCAAAATTTATTCTCAAACTGCAGAAGAACTAATGAATACTCAACTACTTTTTGGGTTTGGATAGTAAGTTCCGTTTCACACTATGTAGAACAGAGAAGTGACTTTGCAAGGGTGCCAAGGAAGGGGCCTGTTAGTGAGAGGACAGCTGCTAAGGTTATTTTTCAGAATTTCCTAGCTTTTACCTATGATCCTGTCTCATGCTTTCCTCTATCAACCCCCACTCCAGCATACTTTAAAAAAAAAAACAAAAAAACCAAAACCCACACAAAACAAAAACCACACACAACACACAAGCAAAAGTCCTCCTAAAACAAACAGCAAAAAACCAAATACAAAACAAAACCAACAACCAAAACCACATCAATGCAAGTTTCAGCAGCAGCTGCCTATGAGAAAAGAATTGAAAACTAGACTTACTACTGAAACTGGCCTTTGTACTTTAAAACGGGAAGCAGGAATTGTTAGCACAGCATTTCTTATGAGAACAGATAACGTGACTGTACTCAGTGATGCATTAAACAAATTTGATCTTAGTTCTTAAAAAAAGAAAACCTGAATAGGAAGTGGCACAGACATAGACCATTAAATAGAGGGTTCCAAAAGCAAGATTACTGGTGCAACAGTAAACGGATCCATGACCTTTGTAGTTGTACTTCTCCCAGCTCTCTCCATCAGTAAAAACCACGATGCAGAGAGACATATTTGTCTGTGACTAAAAACTTTTCTAAAAAGCACCTAGTAAAAAGCTGCTCCAAACAACCCTTGAACACCTACTCCATAAACTTGGCCGAGTTCCACAGCATGTATTTAAAAAAGGGGAATTCTCACAGGTGCCATGACAAGCATTATGCAGCTGAAATTCTAGTAAAAATAGTGTCATTAAAATAGGTAATTCTGACTGAAGTCATAATAGCTAAGCATATCTTTCTTACAAGCACAGAACTACTCTAAATGCTGAGAGGCATGAAACAGCTACATGGCTGGATCCTCCTCTGATAACCAAGACGACAGCTAACCTTTGAGACACAACTCCAGATGAGGAGGGAATCAATATCAAACCAGGCAACTCAAGCAAAGTGTTACAAAGAAAAGCTTTTGCAGGGAAAAGAACCACCATTCAAACAAAAAAACCAGTGAAAAGTATAGTAGGGGTCCATTTAAATCTTAGGAAGAGGGGAGAGAGGAGAAGCATCTCCTGTATGCTTACATAGTCACAGCTTAGATGATTTGTGCCTTAACGCTGATGTAATGGAAGGCTAAGAGAAAGCAAGTTACAGATAAGAAAGTACACTAAGATATGCTAGATAACATTTCATATGCCTTGTTCTGGAAGTAATGGGACAAATATTAGCCATTAGTGAAAAAAATACCTCCTACAGCCAGTATTATCTTTCTCAATGAAGAGGGATCGGTGTATTCCCCAAATAACTGCTGCATGCCAGCACAGTGCAGAACCCCAGCCTCAGTTCTGTATTCCCAGAAGTTGTTTGTGTTGCAACAATTCTTTTGCTTTAAGTGTTTGAGATACGCATTCCCCTACATCATTTATTGATCACTAGAGAGGAAAAAAAGAGTAAATGTAAGTTTAAAGTCTTACAGTAATTCTTCCTTCACCCCAAGGTATTTCTTTAGGCTGACAACTTAAAATTGATTATATAAATCCTTAGATATGCATTAAAACAAAACATTTTTCATTCAGAAGTTTCGCTACAGGCTTTTGTTCAACTGACAAAGTAGACTAGGGAGTGTAAAAAATATTTATTCAACCTAATTCAACGTAACTATAATTTTCAATACTTAAAAACAAGATTTACAACAGAGTCATGACCTTCTGCCACTCAGGTGAAATAATTTTATAATCCATACAGTGTTTTTATAATTGTATTTTTACAATAGCTTTAACTTCCAGAGGAGACAGTGAGCTTTCCCATAGAACAAGTTTCAAACCCACTAATTCGCATCATTCAATTCTTCATGAAACTTTAAAAAACAGTAATAAATTGGTTGGAAATATATACAATGAAGACCACTGAAAAGCTGTTTTCTCGAAATGAGGAATTCTGTAAGAAATACATATTATATCGTTTCCAGACTATCTTACAGAAAGCAGCAACTGTCAGAGGTTGCTGCTCTATTTAGAGTTTTATATAAAAGTGAGCCCACTAACACAAATATAATCAGCAGACTTACAAGATTATAATAATTCTTAAATTACAGCAAGAACCTCAGAAGTATTTGATATTGATTGAATGCATAATTTTCAATACCTGTATAGTTTTTGAATACTAGTTGGCCATTATATACACTTTTGTACAGTTCTAAAATATTACATCTCAGTAATTAAGATAAACATACTATAGAAAAGGTACCATATTTTGAATTTCTCTAACATACATTATTGCAGTCAAATATGAAGTCCCTTCTGCATTTACTTAATTTCTGGTAAAAAGTAATATTTATTTATGAACACTTTCACTAAAAGATTTTTTTTTTTTTTTAAACCTTTCTCCATGCATTTGACATACTCGTATGAACAAAGAAAAAACCCCAACTTTGAGAAAAACACATAAACTGTTGTTTAAAAAAAACAAAAAAACCCTTCAAGTACTAAATCTAGGTTAGGTCTGGTATGAATATTAAATGGCCATATTATGTTTGTCAAAATTTAACTTCATAAAACAGTTAATTTCTGTCGAAATTAAGTTTACAAATGCATCAAATAACTGAAGTGCTAATGTCTCCCTCAGCTGGCTACTTTGCACATACTGTAACAGTAAAGCTTACTGTATAAATAAGCTTTGTTTATCACCCATTTAAGATTGGTTACAGAACTGAGCCGAATTGTGGTGGGAGTGTCTGGCTCCCACGGGGTCCCCCAAGCATGGTTTCACCCCTCCAGCCAGCCCCTCACCGCAGCCGTGTGGGCAGCGGGGAGCCCGCACCTGGCACAGAGTTACCTGCCCACGTCTGGGCCTTGAGAAGGGTGTCCCAATCTGTCACTTCAAAGGTAGCTTTAGTGTCCAGTGCTGTTCTCTCACGCTGCTACTGCTCTTTCTATTTGTACGGATATTTACATAATCAAAAGGAACATGAAAACTAAACAAATGCTCTAATACTTAACCATAAGCAACTGAAATTTACTTCCCCCACCGTGTAAGTATTTTACACGGAGGGAAAAAATGCTATCCAGCACCAGTCACAAAACAGTAAGAGCCATGAGAAGATAACACTAGGCACTGCAGGGGATACACCAGGACAGTAAAAATTACCAGTAATACAATAGTTGCCTGGAAGCCATGCTAATTTCAACACCTAGTACACAGGCGGCTAAAGCTGACACACGAGTCCTGTAGTGATCTACCTTCTGCTTTCTCTGACCAGTCATCTGTTTACACTCCCTGTTTGATACCAGTGAAAACTAACGAAATCCTTATTGACTGATGTCCCACAACAACTACTTCTTGGTAATGACTCACATTTCCTTTCCAAAAATAATTCCCTTCGTTGTATGAAATGCTGAACTGGATGATAGCAGGGGTATGAAAACACAGAGAGAAAAGGCATTTAGATATAGCCTACATTAAGTACACAATTTAAAACGTTCTTGTTCTGTAGCTGATGCCTTTTTTTTTTCCCATTCAGCATATTGGCTCAAAGAAAATAATTCAGAAGCCTGTTGCCCAACAGAAATACCCCAAAATAATGAAAGCCAAGTCACATTCTTAGGTTCAGTGGTTGCTGAAAGGCTTTACCCTGCCACAAGACAGTGCTTTATTATATTTAAGGAAAAAAAAAAAATAGGAGCAGCAACTTATCACTATTCTCCACTACTGTTCAATAATGATGGAACCAATACAACATGGAAACCTGTTAGGTGAGACCATATGGCATCTGGAGATCACAGCCTTATGCTCCTTCTTGCTCAGGATAATTTAAAATTTTGCGGTGAGCTTGGCGCAAATATTGCTGCTGTTTGAAGTAAACCTTAAAAGCTCCTTTTATAGCGACAAAAGCAATTCCACCCTGAAATAAAAAGATATTTTGAAAATCTGCAGTGTTAAATCATTGCAAATGTTCTTTTCAAAAACTTTTGGTCAAAGACAACTTATTTTCCATCATATAGCATTTTCTTTTGAAATTTAACTGATTAGGACAATTCCCAGTGAGTAGCTCACTGTTTTCTGTCATGCTATTACAGAGGTTAATGTTACTTAAAGAGATTACATACTGGATCTATAAGACCTTTTGAAAGCTTATTTGCTTGGAAGTCTGACAAATATTCTCAAATAAAATATTGAAAAAAATCAAAATACATCCCATTTAAAGAACAAAGTAAAATAGAGATATGTATCTTCTATCCTCCCTTCTCTTAATATTATACTATACAGGCACAAGGAATAATATTAATGACCACTCTATAATCAGGCTGTGAAAAAGGCCACTTGCCAAAGTGGGGAGTGATACAAAAATCTGGGTTTTTTGTAAAACAAACTTCTCCCCCAGAAAATTTTACAGTATATTTATCTCAAGTCTCCAAAATAAGAAGAAACACTAAGAAAGCCTTTTCTCTGCACAAACAGTTGTAATTTTACTGTTTCTTCCATATGGAATTGGAAACAGGCTGAAGTGACAGTCAGATGGCATCAAACTCAGTGTGCTGCCCTCTGAAAGGCTGCCAGCCAGGTAGGTTACCGACAAAGGAAGAGATTTTTCTCCTCTCCTTGTCCTTCCCCCTCACTTCAACTTCTATGGAGAGTTATTTTTCTCTCCTTATTAAAGTAAGTAACAAAGGCATTCTCTCAAAGAATTAGTAAACAGAAGCTAATATGAAAGCGTTGATAATATAAACCCCAGTCTTCCCTTGCAGAGATCGTTCTTAGAAGATGCTGATTCCTCATCTTCATTATCACCCTTAATTACTGCTAAGATCTGCCTAGTACAGTGCCAGATACAAGTTTCAGCCTTGTCTGGAATTGAGATTAGTTTCAGTCATAAGGACAAACTTTCTCACAGGTGATGACTGTTCTCTGCCAATATAGGCAACCTTAAAAAACCCCCTGCCCTTAATCAAATGCCACTCTTAAGCTCTATATCAATTTATGTTCCTTTTTACTTTTCCTCCCTCCCCTCACAACACTTTATATTCCCATATTATAATTGCTTATGAAACAAACAATACTGAATCTTACCAAGATTGTCCTTTGTAAATTTGAGTTAACACTGCTGAACATCAGCTTGCCCACTATGGTGGCAATAGTAGGGAAAACTAGAGCTCCACAGAGAATACGTGTGGCAGAGACATGATCTGCCAGAGGGTTGGCCTCTGCTGGAATACGAGGAACAGGACATCCGATGCCTGAAGGAAAGAAAAGATTTACAGAGCCACCACCTCAAACAGAATACAGTGCCCACCCCCACTCCATTACAAACCCACAGTCCAATTTCTGTATTCATTCTTACTTTCAAATAAGACCCATGATTTTTAGTATCTCGTTTTGTTAGTAAGGCCTTAATTGAAACCGTGCTCCTCTTCCTCTTGCCCCATCTTTCCCTCTAGGTACTATACAAACACAATGTAAATAGACTGAACATAAAAAAACAGGAAGGGGTTACCCTTTACTAAGAATGGCAAAAACTACGCACCTGTTCCCATCCCTAAAGGCACAAATTCAACCTTGGTATTTCCTTTTAAATTTAATCACTTTACCTGGAAATATGCTGTTCAAGATTTGTAGCTTATTAGAGTATTTGCGCCACAGCCTGAGCACATAGTCCTCCCAACGAATCATCTTGCCCAGTATTAGCATGACTGGGATAGTGGGAAGTCCAATCAAAAGAAATAAAGGATCAGCTCTCTCCATGACGTCAAGACCTTCTTTGTGACCCACAACCTGGTAAACATGTATATAGTTGACAAACATAAAGACCACAACTGCACAAAGAATATAACTTACAAAAATTTTAGTTTGCTTGGGGCTCCCCACACATTTTAAGTTCAAGGAAGAAAAAGAACAATACTGTTTTACCTAGCATACTCAGTCTTCCCTTTGCATCCGCGGTTGCTCGGTTGTAATGCAGATGAGCTGCCAGCTCTAGTTTGCAAGTCATTAATCTTGCAGAGAGCTGTAACACAGTTCCTTACCATCTCTAGAGAGGTTTCGTGTGCTTCTGTGTAAGTAAAAGCCTAAACATCTGAAACATCACAATAGCATGCTTTCCAAAATGCATAGAATAATTTACAGGTTTAGAATAATTAATGTTACATTCAGAAATTCGTTAGGTACTACTCTCTAAAGGATAAATTGACAGCAAGTATCTCTGTTATTTAGGAATACCTTATGGAACAGAGATCACAGTATTAAGAAGTACTGCTTCTCTAGACAATGCAGGAAGAGGTACATTGGTATGTGCTTTCTACTGGCACATAAAAAAAATACCAAACTTTGCAGTTTATAAAACGTGCATAATAAAACCGTAACAGAGGAGTGCCTTATGTTTTCCTAAAAAAGTACATACTTTTTATTTTAAATAAGTAAGTCTGTAGTAGGGCTGAGGACAAAAAAAAAAAATTGGGAGTGCTAGATAACCTCTAGAGTTTTCTCAATTTAAGAATTACTAAATGCTAACAAACTCCTCGAAGTGCTTCCAGAAAGAACAGGCTCTTTCATGACTTCTCCCATAAGAATCCAAGAAAACTAAACACACTAAAATAGTTATCATTACATTTGTCAGGCACTGGATTTCCTGATGTGTTTTCATTGACTTCTTGTTTTCCCCCAAATATGCTAAAAGCTGTCAAGTCTTTGCTAGTGCAACACTTAGAATTAGATAGTAAGAACATGCAACAATAGCAACATTTTTTTAAAAAAACAACCTCAAACCCCCAACCAAACCCCTGTACTTCTGGAATAGAAGTAGGACAGAAGAAGTTTGGGTAATGTACCACAGCATCTTCAAACTGTGCTTTTTAGCCTTGCTTTGAAACCCATTCCATTTTATTCTTCTGTAACAGGAAGTTATGTTACATACCACAGTCTCTAAAAATAGCCATAACCAATATTGTTGCTACCAAAAGATTATTCCTTCAAAAAATATTCAGCATTTGTCTTCCAGCTTCTTCACTATCTTCCACCCAAATAGTGCTGTCTGATGCCATCCTGTTTCTCCTTATAGTCCTTCTCCACCAAAAACGAGCCCCAGTATCTGGTCTCTTCTGCTTTAGATTACTATTTCTCTCCGTTTTCAGTAACCCCGTATGATTTGTTACTGACTTAGCCACCACTGGAGTCACAATGTCAATTCCGTATTTATTTTTCTCCATCTGAAGCTTAACCTTTAAAAACAGCTTTTGTGCTTCTCTCTAGCCCTTCAACTGAAGGAAAGGAGTCTGAAACGCATCAGGAAACAAGTTGTATTAAACCTAGCAAATTTGTGGTCGCAAAAGGGGTGGAACAGTTTTCCTCCACTCCTAGTTTAATCTCCTCCCATCATAAGCAAAAATAAATTATTCTCTTACCCAGCGTGCCATCCATATGATCAAAAAGCATTAAATCAGAGGAAAATGGCTAATTCTTCATACCCAAGATTTGACCAACTGTTTAATGTTTAGACAGATCCTCATTTCAAAAGCAGAACAACTACAGAAAAGAGCATTTATCTTTCCTTGCTTTAGCAAGCAGCTAAAGCATGTTCTAAGCCAAGGAAAAAGGAATCTTAGTTAATTGACTTTTTCTTTCAAAGTGCTGCTTTGAGAGCTGGTGCGAAGAGGGAACATGTGTACCTGCATCACAGTCACAGCTCCATACGTGACAGCTGTCCAGTAGATAGAGCCCACCATTATTCCAGCTGCAGCAAAGGGACATGCCTTTGAGATCAGGCGATCTGCAAGATCCAAAACGTAAACAACTGGACCTATGATAAAGGAAAAGTAAGGTTTCAAGATATACACGTATATAAGCATACTGAAGAAAGCTCTCAGCATCTATCGCTGACAAGAAAGAATGAACTTGGCAAAATACAAGTCTGACATCCCACATGTACTGTTTAAACGAGAATATATAATTAAAAAGCTACTAAGCTAAACTTGTAACTTATTTCTACCTACCATTTCATTCACCACAACATCTGAGAGATTAATATACTGGTTAGAGTGCTGACTAATTTACCCACTGAAGTTGACTAGCTTCCTTTGTTTGTGTTGAATCAGAATTGTTCTGTTGTAGAAGCCATTTTAGGCTTAGTGGCTTTTTTGTTAAGATATTTTAGTTTTCAAAAGGAAGGAACACAAATTAGTTGTACCGTACTTCACGTGCGTATCTTTGACAGCTTCACCTGAGAATTCTGTCACTGAACTATCCTGCCCTAAAGTAAAAAGGAGCCCAGTCAACATGAAAGATTCCTTCCACTGAAAGATGCTGCGTTCAATATTTTTAGAGGATCACCTCTCAAATATTGGAGGGGAAAAAAAACCCCAAACCTATTCAGGTTATTTAGTGCCTTTGACAACAATGCATTAATAGAGTTTCATTGCTCTATGGACAATGGCACTTTCCAGACTTACATGGAGCAAGACAATACCCTGCACACTGCATCTTTTCTTTGAGACTGCAAGAGCACCAGCAAAGCAAGCGCCAGAACCTGAAGTTTGAAAGGTATGTATGGAAGAGAAAAATGTCATCACCGTGGTCCGATTCCACATTACATTCACATTTGTCAATATATTCTAGATACAGACTGTCCTCCTGCAGCTCATACGCATGAATGGTTCTTGTTAGCTCCCTCCTACTTTTTCCTACCAAAATTGGTAAAAATATTAAAGTTATTCTCAAAACCAGCCTATAGGCATTCTCCAAGTAACTAACCTACATCTCTCATCACAGTTTACCCACTCTGGCCTGTAATTCTTTCACTACTTCCTAATCTTTGGTATTTTTTTAATTATTTTGGGGGGGGGGGCCGGGGGGGGGAGTGGGTACCTAGGGTAGGGAAGGAGTGATCTCTTGAGCAATGGTGTTCCATGTTGTTTGTACAGTGGTAGCATACAGAGACCTTGTAGGATTGCAGCTTTTTTTTTGTATACACAGGTATGTGTGCAAATACCATATTGGATAGCTACAATTTAAACACAGTTAGCTTATCTGCAAGTCTTGACAGCAGTCATTGTAAATATGGCCAGGTTACATACATATCATAGTGGGCAGCCCTAAGCAACTTGGGCAGAATATCGCTTAATGTACTGTCTACTCTAGGCCTGCTGGAGCCTCGAGTGCTTAACCTACTACTAATGTACTTCAAATTGGGTGCCTCTGCATGCATCTTCTAGTACAGCATGAACCCTTTGTTTTAGTAATAAGCTTTAGTTTTAAGGGCAGGAAGCATCTTCCTATGTGTAAGATAGGAAACACCTCACCAACACCCTGCTTCAGATACACCAACTGAAGTAGTTGACAAAGTGCAATTATGGAGTTAATTTATTCTCAAGTTGAGCATCCTGATACTGATTAGGTACCAAAACTAAAGGGTTTCTGAAGAAGGAACACTCAAAATACGAAGAACTGGAACAAGCAGTTCAACTGTATTAACAGTTATGTTTAACTTTCCAGGACGGACTTCATAATATGCTGAGATGTCTATCAATGTGCCGAAAGTAACAACAAGGACATAACTGCAAGTACTAAAATGCACAGTAATTTACACATCTTGACTGTTTCCCACAGACACTGAAAAAGTTTAGTTGTACCATTTTGAAAACTTAGATTTGTTTGAAGAAGGTGAAGACCAGGCATTCAAAAACCCCGTCATATTTAGTGAGTCCTAAAGGGCAACAGAGAGCACCGATGTTCACCTCACACATCTCGGCACCTTGATACAGCAACAGCAGAAATCTAACACTGAAAGTACTAACAAGTCGCACCTACTGATACTAATCATTTAGAGAAGCAAGGTACAGAATTAGATATAGAATCTTGAGAAAAGACTAGAAAAAGCATTGCTTCAGTAATATTTTTTTAATTAGAAGTAGTGAGAAAGGAGAACAAATGCAACTTTCTTTTAAAATGGTATTAAGAAAGATGCGGGAAATTCAGAGTCACTGACATACAAAATACAAAAATATTTTTCATTTCATAAGAACTGTTATGCTTTAGTAGAGCTTTTTCTGCCAAACTCTTTTCTATTTATTAAACTGAAGTAATTATCTAAAAGGAACTTTGGTTACTTTCACAGTGGCAACAGTATTTTCCTATTTAATAAAAAAAGTTCTCAGAAGAGAGGAAAACAGCTAGGAAGAACATAGTTACTACCTATCTCTAAAACTTATATGAACTATCAAATTTGAAATAGAATTATAATTTTAATAAGATACATCAGTAGAGGGGGATGTTTCGAATTGGTAAATACCTAAAAAGACACCCACTGTTACTTATAAAGGTACTCATTGATGTCTCCTCAAGTTGCTATTACTTCAAAATCATAGTTGGAGATAAAAAGTTGTGTTCAAGAGTGCCCTTTCACAGAAATTTGTTTCTAAAAAAAAAAAGTTTCCAGCAGTACATTAGAGAAATCTTAATGTAAGTAAGTTTCTAAACTATGATACCTCAGGGAAACTTTAGTTGTTAATTCATCCCTGCTCAAGTAATTTTAGTTTCTTGAATGGTATGACTACTAATATCTTCAAAAGATACCTGAGGCAGGCAGCAGACGCAGGGCTGCTGGTAAGACGGCCTGAAAACACATTCCTGTCCTCCCTCTGCCTGGCATGACCGCGGCTGACAGAGTCACGTTGCGATATAATGGGTTTGGGTTATCAGAACGATATACAAAAAGGAGACTGTCTCACTTGTTTAAGGCACTGCAAGCTCACAACTGATGTCTGATGGACCCAAATTCATTATAATTATAGTATAATCACAGAATCACATGGGGTTGGAAGGGACCTCTGGAGATCATCCAGTCCAACCCCCTGCCAGAGCAGGGTCACCCAGAGCAGGTTGCACAAGAATGTGTCCAGGCGGGGTTTGAATGCCTCCAGAGAAGGAGACTCCACCACCTCTCTGGGCAGCCTCTTCCAGGGCTCTTCCACCCTCAAAGTGAAGAAGTTCCTCCTCATGTTTAGGTGGAACTTCTTATGTTCAAGTTTGTGCCCATTTCCTCTTGTCCTGTCCCTGGGCACCACTGAAAAAAGACTGGCCCCATCCTCCTGACACCCACCCTTTAAGTATTTAGAAGCATTGATGAGATCCCCCCTCAGTCTTCTCTTCTCCAGACTAAAAAGACCCAAGTCCCTCAGCCTCTCCTCATAAGGGAGATGCTCCAGGCCCCTCATCATCTTTGTAGCCCTAATATAGTAATATATATATAAGCCCTATATACAGCCTTATAATATATATAATAGCCCTATGTATTAGCCATATATATAAGCCCGAATATAATATTATTATATATTATATATTAGATTATATTATATAATATATATTATGTGATTGACAATTAATTATAGACTTATTAATAAGTCATATCAGTATACTAAGTGGAACACATCCAAAACTTTCAGAAGGTATTTAACTAAACCACCAAATGGGAGATGAGCAGAATATAGTTATTCCTTTCTGTCTAGAAAAGGAAATAGACAAGCTTTCAACAGAACTGATTCTGAAGGAAAGGAAAAAATCTAAAAAAGAAAGTAGGAACAATATAAGAATCAACCCATTATATTACATTTGAAATTTCAGTGATATGTATCTTACCTAGCTTTGGAAATACTATCAAATATTCCGCATTGCACTGAGGACAGGCCACTCGGGCAGTGCTGTTCCCTCTCTGCTTTTCGTCCACCCAGCGCTGCAGACAGGTCTGATGAACCCACTTGGTGGAGCCCCTGCACCTGCAGGGTCTCACCCACTCTGCTGTCCGGTCGTCCTCATCCGTAGCAAAACAAACCCAGCAGCTTCTGCAATTACAGGAAAGGAAAAAGATTATATTTTTTTGCTACTTTTATGTGCTTACAATAACCCTTCATATGTGAAAGCATGCAGTTTTAGAAAATGTGCACCTAGAGGAGATGATGATTGTTGCTTCATTCTTAATCACCAAAAGTGTGTTTTGTGCCACAGTCTTGTTCTGCTATTAACATAATATTACAGACAGCTAAGAAACGGCTTTTAATACATTCTGAATTATAAATCTAACTTTTAGATAATTATGAATTAAAAAGCATCAAGACTGTAGTTCAACCTCTGAACAATTCCACATAGAAAAAATCCATATATTTTTAAATGTATTATCATCTCCTTCTACAGCAGACATTTTGGTAAGTTTTTAAAATTAAAAATACAAGATCAATACAGTACTCTGTTACTTAGGAAACTAATCCACTTAAATGACAAAACAACACAAATGATACAATGCATCACAAAACAAACCATAAAAAATTCATTCCCTCTTTTTGAAAGGAGGAAGTACCAAAACAGATTAATCTGAATGAAGTTTACAAAGTACTTCAAGAACACTATTATACCACTAGAGGAGGAAATTTCTGCACTGAAGAATTATCCGAGTATATAAGATTCAAACGCATTGATTCTGTAAGGAGAAACTACAAGATCGACAGGCTGTGTGCCCTGAAGAGAGTCCCAGCCATTCCACGGGATCTGATCTGATGATGAGGCCAGACCCTTGAACACTTTACAACTTGCAAGAGAAAGTAAAATAGGGATCTAAACTAGGAAACTATCAGATGTGTTGACCCAATAATTTATTTTTTACTGTGAAATACTTTGCCAATTCCCATACTGAAGATATTGAAGTTTAAATAATAAACTAGAATCTAACAAAATAAGGATCTTCCTACAAATATAATCTGGTTCGATATATTTTAAATATTTTACACAAGCCATTGCAATTATAGTTAAACTTTATAAAAGCGTATGGCAACAGCATCCCTGTAATTTAACTATCCAGATACAATCTAGTTAGACATTATGCACTAACTGAAGTTTTGCTGCATTACTTTGATGATGAAGTTTTGTTCTCTTGAGTAACGTCATTAAGACGAAAGAGTAAAAGGCTTCTTACGTGTAACCACTAACAGGCAGAAACTGAGATAGTAAGAAGCTGAGAAATGCTCTGGCACTACTAAACAGAATAACGTTGAGATTCAAGAATCATGATCGTAGTTTCTGTGGGGATGTTCAGTGGTTCATGGTGCTTTTCCTCTCCCTCCCCTTGCATTTGTTGTCAGCAATAAACCTTCTTCCTAGCCTTTCAAACTCTTCAAACAATTTTTTTTGTTTCAGCTTCTCGACTGCTCCTCACCTTTTTCCCTCTCCCACTCATATTTTTTGTTTCCATTTGCCCTTTCAGCATCCCATCTCTAACCTTTGCTAGCATCTGGGAAGAGGAAGTACAGTTTAGAAGTCCCCTCCAACTCCAGTCATTTTGCCAGATTGCCATATTCTCTCTCATGGAAATCAGTGCTAAATAGTTGTCAGAAAATTCACTTGACAACTTTATACTTGAACATATACATCCTGAAGGTCTTTCCTCTGCAGCCCTTCCAAAAAAACCCCAAACAAATCACAAAAACCTTGTAACTAACTAAAACACGTTTGATAAAATTTAGAAGGGAATTGTATGCACAGGAAGGGCCAGTCTTACTAGAGCCACTTTCAAAACAACAAAAATACAGTGATTCCTTTAATAAGTCACTATTTTCTCCCTAGCATGTCACTTGTAAACAGGTTGGGAGTTTTGTTTTTGCTTTTAACTCCTTTATGAGGAAAAAGCAGGGGGAAATCTACAATGGGAAACTTGAATTTTGTCAGACTCAAAGTAATGAAAAATACTGTTGTCTAACAGCTTCCTTTTATGACCTCACTACTTTGGACAGCATTCTCTTTATAAACTGAGAACGTTTCTCTACAGAAGAATAACCATGTTTTGTTTAAAATAATATAATAGCCGTGCCTATAAAATATTTGCAAGAGATTATTTAAAAGCACTGAATTCTTTTTCTGATTTACAGTGGTGGAAGTATACTGAAATGAAGTTGTGAGTGTGTAGAAGCAGAAGGTGGCCTGTAGCGACTTATTACTGGCATATTCCTGAAAAGGAACACAGTTTGAGACGCAGGTTCCAGGGAAGACTACAGGAAAGGCAACTTAATATTGAACAATACATAAACCAGACATAACTCATGTCCACATGTCCAGTTTTAAGTACAGAATATAGTATAGTAGGTACAGACATACATTTTTAGCACTGGCGAGTCCCTGTGCGACGCTTTACAGGCTGTAAAGCTAAGGCCGACAAGAGAAAGAGCTGCAGCTCCTCCGGCCGCAGTTCTAGTTTTAGAGCACCAGTGCTAAAAGGCTGTTCAGTTGGAAGACTGACATCTTCAATCAGAACTGCGATTTCTTCCATCTGTCCCAACGGGAAGGTAAAAGCAAAGCCTGACTTGCTTCTTTCTGACCTTCCCCACAGCGTGTGTTTAAGTCAGAATTGTCACATTACACGCTCCTGTAACGCCATCCCTCTCTTCACCCCCATGCTGCCGACATGCACCTGTAGCATCCCTGAAGGAGAGGACACATTGACCCTCCTCAGCAGGAGGAGGACAGGCAGCCCAGCCACCAGTTAGCAAGAGCTGGGATGGAAATGCTGAGACCACCACAAAGATTTGAAAGCATGACGAAGCACGGCAGACATCATGATTCATTGCACTTGATATCAAGGCGTTCTTAAGGAATGCAAGTTCTTGCAATGCTTATTGATTTCATATTTACACCAAGAACCCCCAAATATACTGTAAGAACCACAGTACAGTACAACTCTAATGATAGTTGTTCAACAGTTTTTTGCTGCGTTAAAGGTAAATGTTCACTCATTCATTCCATATCCTAATTAGGTCTACAACTGCTCTAAATATGTAACTTCAATTTTTATTTTTAAACTAAAGGCTTCACAATAGAGTTAGTTAGGTCTGTGGGTGCCAGTAGGGTCAGATGCCACCACACCACAGAAGTCTATGAAGTTTATTCAAATAATGACAGATTTAAGCATGAACATAATCTTGCTACACTCCAATTTTAGCTAGGGAATTTGTCCATGAATACGTGGTAGATTAAATTCTCTTCAAGTTTTCTGTTAAGGTTAATAAGTCAAGAAAAATATGCATCTTCTCTTTAATTGCTTCATTCAATTTCTTGCCAGGCAATCATATCTGAAAACCTGAAAGACCCATGAAAAGAATAACAGAATCCTTTACAGACTGAAACCTTTAGCAAGTCATGAATAATGAACAGTAAATTCCTTGTATTCTGTCATCAGCTTTATCTCTTTCCATTGACAGCAGCTATAGCAGAAAGGGCTTAATAAAACCATTTCAAAACAAGTATCTTGGCTCTTGCCAGATTTTCCATTTTCTTGTACTGAATAAAATATGACCTTGATTCTTGCCACTGAATCAGGTTGCTGCTCAGATAACCTGAAATAGAAAAGGCTGACAAGGTGGAATAAAGCATTGTTTCTGATAGAAACTCAAACCTTTTTCCTTGATGGCTTTCTACAAAGCCAAATCAATAACACTAATGTATTTTTCCACACTTCCTTGGCTTGAAAAAAAAAAAAAACAAAACAAAACACACACAAAAAGCCATGCCAATATCATTATTTCAGCTTTGAATATAGGGTTACAAATGCCTTTTAGATTCAGTTCCCCAGCATCTAATACCCTCTGGTCTCAAAAATTCTATTCTGACTGAGAATAACTCATTTATTGCACCTGGTTTTTTTCCTCTACCAAAGGCAAACTCTTCTCAGGATATTGCATATGTTAAGAGCAAAAAGGATGGAGAGGAAGTTGCATTAAAGACTAGGGATCCTACACTCCAAATGCTCTATGACTGATCTAGAAAGCCAAGGCCTACCCAAGAATAGGTTTCTCCAAAGGATTTTCTAATCAGCGAGGATGCCACTCTCTCCTGTACCTGGTTGGACTTACAGGTCCAACACACCAGTAAGATCCTCTGGCGCTAACAGACATACCTCCAGCAGACTGCTTTCCTTTTCATTGGGTTACACTCCTCCTAAAGGTTACTTTTTTCCCCAAACTGGTCTTAGATGGGAAAGAGAACAAGATCTAATTCTTGTTATTTAAATTAAATCTGCCTCACTCTGTGGGAGCTGAATTAGTGGTGGGTTCAGCAGTCTTAGGTTAATGGTTGAACTAGATGATCTAAAAGGTCCTTTCCAACCTAGATGATTCTATGATACAGCTTTGTTTTCAAGCAGGCATGAGTGTGTGAGCAATACAAAAAGGCAATTTAAAAGCAGTATGTTAATTATATATACACTATACAAAGTTCGCAGAAATCTTTAATGCCTCAAGCCCAGCAGATATCCTTGTGTCCCCAACACATCATGGAAGAGACTTTGTGAGACTGGAACAGCACAACTGCTTCATAGGCTGGTTTCAAATATTCAGTACTGCAAGAAAAACGCAAAAAGTCTTGGAATTTTCCCCCCAATGTTCAGTGGCACCCATGTATGAACAGCAAGCAAAACCAGAAAACTTCTGAGAAAAGAAAAAATTCTTCCAGGACTTTTAGCAGGACCTAACCCTTACCATGGGAAATGTGAATTTGACCATGCATGACATGCTCTACAGCCATGAGCTAAAAAGCATTTTTCCCCTCATTACAGATCCTTCATAAAATATAAGAAATCTCTTTAAGAAAACTTTTCTGCATTTCTCCCACATCAAAGCATACCGTTTTCCCTGAAAGCAACAGGAACTTCCTGATATTTTCCTATCAGAGTTCTGCTTATAGTAAGTGACCGAGCAGCTTTTTGCAATTAAATTTCACACCCAAAAAACGTGTAGCAGTATGTCTGAAAGCTCCTCTTGATAAGGAAAATGAACACCAGAAGAAATTTCTTTTAAGTCTGAGCTTCTCTCCATGTCTAATTGCAGAGCAGCATAATGTCAAGGTATAACTGAAGTAGTAAGAGGCTCTAAGCTAGAATTTATATTCTAACGCTCACCCCAGCTGAAGGAGAACAGCTGCCATCATGTTCCAGACACTGCGAGAACTCTAGATGGCAAGAGGACCACACGCAGCCTTCTCTAACAGATAGCACCACGTAATAGGAAGGTAGGACACCCGGCTACTGACGAGCTGAACTGTCTGATTTATGTGCAAATAATAGTATTTAAAGGAGGACGGATTATTATTTGAGGCTAAAAAAAAAAAATTGCTTTAGCAACACCACCAGATTTAGCAAAGGAAGACAGCTTCAGATCTCAAAGTAGTCCTAAAGGCCATTCTTGCTGTAATTCATCTGCAGTCTACTGTATTAAATTCCTACGGCACTCCTCACTCCCAAGCGATATTACACATTTCACCACAAATACTAATCTTTGGGGTTTGACTGTTTCCGTGGTTGCCAATACATCAGAATTACTTGCAAGACAACAAAAGTATAATAAACAAGTAACCATACATCATCTGTCTAACTTCAATCGCTTGAGGCCTCCTGGAAAAGGTATCTTCAACTATACCCTCGATCAGAGTCATCATGACCTGAATTCTGCTGTTTTTGAGAAGAAAAAAAGAGCCCTTGCATCATTGTTTTCAGTACCTCAGTCAATACCCTCTCCAGTTAGACAGTGACATGTCAATTAAAGCAATGCATACAAAATGTTGGTGGAATAAAAACAGACACAAACATTTGATGGAGAACAGTACACAGAAATCAACTCACTTGGCTCTCCAACTTATTAATGCTAGATGACAACAGTTAAATAAAGGATAGGGGAAAATTTGTGTGAAAAACATCAATGCAGGCAGGAGAAATTTGATCTGAAGCGCCAGAACGCAGGAGGTTGTTTCTTAGTAAAAAGAGACTCTGAGTAGGCTATGATGGTGTAAGATACTGTTACAGCTTAACTACATACACAAAAGATTCCCCAGTCACTGTTCCCAGAAAACAACTTCCTAACATTATGGAAGAATTTTAAAATATTGGCACTGAGGTTAACCTTAATATCAAAGAAGTTCTGCTTATAGCATACTGCTTGCTCGAAAATGCTGCCTATGGACCAAAGTTAAGAATCACTGCACAATAGCTTCATTGCTTTGTCAGAATTCTGTAATTAGCTGTGCCCTTTGATGAGCAAAGCTATATCTGTTTTTGCCTCTACTGGCCAAGATGTAAGTTAAAGCAAGCGTTTGGTTGACTCAAAGGAATTTAACTTTTACTCCTTCGAGTTCTGAGACAAGGATAACAAGCATTAGTCCTTCATATCTCCTGGAGGATTTACTTTTCCATAACAGAAGTTAACATTTACTTATTAGCTTCCATAATCAAGCACTAACCATATCTGTGTTTTCAAACATTTGTATCAAGATGTTTTTCATCTGCTGTTATAAACTGGAGTGTTAAATACAATTCCCAGTCTCAAAAGAAGATAGAAATATGTAGTTTCTATTCAACTAGCATTAAACAATGCTACTGTGCACTGGGGAAAAGGGGAAGAGAGCTGCACGAGAAATACACTCACACTGGTATTTGTGGTACATGTACACAGTAGATGACAGATGTTACAAATCAGGAGTGACATACACAGGGAATAGACCAACTTCGACATGTCTCAAACTGGAACCGTCTTGACATTAAGCTGTTGCTGTGACAAGGAAAAGATAAAAGAAATGCCAATTACGTTCCATTCACAGAGCCTGCATTATGTGAGCTCAGTCTCTTGCAGCAATTTTCCAGTATCGCACAGGTAATGTAAAAATACAAATTAATCTTTAGGCACGGTATCTTTAGTTACAAAAGTAAACGCATGAGCATACGCTTAACCTGTTAGAAACCAAACTTATGGCTACTCACTTTACCTTCCATTTTTAGGTAAGGTAACTGTGAAATATAAGTTCGATTTTTCTACGTGTGCCTACAGAAGTTCACGGTTAAACTGACCACACAGGGTAAGCAATTTTTCTGTTATGTTCTTCCATAGAAAAGAGAAGAAAAATACAAAAGTGTATTTCTAAAGCTGTGAAAATTGGCAAGACGACTCCGAAACAAGCAAATTGCTTTGAACTCAATAATTTATAAAACAAAGTTACTCTCAGTTTCTAACTTCTATTTTTATTAGAGAATTTACAGTATAAGAGAGCAAACCAAAAAGCTCAACTGAAGTCAGTCATCATATATCCTCCTAACACACATAATAAAAAGCTGAACAATTTCAGACCTAAAAATTACAGAAAAAAATTAAAAGCCAAGAAGAGATATTCTTGGGACATTAAAGAACAACAAGTGTGAAAAAACCGCAAGGTGTGTGATGGCGCCGTGAAGTGACTCTCGGCGCTCTGCAGAGCTGAGGGCACCGCTCGCGGTGGAACAGTCACACGCACTCAGCACATGGCCCTCTGTAACTGTATCCTTCACAGAAGCCTAAATTATGTTGGCACATTTTAGACCAATATAAAATATCCACTTCTAAACGAAAGTATTCAGATTTCAAGAGGAGGCATTTATAACAGGACATCAGAAAGCTATGTAAAGACAACGTTACGGCTTTGAAATAGAGGGTGTTACACAACACTGTAAGACACCATGCCAAAGGAAACAATCACAGTTAATTATATAGGTCTGAGCACTTTTATGTGGAAGACATCAATAAACAGGTTTTTGTATAGCTTTTTGAGATAAAGCAGTTACAATGTATGAAAATACTATTTGAATGCCTTGATAATATATGAAATACTGAGACTTTTAGCACCAAAAATGACGATCTCTCGGGAGTTTCCCCACACAGGGGAAATAATTGCCTTCTATCTGCAGGTAGAAGTTAACAGTTAAGCAGCAATTAAAACCTGTATGTTTGTTCCCAAGCATATCTAAGCAGACATCAAAGATGGAAATATAATGCACATGAGAGTCAAAAGGTTAACATAGTTTATAAATAACATGCTGACATGTTATACTATAGATGGGCAAAAGGTACCTACAGGTCTGCAGCAAGTTTTCACTAATCGTCTTTACTGATAAGACACAGGAAGAACTCAATCTGTGCAGAACCTTCGGTGTAGATAGAACTGGAATAGCAAGGGATGTACCCAGGATGAATCAATAATGAAAAAGGCAAGCTATTAGAAAATTATTACTGTTTCAAACTTTCATTCTTCAAACTCACTCTAAGATAAACATAATTTTGCTTTTTCCTTCCTGTATCAACATCAGCTTCCGACCAGTTGGGGTGAAGCCACGGAAGAGCACCTTGTTTCCTCTCTGGTAGGAGACTACTGCAGCACGGCCCATTCATGGTTCTAGTCCTCTCTCCTTTCCAAGCACACATAACCTACTCTAGAGGGACCACAGGTACTTTAGCTGCTGACAGGCTGCAGCCAGAAGCCAGGGAAAGTCCTCTTCCAAAAAAAAATGAGTTTAACTGCATTGTGTAGAACGAAAACAATTCCTTCAGGCAGGGTAATGAAGAGAGGCATGCTGAATCAGCGCAAGTAGAACAGACAGGCTGAATAACTGCAGAGATGGTGAATAGCTTGGGAAAAGTAAAAATACTGCATAGCTCCTGTAAAGTGTTTTATGGTGTTTATTACTCTGCATATCTTATCTCGTTGAACTCCTCTCCTACAAAGATGTACTCACGTGTCAACTTCAGTCAGCGAGATGATTCACAGTGCAGTACATCCAGTGTAAGTTTAAGGAGTTCAGAGTAAAGGTCTTAAATCAAGGACCACATTGCACTAATTACATTGCCTAGGTTGTAGCACTAAGGTCTTCATCCAAACCTGTGTGTTTGGTTACTGAAGTATCAACAGCTAATTGTCCAAATAAACCTAAATCAGTGCTTGCACTTCCAAAAAGGGAAGGAAAAGAGTCATACCAACACAAACACCACCACACTTGCTAACTGGGATGAAAGAACCAACTGAAAATTATGTATAAAAACATTGCATATGGGTTTTTCCTTAAAAAAAAAAATAAAAAAGAGAATTACCAAAGAATCAGATGACAGTTCAGAAAACTGAAATAGAAAATCCATGAATTTGCTATTTTGCAACTTTTGGACCTCAACTGCTATCATTTTTCTGACAAATCAGTGCTCTGGCAAAGAGAAAATTTAGTTGCAATAATATTTCTCTCTTGATAGTATTAGGAATTTCTTAAGCCAACTACTATTCTGCATTTTATCTTTTAATCGCTTTTAAAGTCTACCGGCAATATCAATTCTACTATCTCCTTTAAATAAGGAATGGTAAAAACAGAAGACACAACAATCCTAATGTTGCTCTAGTTTCCGGCTAACATTGAGATAGATATAGGGAATAACAACGGTAGGAAAAAAATGGTGGGTGGCGAAGCATTTGGTTTTTTGAAGACTGCAGATTGACCAGATTATCTTCTGCAACAAATAGATCAGAGACCATCTGATGATACATTTATAAAAGTAACAATATTTTTTTAAGACTTCACCACATTGAACATTTTTTTTATTCGTCTAAAAATTTACAGTCTAGGTTTTCTGTCAGCATGGCCTTGCCATTGACTTCATTATGACAAGTACATGTTTAATAACTGTTGTTCAAATCTTGTCACTTCAGTAAGTGACTGCTCAACCAACACAGTAAAAAGACCGCATAGCAAGATAAATAGTTGTTAGTTTTGTTTTCATATTTATTTTAACAGCAACTCTGACAAGACCCAGTCGAGTGTTCTATAGGAAAGTTAATTAGTACAGGACCACAGCAACCGATGTCCTGGCAATAACAGGCAAGCTATTACAGAAAGCTATAAAATAGCAAACTGACAAGACGTAGCTATGGACATAACTTAAAAACAAACCGAATTTACACAATAGTTCTGCTCAAAAACATAACTATAAAAAAACAGGAGAGGTAAAGTCAAATTGTATTTGACAAGCAGATTACACAGGAAACATATTAAGTACTTAAAGGATTTAAGTTTTTAGAGCACCAAAATCTGCCAGAAAGTTCAACATATTATCTTCAAAGTTACTCAGAAGAACGAAAGTGTTTGAAAAATGCATTATGAAGCCAGAATACCTGTTATGAAAGGTGCTACACAGGGCAGCTACAGGAAACAATCAGAATTGTTCAATTGGAAGAACTGCTGTTAAACAGTGCTGAGACAGAAAATTTATGGGGCCTAATTGAATAGGAAACATGAAAAAAGCCCATAAAAGACAAAAGTTTTTTTCGCGTATTTTCAAGATTATATTTGAAAATACAAGGAGGACTGACTCAGTTCATGATCTTGGCATACTAGGCACGAGAATTTCACTGTAAAGGTTCAACATCCTAATACCATTCAGAATATGGTATTTCTGGGTATTTCCTTAAAAAATGCTTTTACATTAAAATATGTAGAGCATATCAAGTGGCCTCTGCCTGCTAAAATTTGACAAATGCATTAGGATTGACTTTCAAGTAAAGTTTGCCCTGTGCACTCAGAGTAATAGCTATAATTTCCAAGACATTTTCATGTAATCTAGTGATTTTATTTAAATAAATCTTGAAAAGCATTTTTACATTGATTAAGAACATATAAAAAAACCTCTGCCACATAATTTAATTTTTTAATGGAAATCCCTGTTATTCTGTAATTTATGCATTAAACCAACATGAATAAAGGGATTAAAACCAATAAAACCTCACCATTTGGACAGACCACTAACCACTGCCTTCAAGTGTACTAAAAGTGCAATGAATCCCAGGCAACCATATTGAGATGCAATCAAGACACTCCTTACACTGGATAAATCCCAATTGGTTTATTAAGGGAAAACACCCAAAACTGTAAAGTCATACAGACGCAGTCTTAGAGTCAAGAGAAGCAGCCAACCATTCTCTCACAAATACATATTCAAAGAACTTGCTCTAAGAGCGCTGACCCTTGTATACATTTGGATCTGCAGCAATACTTGCTCCTGATAGAACAGTACATCACGACTCTCAGTGTGACCACCTAGGTATTGGAAACAAAAGAAAATCCTATTTATTCCCTCCTAATGACTTAACTACTAGAATCAAATTGAAGTCTTATTCACTGAAAAGCTATTTTCTGCATCCTTCACTAAGAGATCCTAATTCGATTTTAAATTATGTACTTTGTGTTAAATTGTAATCCATTAACAATACTTTTAAATTTCTGCATACATACTTTTTCCTTTTACCCAGGAAAACAACTGTCTGTCACTAGCAATAAAGACAACAGAACAGTAGAGGCATTTCAGCCCCTCAGAACCTCTACAGATGAATCAGCTACGCGTTACGCCCCCGAATGTGAAATAGTGAAGGTTTATCTTGATCATCACTACATGCAACATGAAAACAGTTACGTATGACCTCCAGAAATAAGAGATGAATGAAAGCTGGTTTCTTCCAATATAACTCCACTCCATAAACCCAATATGTAACCAAAAAATTATTTACACCGACTGCATTTTGAGGTCTTGATTACTCCAAAATCCTTCTATTGGTGGTGTATTACACTCTGAATCAAATTCAAATCCTAAATATTTGTCTCCTTCTCACCCCTCCATTCACCACTTCTAACGCTACTGTTTCTAAAGTTTCCTGTACTGAGCACAGTAATTTCTTACATGAAAGCTGCAGGCTCTCTTCATACCTCTTTTTGCACTACCTAGGTACTTAAAATTTTTTCCTCACTGTCCGTATTAAGAAAGCCAGGGACACTTCAGTTGTTTTACGTTATATCAACTCTGTTACTCCAAGTTTACTGGAAACAAGCCTTTGAAAGGGTTCAGAGATAAAAATTACAATTTCACAAAGCTGAAAGGATACAAGAATACTAGTATAGCATTACATACGCATTACACATAAAAAATGAAGAACAGTAAACTGGTTTGGCCACTAGTTAACTAACTTCCCTTTTTAATTAACTGTTTAATTTTACAGTTTTTCACAACACAGATTATAAACACCACCTTAAAGCCGTTTCTGAAAGGGTAAACTAGGACTTCATGGTATGATATAACAGCCATAGACACCAGGGAAGCCACTAAGAATACCATGGTTGTCTAGAACTCAAAACCATAAAATATTAAATATTACTGGACTACAAACTTCAGGATGAGATTTTTTTTTGTTTGTTTCAGAGGAGTTGATTCTGCAATACTCTTCCTGATCTCTTCCTCCCCCCAGCTCCTGCACAATAGTTCTATCATCCTCCTCCCAGTTTTATTGTCTTCCTTCACTCTTCCCTTTTATTGCCTACATTCACAGGAAGTGTATCAAACTGAATACTTTCCTGATAGTATTTCTAAAAACCTACCTCCTTCCTGTTAGTTCTTGGAAACGCACTTATGGTTCCTGGCTGCCAGCCTCCTCGACAGGCATTGTTCTAAACTGTAACCTAAATCATCCCATTGTCATCTCTCACTTCTTCAGTTTTTCTAAAACACAAACAACTTTCCCCCCTTCCCCAGCTCATTTTTATCCTCTTTCTACATCAAACTGAAACTTCTCATCCTCACCTTCCAGGCTTTACAAGTTCTGCCCCTGCCTCACACAGTTTATACCTCCACCACTTGCCTGATGATAGCCTGTATTTCGCTAAATCCTCTTTCCTTAGAGGTGACCTGGAACGGAGAAAAACAGCAGGGTTTTGGGTTTTTTTTTTTTCACTGCCTCATGATGAAAACTTGACAGGTTCATCAACAGATGCCCGATTCCTCTTGGGTCCCCACCTTCTGAGACACCAGGCTATCACAGCTCCTGCAGTAGCAGGCAATTGATATGTTTTTGTTGCTTATAGACGTGGGTCCTAAGGGCTTCCTGGATGACTCAAAATTATATATAATGAATCTTAAGGCCTCAGAATAGGGTGAAAGTACTATATATTCAAATAAAAGCATAAAGACAAAACAAGTGTAATAAAAATAATTTAAGAATTAGTGTCTTTCCTCCTCTACATTTAAGTCTAAGTACTTTTTAGGTTATACCTTTTTAACAACAGTCCAAAAGGCAACTATAGGCTTTCTTCAAAGATCATAGAACCAGCAGCAAAACGGGCAAGGCCAGCTAAGCCTTAGTCGCCTTTCGGTGCTTTATTTTACGTGCAGGTCAACGCGCTCCGTGCCCGCAGCCTCCGAAGGCGGACGCCTCCCCCAGACCCCGGCCCCCGCTCCTCCTGCCCAGCGCCGCCGTCCTTCCGCACCCCGCGCGCTTTCCGCGCAGTTACTACCCACCTTCCGCGGCTCCTCCCGCGCCAACGAACTTTCCCAGAAGCCAAAAAGCGAAACCGGACCCGCGACACCGGCCTCAGGCGCCGCCCCCCCCCCCCCCCGCCATCAGACACGGCTACGGGGCCCCGCGTCCCCAAACACGCCAGAGGCGGCGCGGAGCCACCCCCGCGGGCGGGCCCGGGAGAGGCGGGGGGCTCACAAGCCGCCCCCCGCCAGGGGTTTCCCCCCGCTGCGCCCCAGCGCCGGGCCCTCCCCGTACCTGTCCATGGTCTGTGGCAGGGCCAAGCCCGTCTGCTCCGACATGACTCCTGGGAGAAGGAGCGGGCCCAGCCGACGGCCCGCAGCCTCGCAAAGGCGGCTCCGCGTGCGGCGGCAGCAGGAAAGCGAGCGGAACGGCAGCGGAACCGGCCTGCGGCGGGCGGGGAGGAGGCGCAGGGTCGGTGGCTGGGGCAGGACGGCGCCGCCGACGCCTTTGTGAGGTCACCGCCGAGCTCGGCCGCGGCGCCCGTCACGCAGCGCGCCTGCGTCGGGCGGGGGCGGCGGCCCCGCGGCTCGCCGGGAAGCGTAGTCCTGCCGCCGCCGGCCGTTTAAAGGTCCGGCGGGGCGCGCCCCCCGCCCTCTGCCCTCCCCGTGGGGCCGCTCCTCGCCGCCGTCGGTAGCCGCTGCCTGGCGAGGCGGGCGGGGCAGGTAGGGGAGCGCGGTGGCGGGCGGGGGGAAGGTCCGCTGCTGGCCCGGCCCCGCGCCGCCCGGGTTCCCCCCTGAGGGCCTGGAGGGGCGGGGGAGCGGGAAGGGCCCTCGCGCCACCCCCGCCGCCTCGCGTAGCGGCCGTTGGCCCCCGCGGCGCGTGAGGGGAGCGGCGCCGCCGCCGCCGTCGTCGTCGTCGTCGTCGTCCCGCCTCACGGGCGGAGGAAGGGAGCACCCTCCGGCGCACCCCACCGCCCCCTCGCCCGCCCCCTGTGCGGCCCCCTCGGCACCCGCCCCTGGGGCGGAGTGGCCCGAGGGAGGAGGGGACCCGGCCGGGCTGCCCCGGGGGGCGGCGGCCGGCTCGGCGGAAGGGACGTTAATCCGCCTCTGCGGGCTTGTTGGCGATGACAAGGACAAGCACCCGGCGCCTTTGTAAGTGGCCCTTGGCGCTCCATGGAGGCCTGGTGGCCGCTGGCTTCTGTGCCCAAGTGGGGTGAGGTGTGGGGTGGCCGGCGGTATCGACAGGGCTCCCGTTTCAGTTTGTAGGCCTGTTTCCTATCAGGAAAACATCCTTCTAACGTGCTTTCAAAATTTGCTGTATGTTCTGAAGTCAGTACAGAGCATTGCAGTCTGTGAAACTGGAAATTTGGAACCTGAAAAGCATTTGTGGAACAAAGAAGCAGATGGCAGCTGGAGAGAAGCTGCCATCCCGTTTCTCTCTGCCACGGGCCTCTGTCTCCCGCCCCTCGGTCCGAGTGTACCTGTGTTTGCATGTGAAGGTTCTGCAAAATGTCATGTTCCCAAGTAAAGGGCGAGATCCTGGTTTTCAGAGGCAGTTGTGACATTCCAGATTCCTTTGAAGGTTGGCTAGTAAAGATCAACTTTGAATTTTCCTTTTCAGGTTATATATAAGCATATATGTATGTATATTTTTAATAAATAGCTCTTTATAATAAGTTTTGTTACACATAACTAGTTCCTGGTCCCTTGTGTAAATGCCAACTTTGTTATACTGCAGTTGCTGTATGAGGTAGTAATTTATGGGGCCAACCCCACACTTGTACGGCTGCCTCGACCCTCGTCTGCTCTCGGTTGAGACAAGCAGCATTTCCACAGTGGATAGAGAGGAGTATAGGGATCAGGTGGAATCGGAAGGAGACTTTAGTGAATAGACTGGGTTCTTCAACTGTGCTGCCTTAGCTACGGAAAAATCAGTCTGGTTTTTAGACTCTGTTGAGAGGAAAGTGTTGTAAAAATGTGCGTATAATATTTGGACTTGTAAGCTGTATTATATGTATAGAGTAGGGAAGGTGGTGTTTATTTTCTAATTGCTACAAATATAAACAGGAATGCTAAAGTAGTTACAGTGATGTAAACATTCTTTACAGGAAGTATGTATGGAAGCAAGTAGGAAGAAGGCATCATGCAGAAAATTTATTTTGTACTTATTCTTGGGACAGTAAAATTCGTTTTTGTTTGCACTGCTGAGAAGTCTTGGAAGTACAGTGGCCTGAGTAAACCATATGGGCATGACTTCCTGGAAGAGAACCTAATACACACTGTCCCAATTACAGCTGTTCGTGAAACATAAGAGCAATGTTAGGTATCAGAGTGTCTCATTCCTAATCTTGGTGTGGTATAAGCGCACTGTCTATTGGCCAGAGCACCGACCAGCTAGACTAGCCAAATGCTCAGGTTTATATGTTTATTCTCAAATGTTACAAACACAAATAGGGAAGCTGGTTTTATTCCTACGATTTGTGCAATGTCTGTATTTTTGCTTTGTATGGGAAGGATATGGTAGTTGCCTGCCATTTAGGATAAAGCTATGAGGTCATGATGAGTAATAATGGCTGTGAACAATACTTATCTGAAGAAATGCAACTGGAACCCAGGATCAGTCGGCCGCCATTTGAGGCTGAAGAACAGTCTGTGACAAAGCTGGCTGCTTTGGTCTTCCACTGGCACAGGGAGGGATGACAAGACTGGACAAAACTTAAGTATCAGGTCAAATAGTGAACACTTGGTAGGTTTGGAACTTTTTTTTTCCTTTTTTGTTTCCCAACCATGAAATATGAAAACATAATAGGATACGTAAAAACATGATGGACAAGGGGTAATGGTTTTAAACTGAAAGAGGGTGGATTTAGAATGGACATAAGGAAGAATTGTTTTACAGTGCGGGCGGTGAAACCCTGGCCCAGGTTGCCCAGAAAGGTGGTAGATGCCCCATCCCTGGAAACGTTCCAGGCTAGGCTGGATGGGGCTTTGAGCAACCTGGTCTAGTTGAAGATGTCCCTGCTCATTGCAAGAGAGGTTGGACTGGATGGCCTTTAAAGATCCCTTCTGGCCCAAAATATTCTATGATTCTATAATGGCAGACCTCTTAACATCCCATAAATAGCTTACAGATCCTGAAATTTAAAAACTGGTGTGTGCCTTTTTATTGCTCAGGAGTTTGTTGGACAGCTTGGGGTATGTGTTCTCCATTTGTCTGCTCTTCTCAGAATCGAAGTATTATCTTAAAATACATATATAACCACCTGTTTCTAAATTTGAGAAAAAAACTCCTTATTCCCTGACAGAGCAAGAGTTGTCATTCCATCCTCATCTCTTCCCCTTAACAAGACCGGATATGCAGCTGCTCTGTTCAAACACTTGCTTTATTCTCCCCAACAATCTCCTCCTTCAAGTCGCTCTCCTTCATCCCCTTTTTCTCTTCATTTTCATTCCACTTTTTATTCTTTATGCTTCCTTCTCTGCATTGGCAATTTCCACTATAAATCTCAGGTTGCCTCTTGCAGTTTTTTCATTTTTTAAACAATTCCTTCCCATATCATCCCCTAGTAGAGTCTTCCTCTCTGTCCTTCCTTCCTTCTGTCTCCATGACGTTTATTGAGCTGTTTTGTCCCCTCACCTTCACCTGTAGTAGCTGCATTTGAGCCCAGAGAGAACTCTCCTGGGAACAGACTCCCCTTCACCAGTGCAAAGTGAGGGAAAATGATTTCTAGTAACCGAGACTCGACCGAGTTCAGCCTCGCTGGTACTAACTGGAGATAGCAGCCATTCTGAATTAAGTAAAACTGCACATTTGAAGGCAAGTACAGAACTTAAGGGAAATTAGCAAAACCACTGTAAGCTATTTAGGGCTTAAAATTGAGCCCTAAATTTGGCTATCAGATTTATGTCAAAAGAACAATTTTTAAAATACTAAATTGTTTGATAAATTTATACAGATTTAAACTTAAGAAAGAAGTTGAAAAGCAATTACTGTAAGAATAATATGGAGGTGTATTAAATGTTTATCTGACCATTTCAGCAAGGCCTGAAAAAGAGGCCAAATAATGCAGGACCAGTACCTTTATACAGTTCTTTTGATCTGACAACATTAAGACTGTTGGAATTATTCACTGTTTTCAACAAAGCTAAGTAACCTGGCAAGATCAAAGCATTCTATTTTGGCAAAACTGCATTTTAACCGCTATGATAGTAATATGTAAAATTAAATTACAAGATCAGTTGGGCATTTTTTGTCTATTTGATTCCATCCTTAAAAAGACAGGGAGCCCTCAAGCTCAAATGAAACAAATCTAAACTGAGAAAAATGTTTGTACAATAAAACTTGTTTTTTCGGTAACATAAATCTTCATTTTAACCTTCAAGCTAGTTGGAATATTCCCTTTCTGGAGAAAAGAGACTAGCATGATTTATTAGTCATAGTGGCTTAAATTGCTTCATAGTATATTTTATACCAAAAAAAAAATACCCTCAATACAGTGTTAATTGAGTTAGCTGGGCTTATTTGGGCCTTTCCTACATTTGGAACTGGCCCAGGACAAGTAATTCAGATACCAGATTGAATTAAGCTCTTGTGTTCTGATACAGCTGCTGTTACTATCCTTTAACTTCCAGTTACGAAAGAGTTGGCTGGTAGAAACAAAAAATGTTTTTATTCAAGTGGCTAGTTGATCAAAAACTGTCTTTATGGTCCTGGAGTGCTTCTCCATTTGTGATTATCCTAATGACCACTCTCCTTATCTTAATAATTGACCTACAAAGTGAAGCTGTCTCCGGGAAGAACTGACAGCAAGGGTGTGGTCTCTTCCACAGGAACCCTCAAATAGTCTGAAAAACAGTAACCCAGAAGTAAATAGGGACATAAAGGAGGGGTATAGACCACCTAGAGCCAGCCTTGTGCTCGCTGGGGTATTTCAACGAATGAGGCTGCTGTAAGAAAGCAGTTTTCCTGCCCTTAATGATTCAGAGTAGCACAAACAGGTTAGAGCAAGTGTTGAGAAACTCTTAATTATAACATTGATTTAAGGCAGGCAGACCATGCAGTCCAACATAAACAGACTGTAGACAGCAGAGACGTAAGTATTTTAACAACCCATTTTCAACTTCCCTAATTTATCTTTCTCAACTTTAGTCACCTCTCATTTACCCATAAAGCTATGCATATTTAGTCCTTTGAAAAATCAGCCTGCAATTTTATTAAACACTGGTATTTTCACACTTCTGATTTCAACTATGTTATTTCTGTGCAAGCATTAGTATTTGGTCCTAAGTAATTAGTATTATGAATAATTACCCAGAATAAATATCCAGAATAATTCATGGACCAGTTTAAGACAGGACACAAGTGCTGCTAAACAAAATTCTGAAAACTTTACTCATCCTACATTAATCATCAAAATAGTAATATTTTATGAGAGGAACTCCTGCTAGGCTGTGTATCGATGTGGAGGTTGGAGATAGGTGGGTAGTGGAAGGGAGGTAGTTGGAATGTGGAACCACAGTGTACAGAATAGATTGAATGTTACATAGTAAAATTTGCACCTTCCTTTTTTTCTGAGTAGCTTATTTTTTTGGTAGAATTTTCAGTGGAGTAACAATAACACAGTAATGAAAAGGTAGTAACTTAGAAATTGGAAACTATTCAAATAGTACAACTTTTTGGCTATGTGCTGCTTTTGATTTGTTTTAAATTTTCATGCTCGACCTATTTGTGTTTGAGTTTCAGAATGCTTCTAGAAATTATATTATGACTGGTGATTATTTAATATTTTCTTCATCTAAGCAACCTGATGCAGTCTCATTTGTAACGGCTGTGTATTTTGTAGCCAGTATGAGCTTATAATTAATTTCTTATACTAGAAGTTTGGAAATGCTAGAACTATTTCTTTTACTAGTGATTGTTGTTCTGAATAGGTAATTATTTGATCTGGGCTTATAAATGCAACTGTTAAAAGCTCTTACTTAATTACTCCCTTTCAGCTGAATCTGACAGATACTTATTTTCTCAGAGCCGGTGATTTAGATTGCAGCAGTTTTCCCTGCAAAGAGGGACTGTGCACGTGTTGGTTTTTTTTTTTTCCCTTTGGAGCCCTTTCCTCTCAGGGTAGGCAGCAGGGAAAAGCCATCAGTAGATGAGACTTCAAAGCCCATGATTCCTGGGCAGAGCATGCGCTGAAAGCCTGCCACTGTCAAAGTGCTCTTGCCAGAGTGGTTGACTATTTGTCACATACTAAACCTGAAAGAAGAAAATAAATATACTGTCATTTTGTTGATCTGTAAATACAGAAAATCCAAAGGTAACTGTTCCTTAAAAATTTCTGTTGGCTGCGTGGGTTACTGCGTGCAAACGGAGCTGGTAGTGCTGTGGGGATATAGATTTCCTGTACCGGATTGTAAATTTGTACAAATACTTACACCAGCAAATAATCAAGAGGTACTGCATATTAGTCCAACGTTAGACATTGGCTGGCCTGTTTCGAAGTCATTTATTATCCCAGTGTTTTTCCATTCAGACTGGCTTCATTCATTATAGGTAGGTGTTGACCTTGACAAGAGGGTTGAATTGTGCAGTGATTTTTACCTTTAGGAAGCAATATGAAAATGAATGTGGATTACAGTCCTTAGGATAAAGTTCAAAAACAACTAGTGAAGTCAAGGTACATATTTGAAGCAACTGCTGTGCTAGCCACTATAGATAACCTGGTGACTAACTGATTTAAATATACTTTACTGACGACAGAATTTTAATATTTCAGCTGCTATGTTTTTCTCTCTAAATATATATTTGTACTGATAGCTCAGAACCAGGGGAGGGATAAATATAATCTTTTTCTCTCTCTAATGTGGAATCATCAGTAATTTTATGTAGCCTTAGGAGTAATAGTGATTTTGATAGAAATGAAGCTAATGGAAAGCTACCCCAAGTTTGGTATATTATGGCTCACTGCAGTATTGCTTTAAACTGCACCCCCAGAAGCAGCAGCATGGCCTGTTACAGACACAATAGTTTACTCAGTTCTTGGGAACTTGCCTTAATGTTGTCTCACTGTATGGTCTGTTCACCAACCCTTGCTGTTCAGTTTACATATTGAACAGGTAAATAATAGGGAGCATGAGCAGTAACTTACTTGGTAGCAGAAACCTGTCCTGACATTCATTTTAACTAAAAAGGGTGTGTATGGCTCAGAAGAGGTTTAAAAGAAAGAAACAAAAAAATGTTAAAGATACACATGCACCGTCTGAAAACTGTTGATGTCAAGAAGGGAGAGGGTCATCAATTTCACTCTTTGCCACCTTTTTTTAACAGTTAATTGATTTGGCTTAACTTTACTTTGTTACATTAAAACAACAGTCCTAAAAAATGCAATCTGAGGAATGTACATGTCATATGATTAACTCAATAGAAATGCAATTAGGTATTCAGCAATGACCATCTTTGACATAGTTACTCAATTAAAGTAAGTGATTTTTGGCTCATTTAAAATACTTTTGAGATTTAGAATGATCTCCTCAATTGACTAAAAGTCAGCAAAATGTGGAGGTTCTTGTTCTAGTTTCATACAATTGCTGTTCATTGATGTCTGTGTATCCATTAGTGCTATTTTGTTTCAAAATAATAATCAAATTATATGATCTGCCCTATTTCATATGAAGCACCATTTCTTGGAGATATGGCTCAAGCGTTCTATGTACATTTACTTTTTAAAGTGTAAACTTATGTATCAATTTAGCCAATAATTTGCATTGCTAGTCTTTGTCTTGTGCGTATAAAGATGGCTTTTAAGATGTGGCATGTCTATATTTTAAGTATTTCAATTTGCCCCATTTTTATTTTTCATTGTGAAAACGTCAGAAACCTCATAGTCTAATAATACCTCCCAGATCTGCTCATTTTGACCTTATTTTTTTCCAGTGAACAAATTACTGATGATTTCACATATGGAGCAATGTAACGAGTAGAAATACCTTGAAGCAAAGGGCTGCTTTGATGTAAAATAGCGTTTTAAACGGAAAGATCGAAAGGTCACTGAAGGCAAATCTGACACCCGTGGGCGGCTTTGTTCATGGGGTGTCTCCACATTCCCCCCCCTCCCCGCCGTGTCCCCGTCCTCCCCGGTCCCTGCCCGCGGCAGCGGCGAAGCTTCGCGGCAGCAACGAGCCAGAAAAGGCTGTTGCAGCCAAGAACCGCTCCCGAGCGGGATTCCGTGCCCGCGTCCTCGGACACACCGCAACCATGGGCAGCTCGTTTGTTAATTAAGGGAAATCGCTACCCGGCGCCTTTAAAGGTCCCCTAATAGAAAAGGGGGTGGAGAAGAGCGAAGACTGGTGTCTTTTTAACCTTGCTGAAGGACGCAGCAGTATTTATTGACGTATGCAAATAGCCAGGGGGAGGAGGAGGAGGAGGAGGAGGGTGCTTGGAAAAACAGGAACCAGAATCAGTTTCTCATTGCAGGGTGAGAGCTCTGAGTTCCGGTGTAAGAGAAAAGAGACGTGGCGAAATTGCTGTATATCTCTGCCCTATAAGTACATCTCTCATTTAGACTGAAGGGAAACAAGGCATCAAAAAGGGTGAAGCATCTTAAAAAATATTTTAAAGGCAATCGAGCTCGATCGAAGGTTACATATTCCTAAATGGGGGAGGGGGAAGATTACGGGTTTGCCTTGCAACTTGCTGTAGCATATCACTAGCAGTAAGACGAGATT
Source organism: Numenius arquata (assembly GCF_964106895.1). NCBI lineage: Eukaryota > Metazoa > Chordata > Aves > Charadriiformes > Scolopacidae > Numenius > Numenius arquata. The sequence goes on along the minus strand of NC_133585.1, from coordinate 325,706 downwards.
TCTGGCAGGCAAATGATTAAAACAGCCTGGTTTGTGGTACGAATAACAATGTTAATAATCTGTCTTTGTGGTTTTTTCCCCTACTGTTTCAGCTGCGCAAACCATGCAGGATGATTTACTGATGGACAAAAGCAAAGCCCAGCCCCAGCAGCAGCGGCAGCAGCAGCAGCAGCAAGATCCAAACTCAGCAGAAGCCCCCTCTACACCCATCTCATCGGAGACACCCAAACCAGAAGACAACAGTTCAGTGACTAGTATCGGCACATCGGCTCCTTCCCAAAATAGCAAGGAGAAGATGCAGATGGAGTCTCCCATTTTGCCTGGCTTGAGCTTTCACCAGCCTCAACAAGAACCTGCAGCCGGCACCTCCTTGTCTCCCTCCTTCGGCAGCACCTGGTCTACAGGGACCACAAACACGGTGGATGATAGCTTTTTCCAAGGGATTACTCCAGTCAATGGAACAATGCTTTTCCAGAATTTTCCGCACCATGTCAACCCTGTATTTGGTGGCACTTTCTCGCCTCAGATTGGCCTAGCTCAGACTCAGCACCACCAACACCAACAGCAGCAGCAGCAAGCGCAGCAGCAGCAGCAGCGGAGGTCACCTGTGAGCCCTAATCAGGCACCTTTTGCCCAGAGAAATGCTGCTTACAGCCATCAGCCCATCATGACCAGCAAACCGTCTTCCTCCTCTGCCTCCTCTTCTTCCTCCTCCAGCTGGAATAACCACCAAAATGCCGCTTGGAGTACACCTTCCAACCCTTGGGGTGGGCTGCAAGCTGGCAGGGACCCTCGAAGGGCAGTTGGAGTGGGGGTCGGCGTGGGAGTGGGGGTTGGCGTACCCTCCCCCCTCAATCCCATTTCACCCCTTAAAAAACCATTCTCCAGCAATGTCATTGCCCCTCCGAAGTTCCCTCGGGCTGCACCCTTGACCCCCAAATCCTGGATGGAAGACAACGCGTTCAGGACGGACAATGGCAACAATCTGTTGCCTTTTCAGGTAAATGACTACATGTACCTTCTCCAGGGGGACAGCTATCGCCAAGTTGGTTTTTGAAGGGGTGTCTTTCTTGTTGCTGTTCTGAGAGGCATCTCCATAACTCACATTTGCATTGAATAGTCACCTTATATGAAAGAGTGGGGCTGATCCTAGGGAGAGCATACACAAATTCTGGCTTGAGGTTTACAGTCTTATTTTTGTTGTAACTTATTTTTAATTGTCATGGGGCTTTATTTGTTTGTTGTTTTCTGGGGGTTTTTAGCATCCAAAAAGTAGTAGCCTCCCTTCATGAAAAACAGGTTTAGCAGACCACATTCTGTTGGTGCTCTGTGTGTGATGATTTTTTTTTTTTTCATATTCTCCCATATGTGAGAAACAGGAGATGTTAAAATTGCTGGCTTCAGTTTTATAATTGGCATGTTAATTTTAACCAAAGATGCTTCTTGACCTGAAATCCGGTTAATTATTTTATCACCATTGAAATAACGACTTGTCCTTACGTCGCGGTGGGATTTAACAGGGAGTCTGTTCGCATAAGGTGTAACATTTCAAAAGCTGTATACATCTGAGATGTGCACCCTGCTGTTATATTCACACTGGATGTTTTGAATACATCTAGAAGCAGCGTGGGTGTGTATGGAAAGAGTGGCGTATCTGTCCTTTCCAGCAAGGAAATGCCTAGTACAATTGATGTGATTTAGAAATGGCAGGGAGGTATTGTATAAGATAAACCATTTTATGCTGTTCAAAATATTTGCAGAGAAAAGAGACAATAGGACACGACCTTCAGAGCCATATTGCAATGGAGTCTATTTACTAGCTAGATAGCTCTGAAATATTTAAAGCTGCAGTGCCCTTCACTTTTTTTTTTTTTATCTATGACGACAAAGCAGATCAATTGCAGCTGAAACTGGGCCACATAGAAGATTTGCAATTTTAATGCAGAATGAAACCTGTCATGGTGTGAAATCCATTTTAGGCTGAAAAAAGCAGAGCATACACTTGGGGCTCTATCGGTACAAGGTGAAGCGAGTCTCAAATTTCTTGTAGGTTAGCTTTTTTAGTCTTGGACAAATGTAAATTTTCTGTTTTGAAATACAGTGAAATAATTCATACATGCTTTCTCTTTAGGTAATTGGCTTTCTCAACAAAGTATGAAGTCTCAAACATTTTTAACTTATCAGTATGGTAAGACTAGCATCTAGATTGACACTTAGTATTTGAAACAAAGTAAAAAAAAATAATAAAAAAAAGCACACACACACACACCCCCCCCATGACTTTAAGAGATTGTTGAAGTAAAATACATGCATTCCTGTGCACTTTCCAGTCCCATTCAATGAGGGCACCTTATAGTCAGCCCTGAAATTTCATTTTGCTGCTTCATTCTGTTTAAAGGGAGAGTTGCTAATTTTTTATTGGCTCCCCTCAGTGAAGGAGGAGTGGCGTCTGGTGAAACTGCTGGTCAGTGTCTCTGTAGCACTGAAGTCTGGAGAAGGATTATGCTTTAGACACAATGTGCCTGGTGAAACTACTCTGTTGCACGAGCACAGCAACACAAAAGCTAGTGAATATAGCTCCCAGTCATTTTTTAGGAGTGGGAAATGTGTTTGAATTTACAATTATTCTTTTATTTAAATTGTCTACGTGTAAGACATTACAAATTCTGGTAAATTTGAATCAGTAGGGAAAACAACAATAAGTGGTCTTATTTCTGTGGTTTGGTTGGTGAGATACATCTTTAATGAATACACAACTTTATTCCTGTGACTGTAAATTGTCACAAATTAAACTAGCAGGTGTTTTAGTCATTGCCAGGAAAAAGAAAATAGTAGATAAATGTTTTTAAAGAAAAGTTCCTTTGATTTTAAAATTAAGATTTTGAAAAGCTAAGGTGTTAGCCAATATGTAAATTAGGAAACTTGATTTTTTTTTTTTTTTCTCTATGAGTTTAACCTGGTATTTTCCTGTTTAACTGAAAGCAAATACTTAGATTGCTCTCAGCAGTAGCTGGAATAACAGTCTGATTTCAGAAACTCAGAAAACTTGTGGGTTTTTTCCTATTAGGGTCTTTTTAATACAAACTGCGGAATTTTGTGTACAAGATTATAATCTGGGTTAATGTTGATTGCTCCTATACTTAAAAAATTGCCAAAGAAGTCTTGAAATATACTATCGACAGGAGGCAACTGTTTAGTTACATTGGTAAAAATGAAATTCAGATTCATATGATAGTTTAATATTTGCTGCCTGGGTTCTGATTCTTTTTCTTCCTCCACCCCTGAAACTGGGCAATCTGTTGACGTGGTTGACACAGTAAGTTCTGCTCTTCAGCACTATCAAGTAATTCTGGCAGGTTTATCCATGTACATCTGCCACCCTTCATAAATGAGTGGTTTTGATCTGCTGCAGAAATGCCTTTCAGTAAACTTGCTACCAACACGTTAATGCACATTAGCAAGTTCTTTGTGCTAACCCCTTCTTTTCTCTCATGTTGAGAGTATAAGACTCTTTAAAATTTGTGGTTTATATGTAATTAATTCCTTAATAAGATACGAAGCTTGAGATGTTCTAAGTAAAAAAATAAATAAATAAAAAAAATCAGTATGTTCAGCAGTTGAATTAACATCAATGATACCCATTTTTTTAATTCAGGTCTTTGCAGTGATCAAAAATTTTAAGCAGAAAAATTCTATAATGAAGGTTTGTGTTCTGAGTGTGTAATATTTGAAGACAGCTGATACTGAGCTACTGATACATCTACTTCTAGGGAAAAAATGTTGAATTTGAAAATGTTTCACTTAAGAACATGTATATTAGACACTGTGCTAGATTTCTTCATCCCCGAATTTGAGTAATACATTAGTGCGCCTTGTATGTCAAAACCCATTGACATCTGTCCCAAGGAGCTGTGCTGCAGGACATATCAGAACCTTTGAAATATCAATCGGTAGGAATTTTGTTGGTGTCTACCTTGCGATTGGTGTTGAAAGGCAGCTAAAAATGCTTTGGAGGAGACCTTTCATATACTTACTGACAAAAATTGATTGCACTGTATAAAAAAGGTTGAAGATACAAAGCTGGTGGTTGAAAGGGCAAAGAAAAGAAGCAGTAGGGAATGAAATGGAATGTAGCAAGTAAGAGTTGGAGGTAAGATCACAGGAATAAAAGTGTAACAAGGCAAGATATGAAATATAGGAATGTGGCCAGTTTGTTCTTGTGAATGTTCTTCAGCGTCTGAGTCGTTCAGGCGAAGGTCCTGTTGCGATTGTCATGGCAAGCAGTGTGTTGTGCCATTGTGCGAGGTGACCCTCATCCCTGGCATTCAGTGATTGTCCCTGGGACCAGGGTCTGGTTCCTGTTCACAGCAGAGTGGTGGGGCTGGAGAGAGCTATTGTCATCTCAGGCTTCTGAGTGCCTCCCAGAACTCTCTTTTCTTCCACTTGTCTCTGGTAAATAGTGTATTTCTTCTGGCCATATGAAGATATTGGGACACAGCTTTCGGGGTCAGGAGGATCGATAGTGCTTGAAATAGAAGTGCCCTCGGAAGCATGGGTAAGAAATTCTCTGTACAATGGAGAAGGCAGAGGAGGAATTAAATGTTTGGATGCCAGTATGCTAGTTAAGGAAGTTTATCTTATGGATTTTTCATAATAACGCTAAAACAATTTCCCAGAAATTGTTCAAGTTTTGCTGCTTTCCAAGTAATGTTCTTTAGAAACAATAAAAAATGCACAATTGCAAGTTTTAGATTTAAAAAATGCACAGCAATTTGGTGCTCTGGAAATTCTGGCATGTATCAAGTTATTCTTAGCAGCTTTACTGATAAGTGCTTCTCTAGCAGAAATTAATAAGGTTGTATTTATTGTGGATAAAGATAGTTTAAACATGCTATCTTTTGCACGGAGGCTGAGAAAGGTTTATTGGAGGAGGTGTTTGGTTTTTTCCTTGTTGATTTTAATAGGATTTAGTCTGGACCCCAATATTGCATACTTAAAATATAAATCCAAACATGCAGTGAGTTTGTGTGTAAATATAAGTATAGATGCATAAATATATGTTTGTATGAATGAATATATAGAATATGAATATACATGAAGAATATATGTGTATATATAAGTATATGTAAATATATTCAAATATATAAAAATATATATGAATATACATTTAGATACAGATACACTAATTAGTAATACATTACTAGGCACAAGTACTTTGTCATGTGTTGTACTAAGCACACTGTCGTTTGTTGGGTGAAATGAAGGATGAGGGAATGGCCACCACATAATATTTATAATTCCAGTATGATTTTTGGTTGATGATTAATAGACTGCTCCTTAAGAAGTGTCTTTCTTTAAACATTTGAAGTTCTTCAGGCCTGTGATACTAGCCCATACTTGGCTTTCTACACGCCGATATAGATTGATACTCAAAATAAATTATGTGCATACACACACATATGTATAAATACACATGCATATGGGTAAACTAATGCAGAATAATTTTTGTCTTCAAGTCATAGGGAAAAGAACGTTAAATACACTACTACAATTTTATAATGTTTGTGCGAAGTTCTTCACAGGTAGTACATTAGCTGTATCTTATTTGTCATAGTGCTGTTTCTTAACAACAATAATCTGAAATGCATATTATAATATCTCATACGTGTGTGTATGTTAAAAATTATGGCTGAATTAAAATGAGTCCAAGTAGTGGAACATTCAGGAGTGTAACAAATACAGTTTTGTATTTATGAGGAAATGAGTTTTACTGGCTAATACACTCTGGTGACTGTAATTTTAAAGTCTTTGCTAAAACAATTTTTTTTTCACAACTAGAAATATTTGTGTGCAGTAAGTCTATTTGAAGATTAATTTTTAAAGCACTGTATTTCATTATTGTAAATTTGATATTCTGGGCTCTAGCTTCTTTATAGTTCAGTAGGAAACCATACTTAGTGTTACTATTTCTTAACATGTAGGAAAAAGAAAAACATCTAATCTCAATTTTTCTTACGTGATGACACACAAGTACTGTCATCATGCAATGTTATGAACAAAAAAAAAAAAAGGACCTAGTTGTTGTGGAAGTAACTTAGTCCACTTTTCTTTTATGTTCTTTTTTTCTCTCCTCTCCCTCTCCTCTCCCTCTCCTCTCCCTCTCCTCTCCCTCTCCTCTCCCTCTCCTCTCCCTCTCCTCTCCCTCTCCTCTCCCTCTCCTCTCCCTCTCCTCTCCCTCTCCTCTCCCTCTCCTCTCCCTCTCCTCTCCCTCTCCTCTCCCTCTCCTCTCCCTCTCCTCTCCCTCTCCTCTCCCTCTCCTCTCCCTCTCCTCTCCCTCTCCTCTCCCTCTCCTCTCCCTCTCCTCTCCCTCTCCTCTCCCTCTCCTCTCCCTCTCCTCTCCCTCTCCTCTCCCTCTCCTCTGGTTTGTTTTTTTTTTCCCCTCTTCCTTTCTTACATGCTTCTGTTGTTATTATTAATTAACACAATAAGTAGCCTGATTCTGAATCTTAAAATATGAGAACGCATGCCGTGGTATCTCAGTAGTCTTCCTGTGTAACAGATACAAGCAATACATGCCATTCGAGCCTTAGTAGTTGTGAAGTATTTTACAACTTTTGTTAGATTTTAAATTTGATTGAGTTCTAAATGTGTGCGTTTTCAGGAACAGTATAGAAGAAAAAGTACAACTGTTTCATATTTAAAGTATGATGATTTGATCACTAATTACTTATTGATTGTTGTCTTGATTTTAAAGTAACCAACTGAATCGTAGGTAAGCCCTCAAGTTAGTGAAGGTGGAACAAAAGAGTGAGTTCAGTATGCACCTGATACTCTGAGCAACTCCATATATAGGCAGGACTTCCTTAAAAGCATTAAAGGTATTAGTATAGAACAATGAACCAAAAATTTTGTCTTAAATATTTGAGAAATTAATTATCTGACCTTCCTTTGGGAGGTGATATAGAAGGGAAGGTGAAGGGCACGGTAGTTTATTCTGCTATTCCCCTTCTTGCCCTGGTGAGGCCCCATCTGGAGCACGGGGTCCAGTTCTGGGCTCCCCAGATCAAGAAGGACAGGCAGCTGCTGGAGAGGGTACAGCAGAGGGCTACAAAGATGATTGAGGGCCTGGAGCATCTCCCTTATGAGGAGAGGCTGAGGGACTTGGGTCTTTTTAGTCTGGAGAAGAGAAGACTGAGGGGGATATGATCGATGCTTCTAAATGCTTAAAGGGTGGGTGTCAGGAGGATGGGGCCAGTCTTTTTTCAGTGGTGCCCAGGGACAGGACAAGAGGAAGTGGGCACAAACTTGAACATAAGAAGTTCCACCTAAACATGAGGAGGAACTTCTTTCCTGTGAGGGTGGCAGAGCCCTGGAAGAGGCTGCCCAGAGAGGTGGTGGAGTCTCCGTCTCTGGACACATTCAAACCCCGCCTGGACATGTTCCTGTGCAACCTGCTCTGGGTGGAACCTGCTCTGGCGGGGGGTTGGACTAGATGATCTCCAGAGGTCCCTTCCAATCCCATATCATTCTGTGATTCTTGGATCATCCCCAGTTTTCATTATTTTGCCCAAAGGCTGCTCTTGTGAATTGAATGTAAGAGGAAGACAGACCTGGAAAAGTGATGTTTTCCTGTTCCAGGTGATTTTCAAGAAGAAAATATGAGTTTCCTGAGTGGATGATGAACATCTCCATGTCTTAGAAGTGGGTGAAATAGCTCTTCTTTCACTAAGGTCACTCATGAGTGATTCCTGGCTGAAGCGTATCAAAGACAGGCTAAAAGATAGCACTGTTTAGTTTGAGGTTGTGTGGGGATCTTAAACTGTGTGCATCTGAATTTTGGTTGGACTGGGTAGACTACTGTGCTTTTAAAAACTTTTAAATTAGGCTGAAGAGAAAAACATCATATCAAGACCTTTGAGAGAGGCTCTAAGGCTCTGTGGCCTTTATTTGTTTTTCTTTTCCCTACTGATCACTTGAGATAGTGTTACAAGTTTGAAAATGCTATTCATAAATAAAAGATGCTTGTCCTAGAAATGTAATCAAAACATTATTCCAAATTGTGGCATAAACTCCCACAAGAAATAAAAGCCTCTACAATTCACTTTTTTTCCCAAAATAAGCATGTTGCTTTGATTTTGCTTTTGCTTTTGTCATAGTAACATGTAATATGTTAAGAAAAAGGTTAAAGACCTTTTGCATAATGGCAGTCAGCAGACTTCAGATAGAAAAAGTATCCCTTTTCTCCTTCTTTTCCCTATTTCCCCCCACTGTCTTCTCAACTCCCAGAAATCAATATTGAAAGGTTTTGAGGTATAACTGTTTGTTGCAATTGGCTGCTGAAAATGGAGCATCATATTTTTTAGGCATGAAAAAGGACTGTCTACTCATACTCTATGTCTTAAAAAAAAAACTAAACAAAACCACCCACCATGTTTTTATTGTCAGAAGATATCAAAAGCTAGGTAAAGAAATTCTGTATAATCTTCAAATGGGGGAAACAACAGAAGTCAGTGAAGTCACTGCCCTCTCCCGGGGGCGAAGGGACTGTGCCCTTCTGGCCTGTGGCCAGCCCAGGTAGGGGCTCTGTTTCGCAGGATGCTGCCAGAAGCGGTTCTTACCATTTCTCATCTCAACCTACTTTTCTGGTACAATGGGGGAGAAATAACATTTCATAAAGGGTAGAAAACTAATTCCTAATTAGGAAACTAATTCTAATTCCTGTTTACTCAGCATAAGGTTAGCTAAGTGTCCCTTTGGACTCTTTATGGTGCTATGTGGGCTAATAACTTCCCTCCTATAGGGAAACTTTATAAATGTCCACATGTATTTAGAGATACTTTTTTTTTTTTTTTACCTTCTAGCCAGCAACAAGAGTAAGTGGAACATGTAGCATGAGAAATAAACTATGCATACTTGAAAGCATTAGACAAATTTTCCATTTCCAGTAATATTACCATATTGTGTATAAATATATGCAAAGTACATCTCTATACATGTATATGTATAAGCAGTTCATTTTCTCCTGAAAACAATTGCAGTTAATTTTCAGTAACACCTGCTTTAGAACTACATTGACAAAGTAGATTTTGGTGTTATTGAGGTAATTTGCCTCTTTCATACTTAAGCTAAACCTACATTTTCAACAATGTTTAGACTTCTCAGTTTTTAGGCTGTTGTGATATTTTATACATTCTGTAACTAAATTTAGGGTACCATTACCATGTTTTGTTTCATTATTTCTTCTTTATTTAATTTCCTCTGTTTCAGTTAGTAGAAATTTACAAGTACAAAAGCATTGCTTTTAAGCATATTGTACATGCCGATAATAAGCAGGTGTCTCAAAGTAGTTAGCTGAATGTACTATTTTTGTATATAGAAATATATTTTCATTTGTGTAATCTTTTTATTATTACTTGTAAATGTTAGAATTTTAAAAAAGCATTTTGTGAAATGCCACAGGAACTTTGCTCGTGCGTCTTCAAACCTGGTCAACATTTTCATAAGCTTCAATTATATGATTTTGTCTCTTCCTATAAATTCCCGGTAGCATTTTTAAAACACAGCTATTTGATATCTTCCTTTTCCTCATTATTTGATGTGGATTTGTATCTTTATTGCATGCTTTTCAAACTCATCCCAGAGATAAAATTGACAATTTTTCTAAGATCTTATAGAAAAGCTCTGTGCTGATCAGGACAGATATTGATCTGCTTTGTCACAGCAGTGTTAGGAGAAGGGGTGGTGCGATTTCTATTCTACGGATGTAAGAGGCACAGAGTCTGGAGAAATAATTTTCTTCTCAATGTTCACTCTGAGAAGACTAAAAAGTTGGGGTTTTTTTTCTTAAATATTTAGCATATATAGCTCTTTGAAAGCAGAACATCCGTTCACTGCCTCTAAGTTTGCTGCTTGTGTAAATCTCAAATTAGGCACCAAAACCAAATTGTCACCTGTGAAAAGTTTTAGTTTAAGTTACGTGCCACGTACTGAGGAATGAAGAACTTTTAATCAGGGAAGAGAAAAGAAGCAAAATAATTATTTTGCTGAATTGTGAGACCTGCTTTTCCTTCAGCTGTCTATGTTGTCTCAGTACATCTTTGACATAGAACTTGTGTAAACAAACAGCCTCTTAATTATTCATAAGTACCACTGATGGGCACTGGATGAGACAGGGGTTTTATCAGAAAAATGGTTTTGAAATGTAGACAGCTATAGTTTATTTATGCAAAATGGTAGAATTTAAATTGCACAGGCAGTCCTACCCCTGCACTTCCTAATTTTGTTTGTGTGTGTGTGTATGGCTTTGCAAAATTTGCAAGAATTGCAGTTTTCTTTTAAATTTCCTAGAGCTTAAGTAAAATACTCAAGCAAAACCACAGATTCTGTTACTTGTTAGGATGATGACCTTCACATGATTCATCAGACAAGTTGGAGTCTTTTGATCAACTGTACAGATTGTTCTTGATTTAAGAAAGTTAACGAAAGTGATGCATACAGAGCACATGCTATCAGTGGGTTTCAGTTTTGGGTCAAGTGTGATTTTTGTGGACATGGCCCCTCTTTTTGTTTCATCCAGTCTTGAACTGTTCAACTCCACTCCTTTCAGACTTCCCTTCTACTTCTTTCTGTTCCTGCTTTTTGATCCCCTTTTCTACTGAGGCTTCTCATTTGAGTTGGCCTTCCCTCTTTGGCTTGAAGTTACGGGGAAGGCCCAATAAACACCTGCAGTCATAAACTGCAGTGTGTCCACTTTGTGAGAATTACTTCTGTGCAAACTTAATAGCATGAGGGGTTTTAAGTAGGTTTAAACAAATTCAGAGAGAATGGAGTTTTCAGAAATACTAGCTATAAGTTCCATATTTTAGAAATGTAGAAATTTTAACTAAGTGATAACTTAGTCTGAACGTGCTGAACTGATTTTCTTTCCCCATCTCCACACCCAGCTTCCAGAACGTGTGACTCGGGATGGATTTTCATACAGATTGACAAAAAACCCACTTCTGACACAGAAATAATGCTTTTCTCATTTTTTAACATGGATGGGTTTTATATAGCTAATTTTCTTTTATGTCATAATTGTACGTGGATGTTCCAGTGAAATTCATCTTTCCCACATGGAAGAATTATTGTGGGAGATGCTCATTTTAAGACAATTCACCCTAAAAAAGTTTTTGGCAACAGTGTAAGCAACTTAAAGCTGACCTTCTAATGAGAAAACATCACTTTGTAAAGTTGCCTATCTATAATGTATTATATTTCTGAACTAATCTCCTGTATATATAAGAATGGCTTTTCAAAACAAAGTAAGTCACCCACTGAAGTTTTCTTGGTTCTGTTCACAGGGTGGTAAGGGCTTTTTTTTGCAAGTAGGATTTATTTCCTAAAGGAAGTCTTTGATATTATGGCTTGTTATGGAAACTTGCTAAAAATAAAACATAGCGAACATTTTAAAACACTTGAATGGTAAAATACTCTTTTAGATTAAATAAAAATTCATAATTCCTCCTTGGAAGTTGCTGCTTCATTTTCCTTGAAGCAATGGAAATGTTTTAGGCTTTTACTGCTGTTCCTTGTTAGCTATCGGCAGGGGAGAAAAAAGATAAAAGGAAGGAGTTGCCATATTGTCTTGCATGATTATGCAATTCCTACCCAATAAGAACTAAAAAGGCCAACCCAGTGATTTTGACTTGATTTTGAAGGATAAAGTTGAAATAGTCACTATAACAAGATTATCACTACTGTCTAGTTTCTTTACACTGTATGTGTAAATAAACTAAATATAGGAACAGGAACTAGAACCACCATATTTTTATTCAGATTTTTTGTTATTTTTCAAATGTAGGGTTTTTTCAGTTATTTCTGTAATTTTCAAAGGTTTTAGTGGTTAGGCTTCATCTTTTACGTAGTCATAATGAAAACCAGCAATTTTTATCTATTTATGTGTATATTCTAAATCCTCGCTACAATGGGGGTGTGGGGTGTGTGGTGAAGTGTGAATTTCAGGGTTTTTACTTTTTACAAATTCTTTCTTAACATCCTAAAAGACCTCCTGGTTGTTTCTTTAGTCTTAAACTTACTGTGTTTATCTCTTCTGCTAGCCTCAGATTTCTTCCGCCTCTATCCTTTTTTATAAAAAAACCACCCACCCACCCAAAACCCCCAAGTTGACAGGGTCTTTTTGTTTCCAGATTTTACTTTTTGCTGTTAAAATCAGTAATCATCATAATTGACTAAAATTTTCTCACTGGAATCTGTGAAATGCCATTTAATTTTAGTTACATGTCATACAATGTATGTAACAAAGAAGTCTTACCCTGAAAGCATTCAGACTGTTAAAAAAAGGCATGGAATGGGTGGATAGTATTGGAGCTTGGGCCAAGTACCGTTGGACCATCTTCTCAGCTATGCTGAGTGTTATCCTTCATACAGATGTTTTTACTTTCACCTGGGATGGTGCTCTTCTATGGAATTTTAGGTTTATTTTTTTTATGCCCTATTTTTAAAACTGCTTTTTCTGATGGTATTTAAAATAGCCTTTTTTACAAAAATTATGTTTAGTTTGCCTTACAAAGTTGCTCTATTAAATTAGAATATCTAAGAATGATGCATTGCAAGATGCTTTATTAAATGTTAGAACATCACAGTTTTTCAAGCCTGGCTTCCATGACATGATCATGATCATCTAGTCATTCTTTTTCTCTTTTCTATTTCTCTTTTTCAAATGTTTCCATTTTTTGTCTATTAATCTAAAAAAAGATTTAAAAAATCAGTCTGTCCAGACCATCCAATTAAGTATTAAAAAGGCCGTGTTAAGTTAAAAAAATTTGACTGGAAAACTTAACCCTTATTTGTAAGAAACTACTTGTGCTTTAGTTCAAGTAATGTGTTTTTCTCATGTTCAGTAATCTTTTTTTTTTTTTTTTTTAAATCTCATATGCAGGTATGAGAAGCTCTGCTTTACTTGCTCGAAGCAGTCTGTGCTTGTATATTACTGGTAGTGCATTGATTGAGGTGCAAGAGAGCTTGTATCTGCTTAGTACATCAGGCAGACACCTAGAATGCAAAAGACACAAATTTAAACTTCTTTGTAAAGTTTATTATGTGTTAAGCAGCCAGAAATAAGGTAGAGAATTAGCAACATGTGATAGTCACAAAATGTTATATGACCTTTCAGCAGTCAACAGGTCATACTTAAATTCTGAGAAACCTTAAATCTATTGTATTAAGCTCCCGTGTTCCCTGTGATCTCACAAGGAAGTGTTTTCCAGACCACTGCTCAGCTTTTGTAGGCAGATCCTTTAATGCAGTATTTTACTTTGTGAAGGAGACTTGTTAAAAGCATTAGTGAATTAACTTGCAGGTAGCTAGTGTTACTACATGACCTTTACAGTAACTGTACATTTGTAAGGGTTAATAAATGATTCATGTATTAACTTATTTTTAGGGTCCAGTATATTAACTGATGGCTTGTAACCAAATCTAATACCATCTATGGATGTATTTAGTAACCATTAAGATGTATAACAATTAAGTCTGTCAAATGTTTATAACATACTTCATGGTCTTGAAATCTTCTTTGAGCTTTATAAAGTTTATAAAGATACGTTTTACTTTTAAATTATGATTACCATAACAGTCTGACCTAATACTTCGTCTCGTTAAATAATTCTCTTACTCATGTATTTTTTCTAGGATCATATCGTTTCTTCGTGTGTCATTTAAAAAAAAGCAACAAACAAATTGAAAACAGTGAAACCTCTTACAATAACAAAAAGGGCTTTTCTTAAAACTCACGAAGCCGTAAGTAGCAGCTAACTCTGCCACAGGAAGACTAAGGCAGAACAAGAGGGTGGAGGCAACAAAAGTCAGGGATAAGAAAAATAGCATTTTTATAATACAAAATTAAAGTGAAGTTGTGGTTTGTCATCTTGGATTATATGAAAATATACCCGTTCACTTTCTGTGGATGAGAATTTCTGCAAATAAAATCCTGCAAACTTTAGGCTGGGTTTGACAGTCCTGTGCCAAGGTTCCACAGCTTGGTGGCTCCTATGCTTTACACTTGGCTGCTAATAAATGCAGCTGTACCTGCAACTTCCGAGTAATAAAATCAATCCCAATTGTCAGCAGGGTTTACAAGTAATGTTTGGATGCAAGCTTCTGCATCCAGTCTCACCTCCCTTGTCTAAACAGGAACACGCTCCTCTGATGGTTTCACAAAGTAGAAATAGTAGATTACTTGTATAACAATTTTTTCTTGTTAGGCAAGGGAGAAGTAACTGATGTCGTGTGCACCATTTAAAGCTACTTGAAAATGGACTGTAGTAAATTTTGCAGCTTGTTTGCAAGGATTCACTTTCTAGAGAAACTGGAAAGTTTTCTTGCTATTTCACTTACATAATAGCCTTGTTTGAATATAAACTTGGACTGGTCAAGGTTTCAAAATATGGCTCAATCCTTGGCACCATTGGGTGTATAGAGGAAGGGAATAATTTAAAAGAACAAATACAATGAAAATAGCTTTTTTAATGAATACAGATGTGGATAGATGCAAAAAGCAACCCTACTAGAAGTGTCATTTTTCATACAGCCTGCAATTTTGTTTACCTTTTCATATTTAACATTTATAGTTGTGGTTTATAATTGTCCAGAAATTAACTAATAAACTCTTTTCTTTCTCCTTTCTGTGGCCTTCTCTCTGGTTGATGAGGTCTCAGTTTATAGGGAAAATTGAGTCCTTGAGGTCATGACCTTGTAGTTAGTGCTATTAAATATCATCCTGCTTTGCTGCAGTTCTTCAAATTAATTCAATTCTTCCTGTGTCATGAGGTGATCTCCTCTGTATTGATATCCTGTAAATACTATTAGCGTATTCCTACTTTAATAACCAAAATTATTGATAAAATTGGTCTGAAGATTTGTCTTTATGAAACTCCATTA